>NC_143576.1:104579585-104879585 GCF_048544385.1 Mastigoproctus giganteus | reverse complement strand
GTTTATTTTGATAGCGAAAAGGGTTGCACTGAGGACTGAGCCTTGGGGGACCCCCTGTTCTTGATTGTATATTAGAGACAGAATATGATGATAACGGACTTGAAAAGTTCTTTTAGTCATGAAATTCTGAAGGAACTTTGGTAGATGGCCTCGAAGACCTAATTTGTACAATTCATGAAGGATACCATATCTCCACGTAGTATCGAACGCCTTTTCAATATCAAGGCATATCATTACAAGGTGTTCGTTTCGGAGAAAGGCATTGCGAATATTTGATTCAGCTTTTGTCATTATGTCTATTGTTGATCTATTTTTCCGGAACCCATACTGACTAGGACTCAGGAGGTTATGGAAGTCAAGAAACCATGTTAACCGATCATTCACCATTTTTTCTAAAATTTTACCTAGACAGCTAGTGAGCGCGATGGGACGATAATTATATGGATTTGAATGGTCCTTCCCAGGTTTTGGAAAGGCCAGTACAAACGAATGTCGCCAAGAGTCTGGATATGTATCCTCAAGGTATATCCTATTATACAGCAGTAACAGCATGCATAAAGAGTTTTTAGGGAGGTGTTTGATCATTTGATAGTGGATTCCATCCGGACCTGCTGCGCTTTCTTTAGATTTGGCTAGGGCTTTATGTAATTCATTTATAGTGAAGGATTGATTGTATGAAATCTCATGAGCTGCATGGAAATTGATTTTGTATTTTTCGATTTGAGCTTTATATGTTTGAAAGATTGGTCTGTATGACGTTGTTGCTGACAATTCCTCAAACGTTTCTCCTAGTAGATTTGCAATTTTTTCTGGTTCAGTTATGTCATGACCTTTCCAGCTTATGATCGGTTTAGGGACGGTTGTATATTTGCCTGAAATTTGTCTAATTTTATTCCATATTATTCTGCTGTCCGTATTTCTATTAATTTTGCTTGCAAAGGATATCCAGGATTCTTTCTGAGATTTCCGGCGTATATAGCGTGCTTTTGCTCTGGCTTTCTTATATTTTATGAGATTGGTGGTGGTGGGATACTTTCTGAATTGATTCCAAGCCTTATTTTTTTCTTTCTTTGCTTCCAAGCATTCTTCATTCCACCACGGCTTATAATGTTTATGAGACTGGTTAGCTGTCTTTGGTATTGCAATGTTTGCTGCAGAAATTATTTGATTTGTGATGTGAGTAACAGCATTATTGATATCAGTATGTCTTATGATTTTCTCATCTAGAGAAGCAGCATATTGGTATTTTTCCCAGTTTGCTTTGCAAAATTTCCATTTTATACCTCTTATAGGTTGCTGTACATCATTTGCTAGTAGGTGACAAACAACTGGGTAATGATCACTGCTATAAGGATCATCGGAAACAGACCAGTCAAGGAGAGGAAAGAGAGCTGGGTAACAGATGGTGAGATCAATTGCAGAGGTAGTCCCTGTTGGTAAGTGGACATGGGTGTGAGTACCTGTGTTTAAGAGTGTTAGGTTCCTATTATTTATAAGTTTTTCAATCATCTGTCCTCTTTTGTCTGTATGAAGTGATCCCCAGATGATATGATGCCCATTAAGGTCCCCCATCAAACAAAAAGGAGATGGTAATTGTTCAATTAGATCCTCAAATTCTTGCAGTGAATACGCATGATTAGGTGGAAGGTAGAGCGAAATCATAGTCAAGGTAATTCCAGTCACGATGCGTACCGCGACTGCTTCAAGGGGTGTTTGTAGCTGAATATGCTTGGATGGAACATTAGAGTCAACAAGAATGGCGACTCCTCCATGACCTGTATTGGTTTTTCGATCTTGCCTATATACATTGTAGTTCTTGATTGAAATACTTATGTGCTGAGTTAGGTTTGTTTCTTGCAAACAGATACTTGCAGGAGCATATACGGAAATTAGATCTTTGATATCGCTTAAATTACTTCGAATGCCACGACAATTCCATTGTAGAAGTGTACGCATTATTTGTTTTTAGTACTTGATTCAGATGACTTACGATGAGTTGCTTGTTTTAATCGATCTGTTTTGATTTTTTCTTTTCTGGGGAAGCTGGGTCGGCAACCACTGTCCATGTCATCATTTGCGTAAAGTTCCAGAACTGGTTCATCTTCTTTCTCCTTTTCATCAATTTCCATAGTGTCAGTATTTTTTTGTGTTTTTTCAACAGGTTTGGTGGAATTTGTACTGCTTGTTGGTGTTGGATCTTCAGCATCTGGTGGGATTACAATGGGTGTATTAATTGCCTGATCTACTTTTTGTTTTGTTTGTATAAGAATGTTACGTGCCCAATCTGCTATTGAGATGTTAGGCGGGATTGTGATGTCAGTCTGTATTGCAATTACCTTTGTTTTCTGTACTGTAGTTGCTGCTGTTGCTGCTGCTGCTGCATATGATCTCACTGCTGGAAATAGTGGTATCTGCTTTTTGGCTTCTTGATATGTTACCTTATGTTCAGTTTTATATTTTTGAACTTGCTTTTCTCTTTTCCATATATTACAGTCTCTGGAATAGGCAGGGTGGTCTCCTTTGCAGTTTGGGCAGCAAGGAGACTGTGTATTGCATTCTTTACAGGTATGTTCTTTTGAGCCACAAGTGGCACAAATAGCTTGTCCTCTGCATACTGTTTGGGAATGGCCATATTTTTGACACTTGAAGCATCTTATCGGATTGGGGATATATGGCTTTACCTGGCAATTCAGGTACCCGGCTTTGACTGATGATGGTAGAGTTGGAGTACTGAAAGTAAGTATGATGGTGCGAGTTGGAACGAGGTTTCCATCCTTTTTAATAAGGATTCTTTTGGCATGTATGACATTCTGGTTTTGTAGCTCTTGTACGATTTCTTCTTCAGAGCTATTTAGGAGGTCCCATTCCACGATAACCCCTTTAGATGAATTTAAAGTGGCATGTGGAGTGACTTTGATGGGAATCCCTCCAAAAGTTTTGGTTTCAAGAAGAAGCTCAGAATGTCGATGATTTGACGTTTCTATCAGAAGGTCGCCTGATTTCAAGCGGCGAACCATTTTCGGTGGACCAGCTATATGTTCTAGACACCTCTGTATAACAAAGGGAGAAAGTTTACAAACTGGTTGGTCTGATAGTGAATGAACAATTAGAAAGAGTGGCGAGATGGTGTGGGTCACATCTTTCTTTTGTCTTTTGGCAGTAGATGGATTAGGATCATCTTGCTGCCGATTGTGATCAGTTTGATCCATAATTCCAGGAGAAGCCTGGTTTGTCAAGTCCATTGTTGCTCCTTTTAGCCCTGAAAGGATTATTTTTCCTTTCAGGTTTCCGGCCCCACCACGGGGAGGCAGGAGCAGTGCCACCTAGTGACCAAGCGGCTGGCGGATTAGTTTGTTAGTGAAAAAATGGATAAATATCCTAAAAAAGAAAGGTGATTTTCCTTCCTGGGTTCTACTTAAAATCTGCTAAGTGAAGAACCACTTACAATGAACTGAGAATAAGAGCGGCTAGAAATGAAAGAGAACAAAATCACTTGGAAGGATCACTTTAGAATTCGCTTAAGAAAATCGCTTGGTCCCTATCGCTTGGCACTTGGGGCCACCTCTTTTGTCGATTGTTGGAGATCCCCACAGCGAGTGATGAGCATTGAAGTCTCCGAGTAAATAGAAAGGAGGTGGTAGCTGGTCTATTAGATTTCTAGATTTTCTGAGGAGATTAAGGAATTTGGGGGAATATATATAGATGCTATTGTAATAGTCATGCCAATTTCTGCGCGCATTGCCACTACCTCAAAAGGAGTCTGAAGAGCAACAGGTTTAGATGGAATATTATTTCTAACAAGAACTGCCACGCCTCCACGAGCTGGCGAGTCGATACTCCTATCTCTTCTGAACATGGTATAATTTTTAATGGTAGGACACACTTGTGGATTTAAATAGGTTTCTTGTAGGGATATACATGCTGGTTCATAGCGGTTTACGAGATCATGCAAGTCATCTTTTGCATTACGAAAGCCCCTACAATTCCACTGAAGAATTCTTTCCATTATGCGTTCTTGTTAGTTGTTTTTGCTTCTGACAGTTTTTTGGTTGTAGCTTGTTTATACCTCTCTATTTTTACTTTGTCTTTCTTAGGAAAGAAAGGACGTGTTGTGTCTATCTCATCAGTTGCGTGGAGTTCTAAAATTCCATCATCTGAATTTTTCTCCTGATCAATATCCATTTCCGTTGAAATCCGTGGATGCACCATTGGGGTTTCTGTAGCTTTTGGTTTCATTGTTGACGCATCGGCTGGAATGGAGATTGGAGTATTGCTGGCTTGTTCAGTTGTTTGTTGTGAAGGACACTGTTTGGGAGAAGTGAGTATGGATCGTGCCCAATTCGCGATAGATGTATTAGGAGGAACTGTAACGTCCGTTTGGATACTTACTGATTGCACCTGTTTGGCAGCTGTGGCATACGTTCGCTTTGGCTGGCCCCGAGTGCCAAGCGATAGTGACAAGCGATTTTCTTCCAGTGATTATAAAGTGATCTCCAAAGTGATATAGTTTCTTTATTTTCCAGTGCGTCTGTTATTTTATTTACTTGAAGTGGTTCTGTGCTTTAAAAGTCAAAAGTAAGAACCCAGAAAGGCAATCCACCTTTCTTTTCTTATTCCTTATATATATATCACTAACCAAATCCACTAACTTAAACAACCGCTTGGTCACTGGTGGCACCGCTCCTGCCTCCACGCGGCGGGGCCGGTAACCTGGGGGAAAAACCAACCCTCGGGGCGAAAAGGAGCAAAGATGGAAACAAATGAATTTCCACGTTTAGAGCCGAAGTGCTCTCAACATGAACTTGACAATGACACCGATCATGACTTCTCTCTTTCAAAGAGACTTAAAAAAGACACTAGGAAGCAGGAATCTCCAGCTTTCCTAATAATACACTCTTTGTCATCCCAACCTGTGAGCAAGCTCTCACCTTTCATCATCCAGAGATGCCTTGAAAACGCTGCAGGTTCACCAAAAATGGTTAAACGTCTCCAATCAGGAGATCTACTAGTAGAGACTTGTTACTCAAGACATTCTGAGTTATTACTACAACTTACTTCTTTAAGCGGAATACCAATTCAGGTTACCCCACACAACACACTAAATTCTTCCAAAGGAGTGATCTCCGAATGGGATCTATTATATGTTTCTGAGGAAGAAATTGTCCAGGAGCTAAAAGATCAAAATGTCTCTCGTGCAAAACGTATCATGATCAGAAAAGACGGCAACTTAACTCCCACGCGAAACATAATCTTGACTTTCAGCACTCCAAATCTACCGGATTCTGTCAAAGCTGGTTACCTGAATTGCCGCATTAGGCCTTATATCCCAAATCCGCTCAGATGCTTTAAATGTCAAAAGTTCGGCCATTCTCAGACAGCATGCCGTGGAGACACCATATGTCCAAACTGCAGCTGCAAGAATCACACACAAGCAGAATGCAAAGCTCCAACACCACAGTGCCCTAATTGTAGTGGCAAACATCCAGCCTACTCTAAAGACTGTGAACTGTGGAAGATAGGAAAAAAAATTCAAAAATATAAAATTGAAAATAAAGTCTCTTACCAAGAAGCGAAAAAACAGATCAACTTAAGTATGCCAAAACGCACTTATGCTTCTACCACTCTCAGACACGAATCTGTGGCATGTCAGACTGAAGTATCCATCTCTCCAAAGATATCAATATCAGACTGGGCACGATCAGTACTCTTGATCCAGCAGCCATCTAAACCGAATTCAACAGATCAAAGCAATAACACGCCACTCTCAATTCCAACCCAGAGACTTCCTCATCGTCAGGCAGCAGAAAATTTGCAAAGATCTTATTCTGCTGAGACGAAAGTATCAGGTCTATCAGGTCTAACAAGCATGGATACAGATGATTCTATCGGTCAAGAAGAACTGCTTGAAAAACACGCAGAAGATGATATGGACGACAGCAATGAATCGGGACGTCCCACTTTTTCCCCGAAAAGAAAAACCAAAACCGGACCGTCATAAACAATCAACTTACAAAAAGCAGTCAGATACATCTTCCACGAACAAAACCAAATAATGGAACATATCATTCAGTGGAATTGTAGAGGCTTTCGCAGCAACATCGATGATATCAATGAACTAATTCACTGCTTCAATCCTGTAGCTATGTGCCTACAGGAAACCAACTTGACACCCCAAGTTTCCACTACAGTCAAAAATTACACTATCTACAGACAAGATAGATCTGACAATAATTGTGCTCATGGAGGAGTAGCTATCCTGTTGGACTCAAGAGTTCCTTCCAGATGCATTCCATTGCAAACCTCTTTAGAAGCTGTTGCCGCACGCATAGTAATTGGAATCACCGTTACATTGGTCTCAATTTATCTTCCACCTAATCGTCCATATTCTATTCAGGAAATCGAAGATCTTGTGTTGCAACTACCAGTACCCTTCTGTCTACTAGGTGACTTTAATGCTCACCACCCATTATGGGGTTCTTCCAGCTTAGACAGGCGTGGAAAACTTGTTGAAACGTTAATAGATAGACAGGATCTAACATTGTTAAATACTGGCGCTCCTACCTATGTTCATTTTCCTACCGGATCAACCTCTGCAATAGACCTTTCCATCTGCTCTCCAGTGCTCTATCCAAGTATCCAGTGGGCAACTATTAATGACCCTCACAACAGCGATCATTTCCCAATAATATGCAAAGTTCAAACTTCCTGTTCATTACCAATAGACAATCCAGTAAAATGGAAATTTCCAATGGCTGACTGGATAAAATATAGCACGCTGTTGTTGTTGTTGTTGTTGTTGTTTTTTGGTGCAAGGGCTGCTTAGGCCATATTGCACCTATCACTGTTATAAATGGTACATATGCATGGTGGTTGTGATGGCATTACTTAAAAACGATCATATAATTCGATAATTTTTGTGAAGTGAAAGAACTCCAGTAGATTAGCGTCGTTACCTATGATATGGCAGAGTGTCAAAGGTTCTTTAAGGTTTGGTAGAAAGCTAAAAGAGACTTGGCGGGCAGTGGTGTATAAAGTACACTCAATAAGAATATGCTTTATTGTGAGTGGACAATTGCACTGTGTGCATTGTGGAGGATCATTACCTGTGAGGAGATAAAGGTGGGTAAGGTGACTATGGCCAATTCGCGCTCTAGTTAAAATTACTTCCTCCCTCCTGTTCATACGGAAACTGGAGGTCCACGATTGCGGTTCAGGTTTTATTTGGCGGAGTTTATTGTGCGTTTGGGCTTGCCATTGAATTCTCCATTGTTCTTTACACATTCTTTAAATGTTACTTTTGTAGTCAAGATATGGGACGTAATGCTGTGATAATTCTCTGTCGGATGGATGTTTAGCGGCATAGTCTGCACGTTCGTTTCCTAGTATCCCAGCATGGCCTGGGATCCAACAGAAAATGACCACTCGTTGGAGTTCTTGAAGATGCATCAGTTTGGATTTTATGAGCTTTATTAAAGGATGTGTTTTAGAAGAATTGTTCTGTAAAGCTATAATCGCACTCTGGGAGTCTGTATATATCATGCTTTTATGGATGGTCAGATGGAGGATATTTTCCACTGCAATTTTGATGGCGTATAATTCAGCTGTATAGCTGCTGCATTCATTGGGAAGTGATACAGAAAAGGTTTTATGAGGGAAAACGGCTGATGCACCCACTCCACTCTCAGATTTTGATCCGTCAGTATATATTTTTGAAAAATGCAGATAATTTTGTGTATGGGCTATATGGAGTTGTTGTATATTAACATTTGCAAGAGAGTGTTTTCCCCAGTTTAGAAAATAACTGTCACAGAGTGGCATAATACACCTCCATGGGGGATCCGTACTGCTTAAATCTTGAAGAACTTTATCGGGATCTATATTCCAGGTTTCTGATAGTGCTTGAGCTCTGAGAGCAAAAGGTTGAATTGCTCTTGGTTTATTTCTATAGAATGTTGTGAACTGTGGGTCGTTAAGTATCGGCCTAATGGGATGGGTAGGTAGACTTTGGATTTTAGTTGTATAGTTAAGAATTAACATCTTTCTTCTGAGGGTTAGAGGAAATTCATGAGCATCAATATAAAGACTTTGGACTGGTGAAGTTCTATAAGCGCCTGTAGAAATCCTCAGGGCAGAGTGTTGAATTGGTGCAAGTCGCGCTAGCACACTTTCTCTAGCAGAATCATACACCGGGGCACCATAATCAAGGCGAGATCTGATTAGGGCTCTATACAAATGCAGTAACGTGTACCGATCTGCACCCCATGATGTAGAAGAAATGACTCTGAGTATGTTCATTTTTTTCAGGCAAGACGTCTTTAGATGTTTAACGTGCTCTATGAAGTTCAACTTACTATCAAAAGTCAGACCAAGCAGACGAATGCTGCTCACAACTGAGATAGTTTGATTTGTTAAGTGTACTTCTGGATCTGGATGCATCTTCCTTTTGTTGCAAAAGTGAACTACTTTAGATTTTGAACAAGAGAGTCTATACCCATTCTGTGCCATCCATAACTGAATATTATTAATTGAAATTTGGAGCTGCCGCTCAATGAAAGTCATGTTTTGAGAACTGCAAGAAAAAGTGAAATCATCGGCATAGAGGTATGAATTCACAGTGCTGGGCATATATTTAGTCATATGGTTTATTCTTATTGCGAATAAGGTGGCACTGAGCACAGAGCCTTGTGGGACCCCTTCTTCTTGTATATATGTTTGAGAGAGAACTTGTCGGTATCGGACTTGAAAAGATCTGTGCTGAAGAAAATTCAATATGAAGTACGGTAAGTGGCCTCTCAGGTCAAGGGAATGCAGATCTCTTAGGATACCAAAACGCCATGTGGTGTCGAAGGCTTTTTCTACATCAAGGCATACCATGACGAGATGCTCATTTCGAATGAATGCATTCCTGATGTTTGTTTCCGCTTTGACCATGAGATCCAGGGCTGATCGATTTTTTCTGAATCCAAATTGATTGTCAGAAATTATATTCTTAGAGTCGAGAAACCAAGTAAGTCGACGGTGAATTATTTTTTCCAGGGTTTTGCTTAAGCAGCTGGTGAGAGAAATAGGTCTATAGTTTTCAGGAATGGAATGATCTTTTCCTGGTTTCGGAATTGCTATTATATAGGAGTGGTGCCAGGAACTGGGGAAACAATGTTCAAGAAAGATGCGATTGAAAAAAGTGAGCAGTGAACAGACCGATTCTTTATTTAAGTGTTGGAGCATTATGTAGTATATTCCGTCGGGGCCTGCAGCACTGTGTTTTGAGCTAGATATGGCTTCTTGAAGTTCAAGCATTGTAAGCGGCTGATTATAAGGTAAAGTACATTTACTCGTAGATCTGAAGTTCAGTTTGGACTTTTCAGCTAATGCTTTGATCTTCTGGAATGATAGATCATATGCTGTTGAGGCAGATAGCTGTGAAAAAACAGTCCCTAGGGCATTGGCTATATCTACAGGAGAAGAAAGATCCTGTCCATTCCAGTTCAGAATTGGAGAGGATAATTGGGGAGCTTTGCCACTTAGTTGTTTTATTTTCCGCCATATTATTCTTGAATCAGTATTCTTATTAATCGTGCTCGCAAATCGAATCCAAGATTCTCTTTTAGCTTTCTTCCTAATGTGACGGGCCTTGGCTCCGAGTCTCTTGTAGTTTATAAGATTGGCGGTGGTGGGATATTTTCGAAACAGATTCCATGCTCGGTTTTTTTCTTTTTTTGCACCTTTGCACTCTTCGTTCCACCAATAGTTTGTGGTTCTATGGGTTGTTGACTGTGATTGTGGAATCGCAGTGCATGCAGCAGCGAGTATTTGTCTTGTGATGTGATCGGTAGCTGTGTCAATAGGACAGGTTTCGATGATCTGTTCATCAAAGGACACTCGGGAAGTGAATTTTGCCCAATCTGCTCTGTGAAATTTCCACTTTACATAGTTTTGGGAAATTATGGATTGTGCTGTTTGAATTTTACATATTAGCGGAAAGTGATCACTATTTAGCGGGTTGTCGAGGGCCGTCCACTCAATACTAGGGAAGAGGATCGGAGAGCATATCGAAAGGTCTATTGCAGAAGTTGTACCCGTAGAGAGATGGATGTAAGTTGGCAAGCCAGTATTTAGTATAATCAGATTTTGTCTGTCAGCAAGCTGTTCGATAAGTTGTCCTCGTCTATCTGCATTGGGAGAACCCCACAATGGATGGTGTCCATTGAAGTCACCCAATAAACACATAGGGGTTGGCAACTGCTGAATAAGATCTTCCAGTTCATGGATGGTATAGGAGTGATTGGGCGAAAGGTAGATAGAAACAATTGTCAAAGTAATACCAATCAAAATACGTGTTGCAACAGCTTCGATGGAGGTTTGTAAAGGAATTAATCTGCAAGGTACTCTGGAGTCTATGAGTATGGCTACCCCTCCGTGAGCATTATTTGTAGCAGTTCTGTCTTTTCTAAAGAGTGCATAATTTTTAACTGAGAGTGACACATGACGTGTTAAATTTGTCTCCTGTAGGCAGATGCCTACGGGATGATAACGATCAATTAACTCGTGGATATCATCAATGTTACTGCGAATTCCTCTACAGTTCCACTGTATGATTTGGTGCATTATTTGGTTTTGTTACTTGAGGAAGATTCTGAGTCTTTTTTATTTCCAGGCTGTTTGTTGTTGTTGTTGTTGTAGGGTTTTTTGGCGCAAAAGCAACTTTGGCCATATTGCGCCTATCTATTAATGTTTATGTGACAAGGAAGTTTATATTTCTTAAATGTGATTTATATCTGGTCAAAATATCCTATTAATTTTAAATAAGTGAATATATTTTCAATGTTGGAGTTATCGCCTAGGATTTGTGATAAGGTCAGAGGATCTTGGAAATTTATAGGGAGATGGAAGGCTGACTGTCGCGCCATATGGTATTGTGGACATTCTATGAGGAAATGTTTTACAGTGAGTTGACAAGAACAGTGAAAACATTCTGGGGGGTTTGCTTTGGTGAGTAAGTGAAAGTGCGTGAGATGAGTATGTCCAATGCGCAGTCTCGTTAAAATGACTTCTTCGTGCCGATTTTTACGAAGACTCGATTTCCATGGCTGAAGTTCATGTTTTATTTGAAACAGTTTATTATTTGATTCATTTTGCCACATTTGTGACCACTGAGTATGGAGAATTTTTTTTATAATAGGCCTGTAATCGAAATGTGGAACTTTGTAAAGCTTTAGGTCTGTGTTTGTAGGATTCTTTGCTGCTCTATCGGCTCTTTCATTACCTTCAATGCCTGTATGTCCTGGAATCCAACAGAATTTTACTTGCCTCATTTTACTTTTGAGTTTCACAAGATGAGTTTGTATCTGATGAAGAATGGGATGCGATGGAGTCTGCCTTTGTTGCAGAGCGTGTATTGCACTCAATGAATCTGTGTATATGAGATGTTTCAGATGCGGGGAAGTTGCTATGTATTTTAAGGCCATTAGTATGGCGAATAGCTCGGCAGAATAGCTGCTGCATTGGTTTGGGAGTTGCTGTGAGATAACAGTCTGTGGAAATACCACTGCAGCACCAATTTTGGTGTCTGTTTTAGAGCCATCTGTATATATATGAAGGTATTCAGGGAACTGTGATGAGTGGGCTGCATGCATCTGTTTTATGTTGACATTTGCAAGAGTGCTTTTTCCCCATTGTTGGAAATAAGTGTCACAGATAGGCGTGAAAGTGAACCATGGTGGAATACTTATCCTATTATCCTCATGTATGTTGTCAAAACTTAGGCCCCATTTTGAAACTATTTCTTTTAGTCGTATTCCAGCTGGTTTATTTACTGTAGGTTTATTGTTGTAGAGAATTTCCCACTGTGGGTTAAAAAGATACTGCCAAGTAGGATGATGAGGAAGACTTCGGATTTTAATTGCATAGTTTAATAGCAGCATTTGCCTCCGGAGATATAGTGAGGGTTCGTGGGCCTCTGCATATAAACTTTGGACTGGTGATGTTCTGTATGCCCCTAAGGAGATTCGTAAGGCACTATGATGTATGGAATCGAGCCATTTGATGACACTTGGTCTACAAGAACTATACACAGGGGCTCCATAGTCTAGTCTTGATCTGATTATAGCATGGTATAGGTGAAGTAGTGTGAACCGATCAGCTCCCCACTTCATTGCAGAAAGAACTTTGAGGATATTTAGTTTTTTTTGACAGGTTATTCGGAGGCATTTGATGTGATCCAAAAAGTTAAGTTTTTTATCTAGAATGAGGCCAAGGAAACGTATACTATTTGCTAGCGGTATCAGCTGGTTTTCTAGTCTTATTTCTGGATCTGGGTGCATTTTTCGCTTTCTACAGAAATGTATAGCCATTGTTTTTTGTTGTGATATTCTATAGCCATTGTTTTTAGTCCATAATTCTATTTTTTTTACTGCGCTTTGTAACTGCCTTTCAATCATTTTCATGTTTTGTGAATGGCACGAAATAGTAACATCATCTGCATATAGGAATGTTTCCACTGTTTTTGGCAAGTCTTTTGTAATAGAATTTATTTTGATTGAAAACAAGGTTGCACTCAGTACTGAGCCCTGAGGAACTCCTTCTTCCTGAGAATATATTTGTGACAGATTGTTTTGATATTTTACTTGGAAGGTTCTGACTTTGAGGAAATTTTTTACTAAGAGCGGTAAGTTGCCTCGCAAACCAATGCTGTGGAGATCTTTAAGAACGCCGTATCGCCAGGTAGTATCAAAGGCCTTTTCTATGTCGAGACTGATCATTATTAGATGCTCATTCCTTAGAAAAGCATTTCGGATATTTGCTTCTGCTTTTATCATGGGATCTAGAGAAGATCTATTTTTACGAAAACCGTATTGATTTATGTTAAGTACATTATATGTTTCTAAAAACCAGGTTAATCTGTTGTTCACCATTCTCTCGAGGATTTTCCCAAGGCAACTTGTTAGTGCTATTGGTCGATAACTTGTGGGAATCGTATGATC
Source organism: Mastigoproctus giganteus (assembly GCF_048544385.1). NCBI lineage: Eukaryota > Metazoa > Arthropoda > Arachnida > Uropygi > Thelyphonidae > Mastigoproctus > Mastigoproctus giganteus. The sequence goes on along the minus strand of NC_143576.1, from coordinate 104,866,605 downwards.
TTTGCCAGGTTTAGGAAAGGCAATTACAGTGGAGTGAAGCCAGGAATTTGGATAGTAGTTTTCCATGTAAATTCTGTTGTATAGCATAAGCAAAGCCTTTAGGGATTTTTGATTAAGTTGTTGGATCATTTCATAGTGAACTCCATCAGGTCCTGCTGCACTCTTCCTAGACTTAGCCAGAGCTTTTTGCAATTCTTCTATGTTGAAAGGTTGGTTATATGGGAGTTGTTGTCTGGTATTAAAGTTTAGTCTGTATTTTTCAGCAACAGTTTTCGTTTTCTGAAAGGATGGGGTATATGCCGATACTGCTGATATATTTGCAAAAGTAGTTGCAAGTAAGTTTGCGATTTCCTTGGAGTTAGTTATTTCCTGTCCATTCCAGATTATTAGTGGAGTTGGAACTGAAAGAAATTTCCCATTAAGTCTTCTGATTTTGTTCCATATGACACGGGTATCTGTATTTTTATTAATTGTGGAGGCGAATCGTATCCATGAATCCTTTCTACTTTTACGCTGGATATATCTAGCTCTGGCTCTAGCTTTCTTAAAATTTATGAGGTTGATGGAAATGGGATACTTTCGGAAGAGATTCCAAGCCTTATTCTTCTCTCTTTTGGCTATCCTGCATTCTTCATTCCACCACGCTGTGTCGTGTTTATGATATTTTCCAGATGACCGAGGAACTGTAGCTTCAGCTGCTATTAAAATTTGGTTTGTGACATGAGCTGTAGCATTGTCTATGGGCTGAGTGGTGATTATTTGTTCATCCATTGCTGCGATTGTTTTATATTTTGTCCAGTCAGCTTTATGAAACCTCCATCTTTTTTCACCATCGTGATGTGTAACATCATTTATTAATATTTTGCAGACCACTGGAAAATGGTCACTATTAAGAGGATTTTTCAAGATTGTCCATTCAATCAGTGGATATAGGACAGGTGAACATATGGAAATGTCAATTGCAGAGGCTGTTCCAGTGGGCAAATGGATGTATGTCTCAATTCCAGTATTAAGGAGAGAGAGATTTTGCTCTTCCATTAATTTCTCAATCAATTTACCCCGTTTGTCTTGGTGACGGGATCCCCACATGGGATGGTGTCCGTTTAAATCTCCCATGATACAGACCGGGGGTGGTAGCTGGGTTACTAATGCTTCTAGGTCTGAATATGCATACTCTTGATTTGGGGAAAGGTAGAGTGAGACCAGTGAAAAAGTAAACTGGATTGAGACTCGTACTGCAACTGCTTCCAAAGATGTTTGTAGTTGGAGGCGTTTACATGGAATTTTGGAGTCAATTAGAATTGCCACTCCACCATGAGCTCCACAGGAAAGGCATCGGTCTTGTCTATAGGTACCGTAACGGTTCACTGCTGTATTTACTTGGGGAGTTAGGTTAGTTTCTTGAAGACATATACCTACAGGGTGATATTTGTCGATTAGGCTGCGGATGTCATCAATGTTACTGCGGAAACCTCGACAATTCCACTGTATTATTGTGCGCATTATATTGGCTTTGTAGTTGTATTTGTTTCTGACTTTTTACGAGTAGGGGTTTGCTTGGATCGCTCAGGCTTTTTCTCTTTTCTGGGAAAGATTGGGCGAACATCCATCTCTTCCTCAGCATGTATCTCTAAGATTGGTTCTTCCGGGACTTCTTTTTCACATGTATCCATATGATCATGGACAGGAAGTTTGTCATCTATATCTATGTTTTTAGTATTTATGGTTGGCCGTGACGTGGAAGGCATTGGAGGAATTGTAACAGGTGTATTTATGGCTTGATTAGAAGTTGAAATTGAAGATGATTTTGCCGATGGAGCTAGGATTGAGCGAGCCCAATCAGAAATAGAGATGTTTGGAGGGATTGTAACGTTGGTTTGAACTGAAGTGGTAGTGGTGGTGACAACAGTTATCTGTTTATGCTGTTGGACAGTTGCTGCATATGAGCGTGTTATTGCAGTTGGTGATATTTGTTTCTTTGCCTCAGGGTAGGAGACTTTGTGCTCGGTTTTATACTTCTGAATCATTTTTTCTTTTTTCCATGTTTCACAGTCTTTGGAGTAAGCGGAATGATTGCCTCTACAGTTTGGACACTGTAAGATTTGTGCAGAACATTCGGTATGGGTATGATCTTTAGATCCACATGAAGCACATACAGCAGTCCCTCGACATACTGTCTGTGAATGTCCAAATTTTTGACATTTATAACATCTGATTGGGTTCGGTATATATGGTCGGACATGACAGTTCAAGTATCCGGCTTTTACAGATGTTGGTGGATTTGGCAAGTTGAAAGTTAGTATAATGTTTCTGGTTGGAAGTAGTGAACCATCCTTTTTGATTAGTATTCTTTTTACCTGAATAACATTTTGTTCTGAAAGCTCTTGTTTAATTTCTTCCTCGGATACATGTAAAAGATCCCATTCTGTTATAACTCCTTTTGAGTAGTTTAAGGTGGCATGAGGTGACACTTCTATAGGAGTTCCTCCAAGTGTTTTCAATTTAAGTAGCTTGTCAGAATGCTTGGATTGTGTTGTTTCAACAAGCAGGTCACCTGATTTTAGTCTGCGAACCATTTTTGGTGAGCCAGCGACGTTCTCTAAACTTTTCTGAATCAGAAAAGGAGAAAGCTTGCTGACTGGCTGGTCAGTCAAAGAATGTATAATGAGGAAATGAGGCCAGATATTCTGGTCTGTATCCTTCTTTTGTCTCTTAGCAAAGGAAGGGTTGTAATCTTCCTGCTCTCTAGAATGTGATGGGGCATTGATCCCACAAGAGTCAGTGTTGGTATGGTCCATCTTTGCTCCTTTTAGCCCTTGGCAGAGAGACTTTTCTGCCAAGATTTCCGGCCCCGCCACGGGGAGGCAGGAGCAGTGCCTGGTGTGACCAAGCGAAGATTAGTAGGTATTAGTAATATACTATGAGAAAATAAAGAAAGGTGGCTTTCCTTCCTTGCTCTGTACAGGGACTTTTGTTACGAGAGCTGTTATAAAATGAATAGATTTTTTAACGATAAGGACAAAAAGGAACTGTAAATCGCTTTCTAGAAATTGCACTGGAAGTACAGATAAATCGCTCAGTCACAATCGCTTGGCACCCGGGGCCAGGCTGTTTGTGGCGATCGAGTTTCATTTTCTCTTTTCTTGGAAAGTTTGGGCGTCCGGTATCCAAGACATCTTCTGCATGAAGATCTAGGATAGGTTCATTTGGGTCAGCATTGTTATCAGTGTCCATATTTTCTGAAGTGATATTGTTTGTCTTCCTATTTGTAACTGAGTCGGTTTTTGACTTTAAAATATCTGGTGGTCTATGTGGGGTTGCTGGTGGGACTGAGACAGGGGTGTTGTTGGCTCTATCTACTACCTTTTGCTCTTTTGGAGTCTGTTTCATTGATGGTGACAGTATAGATCGGGCCCAATCTGCAATCGACATTGTTGGGGGAACTGATACTTCAGTTTGTGTTGCTGTTGTTTGGTGTTTTTGCATTGCTGCTGCATAGGTGTTCTTAGGTGCGTTAAGCATAATTTGCTTTCTTGCCTCTTGGTATGTGACTTTTCGTTCTACCCTGTACTTTTGGATTTTTTTTTCAGTTTTCCATAGATCGCATGACTTGGAGTAGGCTGGATGCACGCCTTTGCAATTCAGACAGTGCGGTGTTTTGGCGTCACAGTCTGTGTGCGAATGTTCTTTCGACCCACAGTTTGGGCAGGCTGGATCTCCTCGACAAGCCATTTGTGCGTGACCAAATTTTTGACACTTGTAGCATCTTATAGGATTCGGGATAAAGGGTCGTACTCGGCAGTTGAGATAGCCGGCTTTGACACTGGATGGCAAGATAGGTGTTCCGAATGTCAGGATGATGTTGCGGGTGGGAACAAGTTCTCCATCTTTCCTGATCATGATGCGCTTGGCTTGTATTACTTTCTGATGTTTGAGTTCTTGGGCCAGTTCATCTTCTGTTACATTTATCAGATCCCACTCAGCAATTACTCCCTTGGAAGTATTTAGTGTTGCATGAGGGGTAACTTGAATGGGTAGCCCGCCAAATACTGTTAGTTTCAACAGTCTCTCAGAATGTGCACGACTCACTGTTTCTACCAAGAGGTCTCCAGATCTTAGTCTTCTCACCATTTTGGGAGAGCCCGCCACATTTTCCAAACATTTTTGTATAAGAAATGGTGAGAGAGTGCTCATAGATTTGTCCGACAGACTATGTAAGATAAGGAATGATGGGCATTCCTGTTGGTCTGTGTCTGTACGCAGTCGTTTAGACTTTGTTGTTGTTGTTGTTGTTGTTCGGTTTAACGACACAAGGGCTACTACGGCCAAATTGTGTCTCCTAATCGTTAATTTACAAAAAACGTATTGCTAGAGAGATTAAATTATATACTTCTGTACAAACCAATATGTTTTAGATATAATAAAAGTTCTTCAATATTTGCTTCATTTCCTAAGATGCGAGATAAATCAGGTGATATATTCAATTTAGAGAGAGACTGAAAAGTGTTTGACCGGATGGTTGAATGCAAGGGACAATCAACCAGAAAATGACGGACTGTAAGTTGCGTCTGACAGGATGAGCACTGTGGTGGACTTTCTCCCAATAATAGGAAGAGATGAGTATGGTGAGTGTGTCCAATTCTCAGTCTTGCCAGTACTACTTCCTCTCGTCTGTTTCTTCGGAAGCCAGACAGCCACAGCTTTGGGTCTTCTTTTATTTGGTATAGTTTATTGTTTTTGTCACTTTTCCAGGTCTGTGACCATTTATTGTAGCAGGCTTTGCGTATGACAGACTTAAAATCAGAGAAAGGAACCTGAGGATGTTGTGAGAGAGCGGTTTCCGGATGTTTAGCGGCAAAGTCAGCACTTTCATTTCCCGGAATGCCTGAGTGGCCAGGGATCCAGCAAAATCTGACTGACTGATTGGACACACTGCAAACGAATAGCTGGGAATGAATCTGTTGCAATGTAGGGTGAGAAATGGAGGAATTCTTCCTTATGGCAGAGACAGCACTAAGAGAATCTGTGTAAATTATGGCAGATGAGATGGAAAGCTCAATTATCTTACTAAGCGCTAACTTAATGGCATATAATTCGGCTGTGAAGACGCTGCAGGCAAGCGGTAGTGTGGCTGAAATTGTACATAAAGGGAAAACTGCAGCAGCACCTACCGTACTCTCAGTTTTGGAACCATCCGTATAAATTTTACAGGCATGGTTGTTCATAGCATGAGCTGAATGTAACTGTCTGATATTGCAGGAAGGTATATTTTTCCCCCACTGGAGGAAGTATGTATCTTGAGAGACAGACACATATGTCCAAGGAGCAACAGGTGTAGTTGTGTCTTGGAAAATTTCATTTAAATTGATATTCCAAGTCTGAACAATCTCTTTTATCCTGATAGATGCGGGTCTATTTTCATTTGGTTTGCTCTCATAGAAGGCGTCCCAATGAGTATTATAGAGATACTCCCAACTTGGGTGCGATGGTAGACTCTGGATCTTAGCAGCGTAGCGAAGCAATAGTGTTTTTCTACGCAGATGTAATGGGGGATCATGCGCTTCAATATATAGACTTTGGATAGGAGAAGTCCTGAAAGCTCCCAGCGCAGTCCTCAGAGCATTGTGGTGGATCATATTTAGCCGTTTTAAAGTAGTGCTCCTGGCAGAGTCGTACACTGGACAACCATAATCTAATCGTGAACGGATTAAACTTCTATAAAGATGCAACAAAGTACAGCGATCAGCTCCCCATGACATAGATGAGACCGAACGAAGTATATTTAAATGCTTTAAACAAGAAGTTCTCAAATAACTGATGTGAGCTTGGAAATTTAGTTTGCGGTCTAGTAATAGTCCAAGAAATTTAACGGTATTAACAATTGGGATTGGAGTATTGTTTATTTGTAGTTCAGGTTCCGGATGGAGAGCTCGCTTCTTGCAAAAGTGAGTGACAGTGCATTTCTTTTCTGACAATCTGTAACCGTTCCGTGAAGTCCAGGCCTCTATTTTGGTTATGGCTAGTTGTAGCTGCCGTTCAATGGTATTCATACTTTGAGATTGACAGGAAATGGTAAGATCATCTGCATACATATAAGTTTGAACAGTTTTTGGGATATCTCGTGTCATTGTGCTAACTCGGATTGAAAACAGTGTTGGACTGAGTATTGATCCCTGCGGAACTCCCTCTTCCTGTATGTGAGATGTAGAGAGGACGTTTTTGTATCGGACTTGAAAAGAGCGCAATTGCAGGAAATTTTGAATTGTTTCCGGCAAATGGCCCCGAAGCCCCAGATGGTAAAGGTCCCTAATAATACCATGACGCCATGTTGTATCAAATGCCTTTTCAAGATCTAAATTGACCATGACTAGATGTTGTTTCATGACAAAGGCATTGCGGATATGAGATTCGGCTTTGATAAGCACGTCCAGTGTTGATCTATTTTTTCCGAAAGCCATATTGTTGTTCTGGAAGGAGATTCTCTGACTCCAGGATGTAGGTGAGCCTAGTATGAACCATCCTTTCGAAAATTTTTCCCATGCAGCTCGTAAGAGATATTGGCCTGTAATTTTCAACACAGGAAGGATCTTTTCCTGGTTTTGGTAAGGCGATAACGAACGAATGGCGCCATGAAGAAGGATAGGCATTTTCGGTGAAGATCCGATTATAAAAAATTAATAGAGTTCTCAAGTCTTCATCAAGTAAATGCTTTAGCATAATGTAATGAACTCCATCTGGACCTGCAGCGCTATTGGAAGATCTGTTTAATGATTCTTGAAGTTCTATTAATGTAAACGGTTGGTTGTACGGCAGTGTTGTTGTTGTTGTTGGAGTGGGTTTATTGGCGCAAGGGCTGCTATGACCATATTGCGCCTATACCGTTACTTTGGAGTGTTTGTCAATATAGGAAAGGAGACTATTCTAGAAGTGATTGTATGCGTTAATCATTTTTAGAAAGGTGAACAGTTCTGATAAAGTGGCATCATTTCCAAGTATGTGGCTTAGTTGCAGAGGTTTTTGTACGGCAGTGAGCGGCGCGTGAAGAAGTTGATTTTATATCGTTCCGCACCTGCTTTGATGTTCTGGAAGGTGGACGCATAGGTGGCAGAAGCTGATATTTTTGCAAATGATTCTGCTAATGCATTTGCAACTTCTTCAGGAGTAGAAATGTCTTTCCCTCTCCAATGAAGTATCGGAGAGGGCAGCCGAGTAAATTTGCCATTTAATGCCTGTATTCTTTTCCAGATGACTCGTGTATCCGTGTCTTTGGTAATGGTTGAGGCAAAAGCAATCCAAGAATCCCGTTTCGCTTTCCGCCTAACTTGTCTAGCTTTCGCTTTGAGTTTTTTATAAGCAATTAGGTTACTAGTGGTGGGATACTTGCGGAAATTATTCCAAGCACGGTTTTTTTCCTGTTTGGCAATTGAACACTCTGTATTCCACCAGTTATTTCTGTGTTTGTGATAAAGCGTGGATTTTGGAATGGAACCATTAGCTGCAGTGAGAATCTGATTGATTATATAAGTATTTACTTCATCAATATGTTGCCTTTGAACATAACATCTGTCTAAGAGTATTTTTGCAGAATACCCTCCCCAGTTTGCCTTTTTAAACTGCCAGTTGGATCGTTGAACAGGATTCGGAGTTACTCTTGTTTGTAGTGAGCAAATAATTGGAAAGTGATCACTGTTAAAGGGATCGGTTAAAACTGACCATGTCATGATTGGAAAGATAGATGGTGAACAAATTGACAAGTCCATTGCAGAAACAGATCCTGTTGCTAGGTGTATGTAAGTAGGAGATCCAGAATTTAATAAATTAAGATCATTATTGTTCATGAATTCCTCCATCAATTTGCCTCTTCTATCCATTGTAGTAGACCCCCACAATGGATGATGTCCATTAAAGTCACCAAAGAGACAAATTGGAGTTGGGAGTTGAGACATCAGGCTGTCAAGTTCTGAATGCGGAAATGGTAGAGATGGTGAAATATAGATGGAAACAAGGGTAACTGAAATACCAACTGCAATACGAGCTGCGACAACTTCTAAAGTGGTTCTCAATTGGATCGGCCTGGATGGAATGTCGGAGTTAACAAGAATAGCTACTCCGCCACGAGCAGGAGAGTTTGAACTCCTATCTCGTCTGTACATCACATAATTTGAAAATTTTGGTGAAATTTGGGGTGACAAGAAAGTTTCCTGTAGGCATACACCTATGGGATTGAATTGAGCTAGTAAATCCCTTAAGTCATCAGAATGACTACTTAGTCCTCTGCAGTTCCATTGTATGATGTTATACATTATTTAGATTTAGCTGAGGATGATTCGTCTGACTGTTTTTTGTTCGTGGGACATTTCTTCCGGTCTTTTTTTGGGAATGTGGGGCGTCCAATATCCATGGTGTCATCTGCATGGAGTTCTAGAATGGGCTCCTCGTTACTTAGCAGCTCATCTACATCCATATTATTGGTAGGCGATTCCATTTTTTTTGAGACTGAGTGAGATTTTAATTGTTCTTTTTCAACTGAGACTAATGGGGTATGAGTAGGAATACTGATTGGAGTATTTGTGGCTTCGCTAGTTTTTTTCGGAGGATTATCTTTTTTAGAGGTTGAAAGTGTAACTTTAAGCCAATTCGCTAGAGAGGTATTAGGCGGAACTGATACATCCGTTTGAGCTGCAGTAGAAACAAAGTTTCTAGTTCGAGCTGCATAAGAACGACCACTAGGCATGGTCGACATAACTTGTCTACGTGCCTCAGGAAACGTGACTTTATTTTCAATTTTGTATTTTTGTATTTTCTTTCCTGTTATCCATAGCTCACAAGTTTTGGAAAAGGCTGGATGGCTTCCTTTGCAATTTGGACAAACAGGAGTTTTGACTGAACAATCCGCTTGGGTGTGATCTTTAGAGCCACAGATGGGACATGTGGCTTCCCCGCGACAAGCCTGCTGGGAATGGCCGTATTTCTGACATTTAAAGCAACGAACAGGATTCGGGATGTATGGTCGAATCCGGCAGTTTAAATAACCAGCTTTAATAGAGGATGGTAAGTCTGGAGTGCTAAATGTCAGAATGATGGATCTTGTTGGAGTAAGATTTCCATCTTTTTTCGTCATGATCCGTTTTACATTTACTACTTTCTGACTGCTGAGTTCTTGGAGTAGTTCTTCTTCGGAGACTGTAATTAGGTCCCACTCGCTGATGACACCTTTTGATGAATTTAGAGTTTTGTGGGGAGTAATTTCTACTGTCAACCCACCAAATGTTGTTGTTTTTAACAGCCGCTCAGAATGTTTAGAGGTGGCTGTTTCAATCAGAAGGTCTCCGGATTGCAGTCTTTTAACCATTTTTGGTGATCCAGCAATTGACTCCAAGATTTTCTGAATTAAGAATGGTGACAACTTACCCACAGGTTGGGCAGATAGGGAATGGATCACCAGGAAGTTTGGGCAATCGTCATGACATTCTGCTTCTCTTCGCAGTCTTTTAGGTTGACTTGAGTCATGGTCAGGTTTAGAATCTTCCGCTCTTGAGCTCAAAGGCTCTAAGTTTGGATAATGATTTTTATCCATGATCGCTCCTTTTTGCCCTGGGGGTTTGCCTTTACCACCCAGGTTACCGGCCCCGCCACGGGGAGGCAGGAGCAGTGCCGCTTGGTGGCCAAGCGTAGAGTTAGTAAGTTAGTACGGCTAGCTAAATTAAAGAAAAAGGTACTTGCCTTCTTCTGGGCTCTCTTCTTAGTGTTTTTAAGTAAGTAGAGCTACTTAACAGAAAATTTTAATTCTAAGAGAAAACAAGGAAAACTCTGTCACTTGGAGGAAAATCGCTTTATACACACGCAAGAATCGCTTGGCCACGGAAACGCTTGGCACCCGGGGCCTTAGACTTTGTTACATCGTGAGAAATTTCATGATCAGCATTGTTGATGGTACTGGATGAGCGCCTAGGCTGCTCAAGCTCTGGGTAATTGTCGTAGTCCATGTTAGGCTCCTTTTTGCCCTGGGAGGTTGACTTTCTCTCCCAAGTTTCCGGCCCCGCCACGGGGAGGCAGGAGCAGTGCCGCAAGGAGGCCAAGCGGTTAGATAAGTTAGTTGGTTAGTAAAATAGAGTAAATATATGTAATTAAAAAGAAAGGTGAGTTTCCTTCCTTGTTCTTACTTGTGATTTTTCAAGTATAGAACTGAATTATAAATGAACTTCCAGTAAAAAACGATATAACTTAATATAAACTTTTATCACTTGGAAAGATCGCTATATATTCGCACTTTGAACGCTTGACCTCGAATTCGCTTGGCACCCGGGGCCCAAAGTTTTATGGGGTGTTACATTGATCGGTATTCCCCCTATGGATGTCGCGTTTAACATTCTTTCTGCCTGCTTTGTGTTTGAAGCTTCGATTAAAAGATCACCAGAACGCAGCCGTTTAACGGATTTTGGTGATCCTGCCAACCCTTCTAATCCTTTCTGGATGAAGAAGGGTGACATCTTCCCAATTGACTGCTCTCCGGTGGAATGGAGAATGAGGAAAAGCGGAGTTATAGATGGTGGTTTATCCTCAGTTCTGGCTCTTTTGGCAGAATTGGTGTCATTCTCATCTGATCGGTTAGGTAGGGGCCTTGTTGGGGCCCCAGAAGAAATTGGATTTAAATTACTCATGAGATGTTGTTGTTGTTGTTGTTTGAGAGCTATTGGCGCAAGAGCAGCTTAGGCTATAATGCGCCTAATCTAGGTTAGAGTTTCATATTTCGACATTTTTTTTTTTTTTTTTTATTATGTTGTTCAGATGGGAAGCCAAGATTTTATTTTATAATTACGTAACTTTTTGGTAAATGTTATACTATTTATTTTTATATGTATTGGTAGTATCCGATTAACTTAAGGAAAAAGAAAACGTCGGTAATATTTGGCCGGTTATCTAAAATTGTTTTGAGCGTTAGGTTGTTTTGTGCATTCGTGGTTATTTGAAAGGCTTTTATACGTTCTGAAGTAAATCTTGGACAGTTCACCATGAAGTGATGTACAGTGAGTGGAACTTGACAGTTTTGGCACTGAGGAGGGTCTTCACCTCTGAGTAGGTAAGAATGGGTCATATGGGTATGCCCAATTCGCAATCGAGCAAGGATCACTTCTTCGTGTCTGTTGGATCGGCAACTGGTAGTCCATGGTCGGAGTGTTTGTTTAATTACACGAAGTTTGTTGTTACTTTGATCTTTCCAATGTTGTTGCCATTGTTTTAAACTGCTTTGGTGGATTAACGACTTGTAATCGGTATATGGTATTGAGCGGAATGCATAGTAAGAGGTAGCAGCTTCTCTTGCCGCTTTATCTGCTTTTTCATTCCCAGTTATTCCTGTGTGGCCTGGAATCCAACAGAAACTGATCTTGTGATTATTTTGCAATAGCTTAGATACTGTATATTGTACCTGTTGTAAAACTGGGTGTGCTTTAGTATTGGCATTCTGTAAAGCAATGACAGAGCTAAGCGAGTCCGTGAAAATTATGCTGTCTGCTATCTGTTCATGTTTAATTTTGTTTACGGCCATCAAAATGGCTTGTAATTCTGCTGTAAAGATGCTGCATTCTTTTGGAAGTTGTTGGATGAGAGTACAGTCTTCAGAGTGAATCGCAGCTCCTACACAAGTTTCTGTTTTTGAGCCATCTGTGTATATGAAAGTTGAATGTTCATATTTTTCTTTGTATGCTGCATGTAGTTGCTGGTAGTTTGTTCTCGGGAGATTTGTTTTCCCCCAAGATTGGAAATGCAGGTCACACACAGGTTGAATTATGATCCATGGTGGAATAATGTGTGTAGTCGTGGTAGCTATGCTATCATAATTAAGCTCTCGGCATAACAGTAAATCTTTTAGTCGGATGTTGGAAGGGCGGTTTATTCGTGGATGGGCTTGGTATACATTTTCCAAGTACGATGAAAACAGAACCTCTCTATTTGGATGGTCGGTGATGGATTTTATCTTTGCAGCATAGTGTAATAATAAATTCTGTCGTCTAAGTTGTAGTGAAGGTTCATGGGCTTCTGCATATAGGCTTTGTACAGGTGAAGTGCGAAAAGCTCCAAGTGCTATACGGAGTGCACTGTGGTGTATGGGATCTAACCATCTCAGTGCACTTGGTCTTGCAGAGTCGTAAACTGGTGCTCCATAGTCCAGTTTGGAACGCACTATTGCTCGATAAAGTTTAAGTAGTGTATGTCGATCTGCACCCCAAGTTGTTGCGGAGAGAACTTTGAGTAGATTTAACTTCTTGATGCAAGAATGTCTTAGTTGCTTAATATGTTCAAGGAATGTCAGTTTTTTATCTAAGAGAAGTCCTAAGAATCTTATGTTTGGTACAACTGGGATCATATATCCATCTAGCTTAAGTTCAGGATCTGGGTGTAGGTTTCGTTTCCTACAGAAGTGTATACATGCAGTTTTCTGTGTGGAAAACCGGAAGCCATTTGTTTGTGCCCATTGACTTATTTTATTTATTGCTCCCTGTAACTGCCGTTCTATAGTTCGCATACTCTGAGAATGATAGGACATACTGAAATCATCAACGTATAAAGCGGTATCAATAGGTTTTGGTATATGCTCAGTTATGGAGTTTATTTTGATAGCAAAGAGGGTTGTGCTAAGCACAGACCCCTGAGGTACACCCTCTTCTTGGGTGAAAACTTTTGAAAGAGTATTCTGCAATCTAACTTGAAATGACCTGTGGAGTAAGAAATTTTGAATATATTTAGGAAGATGTCCACGTAATCCAAGGTGGTATAGGTTTTGAATAATTCCATAACGCCACGCAGTATCGTAAGCTTTTTCTATGTCGAAACATATCATTACGTGGTGCTCTTTTCGGATAAAGGCATTCCGCACACTGTTTTCTAATTTGATCAGTAAATCTAGTGTTGAACGATTTTTTCTGAAACCATGCTGTGCTGGATTGAGGAGGTTATTTCTGTTCAAAAACCATGTTAGACGAGCATTGATAATTTTCTCCATAACTTTTCCCAGGCAACTGGTTAGAGCAATTGGACGGTAGTTGCGTGGGTCAGAGAGGTCTTTCCCCGATTTTGGGAAAGCAAGAATTATTGCATGACGCCAACTGTCTGGAAATTGGTTTTCTAAGAAGATTCTGTTATATAGTTCTAGTAATGCTATTTGGGATTGATCATCGAGTTGTTTTAACATCATATAGTGGATTTGGTCTGGACCTACAGCACTTTGCTTTGTCTGGGATAGAGCGTGTTTCAATTCGTAGAATGTTAAGGGTAGGTTGTACTCTTCATTATTTCTTGTGGAAAAATTCAGTTTATGTCTTTCCATTCTTGCCTTGTATATTTGAAAACTGGGAGTATATGAAGTGGTCGCTGATATTCTGGCGAAGGTTTCGCCCAGTGCATTGGCTATTTCTGATGGCTCTGCAGTGACTTGTCCATTCCAGTTTAGGATCGGAGTTGGGGTAATCGGGTATCTGCCACTCATTTTGTTAATTTTGTTCCAGACAGTTTTAGATGGTGTGGAACTTGTTAATGTAGATGCAAATTTTATCCAGGATTCTTTCCTACTGGCCCGCCTAATATATCTGGCTCTTGCCCGTGCCTTCTTGAACAATATGAGGTTCTCTAAAGTTGGATATCTGCGAAAAGTATTCCAGGTTTTGTTTCGCTCTTTCTTAGTCTGCGCACATTCTGCATTCCACCATGATTTTGGATGTGTTGGAAAGTGAGACGATGTTTTTGGGATAGAGTGTTCAGCAGCTTGAATTATTTTATTTGTTATATATTGTACTGCTGCATCTAACGGTTTTTGCTTGATGGTATCAACATTTAGTTTTGCTAATGTTTTATAAGTTTCCCAATCTGCTTCATTTATTTTCCATCTGGGAGTTTTGCGTGACTTGCATGTGGTTCCTAGTGCCATGGTGATGATTATTGGATAGTGATCACTGCTGAGAGGATCACTGTGCACTGACCAATCAAGTCTTGGAAATAGTATTGGAGAACATATAGACAGGTCTATAGCTGTAGTATTTCCTGATGGAAGATGTGTATAAGTATGTGTGCCGTCGTTCAACAAAGTTAAATCATTCTCGTCTATCCATTTTTCAATTTGTTTTCCTCTCCGATCTGTGGTTGTGTTACCCCACACAGGGCTATGCCCATTGAGGTCGCCTAGTATACAGAAGGGGGTTGGCAACTGCCTTACAATGTCTTCTAAGTCCTGTTGTAATAAATTTTGGTTTGGTGGAACATAAATTGTTATTACTGTTATGAGGGATCTAGCGGCTATGCGTACTGCAATCGCTTCAAGGGTTGTGTTTAGCGGGACAATCTGGGAAGGAATGCGAGAATTTATTAGTATTGCCACACCACCATGGGTTGTGCCACCTGTTACTCTGTCCTTTCGGTATGCTGTATAGTTCTTTATTAAGGTAGAGTCTTGAGGTCTGAGGTAGGTTTCTTGTAAACAAAGACATAATGGTGCATACTGTGTAATCAGGTCATATATATCACCTATGTTAGTGCGGAGTCCTCTACAATTCCACTGGATTATGGTTTTCATTATTTGATTTTGGAGAGGTTTTCGGTCTGTTTCCTAGATGCTGTTTTAAGTCTTTCACACGTTGGTTTTTCCTTTTTCGGGAAATATGGTTTTCCGGTGTCCATATCGTCTTCCGCGAAAATCTCTAATACTGGTTCATTTGCTTGGTTGGTTGCTTCTGTCTCCATTTGTTCGGTTGCTTTCTGACTTATGACATTATGTTTTCCTTGAGGTGCTTTCGATTCTGAGTGTTTCTTATCGGGAGGCACGGAAAGTGGTGTGTTGGTGAGTTTCTCTTGATGTTTTGGCTGGGAAATTGTGAGTAGTGCTCGTGCCCAGTCTGAGATAGATTTCTTTGGAGAAATTGTAAAATCTGTTTGGGTTTCTATTGTACGACAATTCGTTATGACCTGCGCGTAGGAAGGTCTGTTTAAGATAGTCGGGTGTATAGTTCTCTTAGCTTCTTGGTATGTGACAGAATGTTCCACTTTATACCGCTGAATCTGCTTTTCTCTTTTCCAATATTCACAATTCTTGGAATAGGCAGAATGGTCTCCCTTGCAGTTTGGACATTTCGGTTTCTCGGATGAACAGTTCTGATTGCTGTGATCCTGGGACCCGCAGTTGGAACAGATAGCTACACCACGGCATGCCATTTGTGAATGACCATACTTTTGGCATTTAAAGCAGCGGAGAGGATTTGGAATGTATGGTCTGATGTTACAATTTAGATATCCGGCCTTCACAGTTGTAGGTGGTTTAGGAGTGTTGAACGTTAGTATGATAGTTCTGGTTGGGATAAGTGTCCCATCTCTTGTAATTTTAATCCTTCTCACAGCTATAACGCCTTGATTTTCAAGTTCATTTTTAATTTCTTCTTCGGAGACGCTGATAAGGTCCCACTCAGAAATTACTCCTTTCGATGTATTTAGCGTATTATGGGGAGAGACCTTTACTGGGATCCCACCAAATGTTTTCATTTGAAGCAGTCTTTCTGCGTGTTTGGCATTTGCTGTCTCAACTAGAATGTCGCCTGATTTTAGTCGCTTAACATTTTTTGGTGTTCCAGCCACACTTTCTAAACATTTCTGGATGACGAATGGCGACAATTTTCCTAATGGCTGTTCTGTCGTAGAATTAAAGACAATAAAGGTAGGTGCATTAAGTGATGCTATTTCCTTTTTTTGTCTTTTGGTTGCAGTAGTCACATTGTCCTCATGTTTCCGACTCAAAGGAGTCAGATCTTTGGGATTCGTGGTAATGTTTGAGTCATTCATGTTTGCTCCTTTTGGCCCTGGGAGTGAGAGCTTTTCCTCCCAGGTTTCCGGCCCCGCCACGGGGAGGCAGGAGCGGTGCCACCTAGTGACCAAGCGGAAGTAGATTAGTGGTTAGTAGGACTAGAATATATATAAGAGAAAGGTGACTTTCCTTTCTTAGGAACCTTTACACTGATACTTTTCAGTAACTATATATATTTACAGAAGAGAATTAACTTTAAACTCTTGATATATCTAACACTCTTTCACTTTATGAATCGCTTTAGAATTGCACAGAAATCGCCTGATCACTAGAAACGCTTGGCACTCGGGGCCTACTCATGAGAGTAAAGAAAAATGTCTGATGCCTAAGTACCTCATCCACCACGGAGCCCTACGAGGGGGCGCCCACTCGTGAACTAGCAGGTACTGCGTACACGAATGGGACGCCGAGTTCGCTTAGAACACCATACCCACGTTACCAATAAGTCTTTATCCCGTCCCAGGACCATAGGGAGGGAGACTTATCGGAACGCAGTTGACCCTAGCAGTATAAAACCACCCGCCGATTGATCCCAGTCGAGCCGGTCCGGGACCACCCGTCTCGTCGAAGCAGGGGCCAAAGTGGTGTATTAAGGCTGGGCCCCTCAACCACCAGGATCCCCCTTTCCGCTTCCACGGGTCGCGGCGCACGGCTGCACACGCCGGATTCCAAAGATGTAACCCTGGAACCAAGGTATGGGCGTTAGATCCCAGTGATGCTAATCTGGAAAACCAGCAGCATCACTGGGAGGTCCCCTCACCACGTACAGGTGCCCACGTCGAGGGGCGCGTGCTTTGGCTCGTGCACGTTTGAAGGCTATAAGGTTGTTCGTGGTAGGATATCGGCGAAATATCCCCCACGCTTTGTTTTGAGCCTTTTTTGCTGCTGTGCATTCTGAATTCCACCAAGGTTTGGGAAATGGTGGAAACCGGGCTGATGTTTTTGGGACAGCATTAGCAGCTGCTTGGACGGTTATTTCTGTGATGTACTTTACTGCGTCATTGATCGGCTCTTGACTGACTGTGCTAAGATCAAAATTTGCCTGATGTTGGAAGGCAGTCCAGTCAGCCTGATCAATCTTCCACCGTGGTAATCTGAAAGGAAGACATGGTCTCCCACTGTGTAACAAGGTTATCACGGGGAAGTGATCGCTTCCGTATGGATTCTCCTCCACATCCGAAGTGAGTGAAGGGAGTAGAGAAGGGGAGCAGATAGAGAGATCAATGGCAGAAAAAGTACGGGTAGGCATGTGGAAAAAGGTTTGTTCCAGTATTTAGAAGGGAAAGGTCATTGTCATTGAGCATACGCTCTATGACTCGTCCCCTTCCGTTGATGTTAGCACTTCCCCACAGGGTGTTATGTCCATTAAAATCCCCGAGACATAAGAAAGGGGGAAGCAGCTGCGTTAGAAGATCATCAAGGTCTGCCTGGGCGATGTCAGTCCCAGGTGGCAAATAAATAGAGCATACAGTTAATAAAAATCCCACTGAAAGGCGAATTGCAACAGCCTC
This sequence comes from Mastigoproctus giganteus, assembly GCF_048544385.1. Lineage (NCBI taxonomy): Eukaryota > Metazoa > Arthropoda > Arachnida > Uropygi > Thelyphonidae > Mastigoproctus > Mastigoproctus giganteus. The sequence goes on along the minus strand of NC_143576.1, from coordinate 104,849,250 downwards.
TATGCTGGTTGTAATTAGCAAGGGCTGCACTGGGGTCTGGTTACCCACAAGGATAGCCACTCCCCCATGTACAGAGCCGTCCGCAATTCTATCCTTTCGAAAAACTGTGATGTTGTGCATGGTGGGATCATCATTTGCCTTTAGATATGTCTCCTGCAAGCAAAAGCAAACTGGCTCGTGCTTTTGCAGGAGGGCCTTGATGTCATCTATATTTCGCCGGAATCCACGACAATTCCATTGTAGGAATTTAGCCATTATTTTGGCTTGGTGGGTCCATCAGGCGGCTTCCGAGGTGCTGAGGGCTTAGTTTTATCAGTCTTGGATTTATCTTTTTTGGGGAAGAATGGACGCTGTCCCGTGTCCATTTCCTCCTCCGCAAAGAGTTCCAAGACTGATTCTTCGGGTACCTCCTTCTGCTCGACATCCATCTTTTCTTGGGAACTAGGGCGGAATTCCCCTTTCTTATTCTTTTCTTTCGTAATTACCTTTGTTAATTGTGGAGCATTAGGAGGTACCGATGCCTGGTCAGCATGAAGAGGAAAAGACCAACCCCTCCAGCAATATGAAAGCACGACGAAACAATTGGCCCTCAGTCCCCAGCAGCTTTCACTCTCCCTCTTACGGCAGCGAGAGGATTAGAGTGGAAGCAGAGGGTGCTAAGAATCTCTGGGTACGACCAGGCTGCCATGCACGGTAACTGAACTTGGCCTGTTATAACGTAAGAACACTCATCGGTGAAGACAGGATATTAGAGCTGGAAAAGGAATTAGAAAATGTGAATTGGAATATCATCGGTTTGGCTGAAACAAGAAGAAAAAATGAATCACTTATAAGTTTATCAAGTGGAAATCTGCTGTACACCAATGGAAACAGTGAAAGGAGTGAAGGTGGAATTGGGTTTCTGGTCCATAAAGATTTTAAAAACAACATTTTGGAATTCAAAAGTACATCACCAAGAGTGTGTGTGTGTGTGTGGTATGGGTGTTTATTGGCGCATTAGCTGCTATGGCTATAGTGCGCCTATTCTTAGGAATATTAAAAAATAATCCAGTTTAAATTAGTTTCAGTTCTGTAGCCTATTTATAAAAGATGATACACTCCAATTTGTTTTAAAAAGCAGAAAAGTTTGTTAACATTTGCATCCTCTCCAATGACATGATGTAATGTCAATGTTTCTGAATGATTATCCATATTTTGAAGTATTGCATCTCGATGTTGTTGATACTGCGGACAGTCAATCAGAATGTGTTTGACTGTTAGATGTTCTAAGCAGTGTGGACATTGAGGAGGATCATCGCCCATTAGTAGGTGGAGGTGTGTCAGATGGGTGTGTCCTATTCTCATTCGTGTGAGTACCACTTCTTCCCGCCGCACTGTCTGATTGCTGGAATGCCAGAACTTTGGTTTTTGTTTCAGCTGGAAAAGTTTGTTATTCGTTTGGTTATGCCATAATTCTGTCCACTGTGCATGGCATGCTGCTTGAATTAAGGTATTATAATCGGGCGCTGGAATAGGGACAGAAGTTAGGTCTGAATTTGGACTTTTGGCAGATATATCAGCCACTTCATTCCCTTTTATGCCTGAATGTGCTGGAATCCAGCAAAACTTCACTAGTTGTTGACGATCATAAATCTGCAATAACAAACTCCTGATTTTCATTACAATATGGTGATTCTTTTGAGATGTATTCTGCATTGCTTTGATTGAGCTGAGAGAGTCAGTATAAACTATATATTTTGCAGATGGATGTAAATTCAAATTTTCTAGAGCTAACTGTATTGCATACAGTTCTGCTGAAAAGTTGCTATACTCGGGTGGAAGAGAAGCTGATATGATAGCAGAGGGAAACACTGCTGCTGCTCCAACAGTTGACAGAGATTTGGAACCATCCGTATATATCGGTAAGAAGTCGGCATAGGTATGAATATGGCTAGCATGGAGTTGTTGCACAGTCACTGCCGGTAGGCAATTCTTTCCCCATTGAAGGAAATAGGTATCGGAGGTCAGATGAGGAAAGGTGGTCCATGGTGGATGAGAGTAATTCTTTATCTGTTGCCTATTGTGGAGAGGAACATTCCAGTTCTGCGATATTTCAAGGAGCCGTAGGCCAGCCGGTTGGATTTTACTTGGTTTATTTCTATAGAGATTAACTAGTGGTTGATTAAAAAGGTATGGCTGAATAGGATGCAAAGGGCAAGTCTGTATTTTGGCTGCATATTTAAGTAGTAACATTTTTCTACGAAGATGCAAAGGGGGCTCATTAGCTTCAATGTATAGACTCTGAGTTGGAGATGTCCTGTATGCACCGATTGCAATCCGCAATGCATTATGTTGAATAGGATCCAGCCAGCGTAGCACACTCCTTCGGGCAGAATCATAAACTGGAGCACCATAGTCTAAACGGGATCTAATCAGTGCTCTATATAAGAGCAGCAAAGTTGTACGATCTGCTCCCCAAGAGAGGGCAGATAAAGCTCTTAGCATGTTGATCTTTTTAAGACAGGCAGTACGTATTAATTTAACATGATCTAAGAAGTTGAGCTTACTGTCCAGGATTAGTCCCAAGAATTTCATATTGCTGGCAATCGGATGTTGTTGTGGGGGTTTTCTGGCGCATAAGCAGCTTTGGCTATAATGCGCCTATTCCTTTATTGTAATAATATATAAGAATTTCTTCTTATATCAGAAGAGGCAAAAATCAGAAATGACTATAAACTCCAATTTTCTTCAGAAAGTTAAAAAATTCAGGGATATTTGCATTGTCACCAATGACATTCTCTAGAGTTATTGGTTTGCGAAGGTTAACCAAAGATAGCAGGGTTGTATTTCTGTCTTGATTATAGTGTGGGCATTCGATGAGAATGTGTTTCACAGTCAGATTTAGAAAACAATGTGGACACTGTGGTGGATCATCTCCTGTGAGTAAATGAAGGTGAGTCAAATGTGTATGGCCTATTCTTGATCTTGAAAGGAGTACCTCTTCTCGTCTTGATGAACGGACACTGGAACGCCAAATTCTAGGATCCTGTTTAAATTGAAAAAGTTTGTTATGTGTTTGAGAGTGCCAGAGTGCTGTCCATTCTGTTAGGCATGCGTCACGAATGATTTGTGGGTAGTCTGATGCTGGAACAGGGATAGTGGTTAAATCTAAGGTAGATGGATTTTTTGCCGCTTTATCGGCCAGTTCATTACCAGAAATTCCAGAATGGGATGGAATCCAGCAGAAGGTGATCATTTGGTGGCGCTCTTCAATCTGCAGTAATAATCTTCTAATTTCATTTAGAAGAGGGTGAACTTTATCTGTGGAGTTAGATAATGCCATAATTGAGCTGAGGGAATCAGTGTAAATAACAAATTTTAGTGAGCAGTCAGAACAGAGGTTTTCTAAGGCTAGTTTAATTGCATATAATTCTGCTGAGAATATACTGAATTCAGGTGGAAGGGCTGCTGAAATAGTGGTATTTAGGAACACTGCTGCTGCTCCAACATTTGAGTTAGATTTAGAGCCATCTGTATAAATTGGAGAAAAGTCAAAATATTTGTGAGTGTGAATTGCATGAAGTTGTTTCACATTTGATGCTTGAAGAACATTTTTTCCCCATTGGCAAAGGTAAGTGTCACAGGTGGGTAGAGGAGTAGGAGTCCATGGTGGTTGAGTGCATGTTACTACTTCTTGTACAGAATGAATGGGAACTTTCCAATCTTGCATCAGTTCAAGAAGGCGAAGACCAGCTGGTTTTACTATACTAGGCTTACTTCTGTAGAGGTTTTCTAGTGGTGGATTAAATAAATATGACTGAATTGGATGCGAGGCACAGCTTTGTATTTTGACAGCATACTTCAGTAGCAGTGTTTTCCTACGTAGTGTTAACGGGGGCTCATGAGCGTCAATGTAGAGGCTATGTGCTGGTGATGTTCTGAAAGCCCCAAGTGCAGTCCTCAAGGCGCTGTGCTGAACTGGATCAAGCCAGCGCAAAACACTTGCTCTGGCAGAATCATAGACAGGAGCACCATAATCAAGACGGGATCGGATTAATGCCCTGTATAGCCGAAGTAAGGAGGTGCGATCTGCACCCCATGTTAGGGCGGATAAAGTTCTGAGTATATTTAACTTTTTTAAACAGGAAGTACGTACATTTTTAATATGGTCTAAGAAGTTTAATTTGTTGTCAAGGATTAATCCTAGAAATCTGATGTTACTATTGACTGGGATGGAGAAGTTGGAAATTTGGAGTTCAGGATCCAGATGGAGTTTGCGTTGTCGACAAAAATGGATGGCGACTGTTTTCTGTTGTGAGAGTCGATAGCCGTTTAGGTTGGCCCATTGTTGTATTTTATTCAGTGATATCTGAAGCTGCCTTTCAATTGATCTCATGCTTTGGGAATGGCAGGAAATGGAGAGGTCATCAGCATAAAGATATGACTCAACTGTGTTTGGAAGCTGTTTAGTGATGGAATCTATTCTAAGAGCAAAAAGAGTGGCACTCAGCACAGATCCCTGAGGAACACCTTCTTCCTGAATGAAAGTTGTAGAGAGCTCATTTTGGTATTTTACTTGAAACGATCTAGTGTATAGGAAGTTCTGTACAAATATGGGAAGGTTTCCGCGTAGACCGAGAGAATAAAGATCACTAAGTATGCCATGTCGCCAGGTGGTGTCAAAGGCTTTCTGTATATCTATAGTAACCATAACCAGATGCTCGTGTTTAACGAACGCATTGCGAATGGCAAATTCAGCCTTGATCATGAGATCTAAGCATGATCTGTTTTGTCGAAAGCCATGCTGACTATTGCTCATGAGATGTTGTGACTCTATGATCCAGACGAGTCTATTGTGGACAATTTTTTCAAGGATTTTGCTGAGGCAGCTTGACAGAGATATAGGTCTGTAGTTATGGGGATTGGTTGGGTCTTTTCCAGGCTTCAGGAACGCCAAAACAATAGAGTGGTGCCAAGAAGCTGGATAAGTTTTTTCTAAAAAAATACGGTTGTAAAAGACCAGGAGGAGGCGCAAAGCCTTGTCATCAAGATGTTGCAGCATGATATAATAGATCCCATCTGGTCCGGCGGCACCATTACGAGCTGTTTTAATGGCATGCAATAATTCAGGATATTGTAGAGGTTTGTTATATGGCAGAATGGGGGCAGTTTGGAAGTTAATAGAATACCGTTCTCGACTGTTTTTAATTCGTTGGAAAGATGTAGTATAAGCTGATGTTGCCGAGATCTCAGCAAAAGTATTGCCCAAAGCGTTAGCTATATCCGAGGGACTAGTTAAATCTCGCCCATTCCATGAGAGGACTGGAGAGGGTATGGTTGGAAACTTGCCAGAAAGCTGTCTAATTTTTTTCCAGATTAATTTGCTGTCAGTATTTCTGTTAATTGTTGATGCAAAGCGAGCCCAGGATTCTTTTTTGGCTTGCCTCTGTATGAAACGTGCTTTTGCCCTTACTTTCTTATAATTTATCAGATTGGCTGTGATTGGATAACGCCGAAACAAATTCCACGCTTTATTTTTTGCTTTTTTTGCTTTGGTGCATTCCTCATTCCACCAATAATTATAGTGCTTTCGACCCGGTGGGTTTGATAATGGTATTGTATCTTTAGCCACGTTTAAGAGATGCGACGTGATGTAGTCTGTCACATCATCAATATGATGGAAACGGATTTTTTTCTCATCGAAAGAGATTGATGACTTAAATTTTGCCCAGTTTGCTCTTGTAAATTTCCATTTCCTGCAGGGTTTAGTTAAAGGAGTCTGTGCTATCAATACCTTGCATACGATTGGGAAGTGATCACTGCCCATAGGGTCGTTTATAACATACCACTCTATGGTCGGGACCAGTACTGGAGAACAAATGGAAAGGTCTATTGCTGAAGTATTTCCAGTTGGGAGCTGAATGTGAGTGTGCGTGCCAGTATTCAGTATGGTGAGGTTTAGTGCATCTAAAAGTCTTTCAATGAGTCGACCACGTGTATCCAATTTAGAAGCACCCCATAGGGGGTTGTGCCCATTAAAGTCCCCTAATATACAGACAGGTGGAGGTATCTGTATGAGGAGGTCTTCAAGTTCTTTTAGAGAATAAGTATGGTTTGGCTGTAAATAGATTGAGACTAGTGTTATTGCAATATGGAGAGTTATACGAACTGCAACAGCTTCTATTTCAGTTCGAAGTGCGATATGCTTTGTTGGGATCTTTGAATTTATCAGGATTGCTACACCACCGTGGGCAGTATTTGCTGTATTGCGATCTCTTCGATAAAGGCAGTAGTTCTTTATCGATGGAGAAATTTGCGAGGTTAAGTAAGTTTCTTGGAGACAGAGAGCAACTGGAGAATACTGGTTAATTAGATTATGGATATCATCTGTGTTGTAACGAAAGCCTCTACAGTTCCATTGTACAATTATGGCCATTATTTGTGTTTAATTATTTGAGATGTATCTGACTGCTTTTTGAAGGTGATTGGTTTATGACGTTCCAATTTTTGCTTATCTTTTTTTAGGAAAACTGGCCGACCAGTGTCCATTTCTTCTTCTTCGGCATGAATTTCTAATATTGGATCTTCCGGTAGAGTAGGAGATGTCGCTGGTATTGTAAGAGGAGTGTTACTTGCCTGATCTGAATGCTTGGGGTTACTGGACTGTTGCTGAGAGAGGACAGCTCGAGCCCAGTCAGAGATTGATATGTTTGAGGGGACGGTAACTTCAGTTTGGGTGGATACTGTTTGTTGTTTTTGTGCAACATTTGCATAGGTACGTTTGGGCATGGTAGGAGCAATTATTTTCCTTGCTTCTTGAAAGCTTACCTTGTTCTCAACCTTATATTTAACAATTTGTTTCTCAGTTTTCCATCTCTCACAAGTTCTAGAATATGCAGGATGGTTACCATTACAGTTGGGACATGTCTTTTCTGTCGCCAAACATTCAGCCTGAGTATGATCGGAAGATCCACAGTTTGGACAAACTGGGTTTCCTCTACATGTTGTCTGAGAGTGACCATACTTTTGGCACTTGTAGCATCTCAAGGGATTGGGTATATACGGGCGAACACGACAAAGTAGATAGCCAGCTTTTACTGTTGATGGTAGGTTTGGGGAATTAAATGTAAGAATGATATTCCTGGTAGGCATAAGGTTATTGTCTTTTTTAGTCATGATCCTTCTTGATGCAATAACATTTTGATCCTGAAGTTCTTGGGTTAATTCATCCTCTGTCACGTTCAACAAATCCCAACTAGAAATCACACCTTTGGATGTATTTAAGGTAGCATGGGGAGATACTTTAATTGGTATCCCAGCAAAATTTGAAAGTTGTAAGAGTTTCTCTGAATGTTTACTTGTTGTTGTTTCTAAAAGAAGGTCTCCAGATTGCAGCCTTCTCACAGTCTTCGGAGAACCTGCAATACTCTCCAGGTGTTTCTGGATGAGGAAAGGAGATAATTTGCTGAGAGGTTGTTCTGAAAGTGAATGTAAAATTAAAAAGGAAGGAAACTCTTTGGTTGTTGAATTTGTTTTCAACCTCTTGGGTTGTGAAATGTCATGATCAATTTCAGTAAGTGGCCGAGAGCTTGTCGGCTCTAAAGATGGATAATCATTTTGCTCCATCTTTGCTCCTTTTCGCCCTTGGCAGATGAGCTTTTCTGCCAAGGTTTCCGGCCCCGCCACGGGGAGGCAGGAGCAGTGCCTGGTGTGACCAAGCGAGAAGTAGTAGGGGGTTAGTAATAAGAATATGAAAAAAGAAAGGTGGCTTGCCCTTCTTGCTCTGTACAGGTACTTTTGTAGCAAGAGCAGTTATAAAATAAATAGATTACTTAACGAGAGGAACGCAAAAGAACTATATATCACTTTTTGGAAATCGCACTATAAGGCACAGATAAATCGCTCAGTCACAATCGCTTGGCACCCGGGGCCTGGCAATCGGAATGGTGGAATTTGAAATCCGAAGTTCAGGATCTGCATGCAATTTGCGTTGACAGCAAAAGTGGATCGCAACTGTTTTCTGTGGGGAAAGACGATATCCATTGAGCTCAGCCCACTTTTGAACTTTATTGAGGGACATCTGCAATTGCCTTTCGATAGATCTCATGTTCTGAGAATGGCAAGAAATAACGAGATCGTCAGCGTAAAGGTAAGCCTCTACAGTATTTGGGAGTACTTTTGTAATGGAATCAATTTTAAGGGCAAACAAGGTTGCACTCAAAACTGATCCTTGTGGTACACCTTCTTCCTGCGAGAATGTAGCAGAAAGGGAATTTTGATATCTCACCTGGAAAGATCGGCTCTTCAGGAAGTTCCTAATAAATATGGGTAGGTTGCCTCGTAAACCAAGATTATATAGGTCACTGAGAATGCCATACCGCCAGGTTGTATCAAATGCCTTCTCTATATCAATGGAGACCATGACTAGGTGTTCGTTTTTCACAAAGGCATTGCGAATTTCAGATTCCGCCTTGATCATCAGATCTAGGGATGACCTGTTTTTGCGAAAGCCATGTTGACAATTACTCAGTAGATGTTGAGTTTCAATGATCCAAGTGAGTCGACTATGGATCATTTTTTCGAGAATTTTACCAAGGCAACTTGACAGTGATATTGGTCTGTAACTATTAGAACTGGAGGGATCTTTTCCAGGTTTCAAAAATGCCAAAACTGTAGCGTGGTGCCAAGAGGTTGGATAGATATTTTCCAGGAAGATCCGGTTAAAAAAGATTAGAATCATTTGTAAGTTTTTCTCATCGAGATGCTGTAGCATGACATAATATATGCCATCTGGCCCAGAGGCACTGTTTCGTGTTGTTCTGATGGCCTGTAAAAGTTCACAATATTGCAGAGGCTGATTATATGGAAGTGACAGTGAGGTTCGAAAGTTGATAGGTCTCTGTTCTTTGGCAGTCTTAATTTTCTGGAATTTTGGAGTGTAGTTTGATGCAGCCGATATTTCAGCAAAAGTTTTGCCCAAGGCATTGGCTATATCTACAGGAGCAGAGAGTTCTTGCCCATTGCAGGAGAGAATTGGGGAAGGAACAGTTGGAAACTTCCCAGAAAGCTGCCTAATTTTTCTCCATATTAGTCTGGAGTCAGTGTTCCTATTGATAGTTGATGCGAACCTAGTCCAAGAATCTTTCTTGGCCTGCTTTTGAATGTAACGCGCCTTTGCCCTTAGTTTCTTGTAGCTAATTAGATTAGCTGTGGTTGGAGATCGACGGAATAAATTAAATGCTTTATTTTTTTCCTTCTTTGCTTTTGTGCACTCTTCGTTCCACCAGTAATTTAAATGCCGTCGGGACGGGGGATTTGATAACGGAGTTGAGTACTTAGTTGCAACTAAAAGGCGGGATGTAATATAATCAGTAACTTCATCAATGGGCTGTAGTTGAATAGTTTTTTTGTCAAGAGTGATTGCTGACTGAAATTTCGCCCAATTGGCTTTAGAGAATTTCCATTTCCTACAGGGATATTGTAATTGTGGTTGGGTAGTGAACAGATTACAAACAATTGGAAAATGATCACTGCCCATGGGATCATCCAGGGTGGACCATTGCATAGCTGAAAACAGTATCGGGGAGCAAATCGATAGGTCAATGGCAGAAGTCTGTCCATTGGGTAACTGTATATGGGTGTGCGAGCCACTGTTAAGAAGAGTGAGGTTTTCTTTTTCCAGTAAAGTTTCAATCAATCTGCCGCGTCTGTCTAATTTAGATGAACCCCATAAAGGGTGGTGGCCGTTGAAATCCCCTAGCAGGCAGATAGGGGATTTCAACTGCAGTAAAAGTACTTTAAGAGTAAAAGTAGCTGCAGTAAAAGTTCTTTAAGATCGTTATAAGTGTAAGCATGGTTTGGTGGGAGATAAACTGAGACTAGAGTTAATGCAGTTTGAGTAATCAGACGCACAGCGACAGCTTCGATTTGGGTTTGGAGAGTAATTTGCTTAGCTGGAATCCTTGTACTAATTAAAATAGCTACACCACCTCGAGCAGAATCGGATATATTCCGATCTCGCCTATAGACCGAGTAGTTTTTGACGGAAATGGAAATTTGAGGAGTTAAATAGGTTTCTTGCAGGCAGAAACCAACTGGAGAGTAGCGATTAATTAAGTAACGGATGTCGTCAATGTTTCCACGAAAGCCTCTGCAATTCCATTGTAAGATGTTAGACATTATTTGAATTTAGAGGAAGAAGCTGTACCTGACGTGGCTGTCTTATGGCGTTCTGGCTTTGGTTTGTCTCTTTTCGGGAAGGAAGGGCGACCAGTGTCCATCTCTTCTTCAGCAAATATTTCCAGAATCGGATCTTCCTGTTTTGGTGGATACTCTGCCTCCATCGATTTGTCCTGGATAATCTTTTTCAAAGTCGAACTATCTTTATTTGTAGTGGCATTCACTGGCGGAGATTGAGATTTTGCTGGTATTGTGAGAGGCGTATTATTTGCTTGGTCTGAGTGCTTAACGGCACTGGACTGTTGTTGAGAGAGGACAGCCCGAGCCCAGTCAGAGATGGAAGTGTTTGAAGGAACGGTAACATCGGTTTGTGTGGCAATGGTTTGGTATTTTTTTGTAATATTGGCATAGGTACGGTTAGGTATACTCGGTGCAATTAATTTTCTAGCCTCCTGATAACTAACTCTGTTTTCAACTTTATATTTCACAATTTTTTTCTCTGTTTTCCACCTCTCGCATGTCTTAGAGTAGGCCGGATGGTTCCCTTTGCAGTTGGGACATATCATTTCTTTCGCCACACAATCACTTTGAATGTGATCGGAGGATCCACAGTTGGGACAAACTGGGTTGCTTCTGCATGTCGTTTGAGAGTGGCCATACTTCTGGCATTTATAACATCTCAACGGATTTGGTATGAAAGGACGAGTGCGGCAAAGTAGATATCCAGCTTTTACTGATGAGGGCAGGATTGGACTGTTGAAGGTAAGAATGATATTTCTGGTAGGTGTTAGAATATTTTCTTTTTTTATCATTATTCTTTTTACAGCTATTACATTTTGTTCCCGAAGCTCTTCTTTAATTTCTTCCTCCGTCACATTCATCAGGTCCCAACTAGATATTACACCCTTTGATGTATTTAGGGTTGCATGTGGAGTTACTTTCACTGGAATACCAGCGAAAGTTGTCTTTTTTAGTAATTTCTCAGAGTGCCTGCTATTTAGAGTTTCAATAAGTAAGTCCCCTGATTGCAGTCTCTTAACCGTCTTGGGAGACCCTGCAATACTTTCCAGATGTTTTTGAATTAAGAAGGGGGATAGCTTACTGAGAGGCTGTTCAGATAGTGAGTGCATTATTAAGAATGCAGGTAAGTCTGTCGCGGAGGGATTGGTTTTCAACCTCTTTGCTTGCGACGAATCATGGTCATGGTCATTTTCTGTGGTTGGCCGACAGCTTGACGGCTCTAAAGTTGGAAACATATTTTGTTCCATGTTGGCTCCTCTTAGCCCCTGGCAGATGGACTTTTCTGCCAAGGTTACCGGCCCCGCCACGGGGAGGCAGGAGCAGTGCCTGGTGTGACCAAGCGAAAAGTAGTAAGTGGTTAGTAGTAAACTAGAAGAAATAAAGAAAGGTGCCTTTCCTTTCTTGCTCTGTACAAGTGTTTTTGTTACAAGAGCTGTTTTTAAATGAATAAATTTAATAACGACAAGAACGTAAAATAACTATAGATCACTTTTGGAAAATCGCAGTAATAGCACAGAGAAATCGCTCAGTCACATTCGCTTGGCACCCGGGGCCACATCACCAAGAGTGTCAAGACTAATACTCAAGATTTCTAAGAGATACAAGCTAAAGATTATAATGATTTATGCACCAACATCGAGCCATGATGATGAAGAGGTTGAAGAAATGTACACTGAAATTGAGAGTCTTCTAGATGAGCAGAAAACCCACTACACTATTATTATGGGAGACTTCAATGCTAAGGTTGGAAAAAGACAAAACAGCACAGAAAGGGGAACTATAGGAAATTTTGGAATTGGTGAAAGAAATGAAAGAGGTGAAAGACTTGTGGAATTTGCAGAATCTCAAGGACTGTCAGTAATGAACACTTTTTTCAAGAAAAGGGTGAACAGAAAGTGGACATGGAAGAGTCCAAATGGATTAACTACTAATGATGTTTGTTTAGATTTTATTGGCGCATTAGCATCTAAGGCTATAATGCGCCAAGACCAGGTAATATATAAAAATGTATCCTTTCAGTGACCTAAGTAATTAGGTCACCATATCCAGATATATAATAAAAGCTTATCAATAAAAGAAATAACAATAACGTATAAATTTTAAATACGTGTAAAAACCTTTATTGATTTAAAAAAGCTAAAAACAGCAGACACATTGTCATTGTCAGATAAAATCTGACTGAGTGTATACGGCTCAGTCAGATGGTTAAAAGCGGTAAAACGGATATTGCTAAAATCTGGACAGTCAATTAAAAGGTGTGTGATAGTTAAAACTGTGCCACAGGACTCACACCTAGGAGGGTCATCAGCCCTCAGCAAAAACGAATGAGTCAAATGACTGTGTCCTATGCGGGTCCGGGCAAGAACAACATCCTCCTTACGATTCCCGCGCAGACTAGACTGCCACGGTTCAATTACAGGCTTTATACGATATAATTTATTCGCAGTCTGTCTATTCCACGAATCCTGCCATTGGGAGTGTATTTTCTCGTGTATTATTTGCCTGTAGTCTGTATAGGGGGACTGACAGGCAGCGGATATTACTGAGAATTGCTGATTTGGCTGCGGTGTCAGCCAAATCATTTCCCTTAATCCCAATGTGGCTAGGAATCCAGCAGAAGCGGATATCATATTCACGTTCTCGGAGGAAGTGAATCTTCTGCTGAATGCTAGACAGAACTGGATGAGAATTAAATCTCACGGTTATTAAAGCCTGTAACACACTAAGAGAATCAGAATATAAAATGAACCGTTGGTATTGGCATTTACTAATGTGATCCAAGGCTAACTCTATAGCGTGCAGCTCTGCAGTAAATGTACTGCATTCGGAGGGAATCTGCTCCGATGTAGTGGTGTCTTTAAAGACAGCAGCAGATCCCACATATGATTCCGACTTCGAACCGTCTGTGTAAACTGGCACGAAGTCAGAATGTTCAGCTCGGTGTGCTGAATGAAGCTGCAGGTAGACCGATGATGGAGTGTCCGACTTTCCCCAGTTTTTAAGGGACAAGTCACATACTGGAATACGAGCATGCCAGGGTGGAAGGGGTTGCTTCGGTGTTTGGGCAACCTTGTCTACCTTGATATCAAGTTCTATAAGTAGCTCTTGGAGGCGAATACCAAAAGGACGATTAGCAGTCTTACGGGTATTGTACAAATTTTCCTATCGTGGCTCGAAAACGGATAGCCACGTAGGATGGTCTGGCAGGGATTTCAGTTTAAAAGCGTAGTTTAGAGACAACTGCTTACGTCGAAGCGATAACGGTGGTTCGTTTGCTTCAAGGTATAAACTCTGGACAGGAGATGTTCTATATGCTCCGGTAGCGGTACGAAGAGCCTGATGATGGACAGGATCCAGCCATCGAAGGGCACTGTCTCTGGCTGAAGAGTATACCTGGGACCCATAATCAAGTTTGGATCGCACAAGTGCACGGTAGAGCCGAAGAAGCGTGCATCGGTCCGCTCCCCAAAATGTAGAGGAGAGCGAGCGGAGAATATTAAGCCCGCGTGTGCACTTCGTGCGAAGTTGACGGATGTGGTGCAGAAAGGTCAACTTTTTATCAAATACGAGTCCCAAGAATTTTGTGTCCGCTGCTACTGGTATAGCATTTTGTCCGAGCATTAATTCAGGTTCAGGATGAAGATTACGCTTACGACAAAAATGTACGCAAACGGTCTTCTCCGGCGAGAACCTGAAGCCATTTGCAAGTGCCCAGGAGTTGAGGCGATCAATGGCTTTCTGCAGTTGTCTTTCAATAACCCTCATGTTGCATGATTGACAAAAAATGCTAAAGTCATCAACATAGAGGGCACTGTTTACAGTTGGAGGAAGTTGTTCTGTGATGGAGTTTATTTTGATGGCGAAAAGCGTGACACTTAATACTGATCCTTGTGGTACTCCCTCCTCTTGGCTGAAGGAGCGAGAGAGTGAGGATCCCACACGAACTTGGAAAGATCGATTGGCTAAAAAGTTTTGAATAAACACGGAGAGATGCCCTCTAAGGCCTAGGCTGTGCAAATCTTTTAATATGCCAAATCTCCAAGTTGTGTCATACGCTTTCTCCATGTCAAAGAACACCGACACCAAGTGTTCGCGTTTTAGGAAAGCATCCCGGATGGATGTTTCCAATCTAATAAGATGGTCCAAAGTGGACCGGTTCCTTCGTAAGCCGCACTGGAGGTTGGAGAGAAGGTCATTTGATTCTAAATACCAGATTAAACGAAAATTAACCATTCTCTCCAGTATTTTACACAGACAGCTGGTCAGAGCAATAGGACGATAATTGGTGGTGATTTTTGGATCCTTTCCTGGCTTGGGAAAGGCAAGAACGATTGCCTTTCGCCAGGAGTCCGGAAACTGCCCTTCAATAAATATTCTGTTATACAGAAGGAGCAGACAATCCATAGATTTTGGTGAAAGATGTTTAATCATTTCATAATGAATGCCATCTGGTCCAACAGCACTTGCTTTGGAAAGAGTGAGGGCTCTTTTCAGTTCCTCTATAGTGAATGCCCCGTTGTAGGGATAGAGGCCCTTGGACTTGAAATTAAGTGCCTCATTTCCATTTTATGTTTTAGGACCAGGGACTCTGGGGAATACGAAGATGTTGCGGAGATGTTAAAGAATGTTTCCCCAAGAGCATTGGCTATTGCAGTTGGATCTGCAATAGCGCATCCATTATAATCTAGGATTGAAGAAGGGTGTGATATATATTTTCCCTTCATTTTCCGGATTTTATCCCAGACTACCTTAGAATTGGTAGCCTGGTTAATAGATGATGTGAAACGGATCCATGATTCCTTTTGACTCTGCCGGCGAATGTAGCGTGCTTTGGCTCGTGCACGTTTGAAGGCTATAAGGTTGTTCGTGGTAGGATATCGGCGAAATATCCCCCACGCTTTGTTTTGAGCCTTTTTTGCTGCTGTGCATTGTGAATTCCACCAAGGTTTGGGAAATGGTGGAAACCGGGCTGATGTTTTTGGGACAGCATTAGCAGCTGCTTGGACGATGATTTCTGTGATGTACTTTACTGCATCATTGATCGGCTCTTGACTGACTGTGCTAAGATCGAAATTTGCCTGATGTTGGAAGGCAGTCCAGTCAGCCTGATCAATCTTCCACCGTGGTAACCTAAAAGGAAGACATGGTCTCCCACTGTGTAACAAGGTTATCACAGGGAAGTGATCGCTTCCGTATGGATTCTCCTCCACTTCCCAAGTGAGTGAAGGGAGTTGGTTGGTTGGTTGGTTGGTTGAGTTTTATTGGCGCATCAGCAACTATGGCTATAATGCGCCAAAACCTTGTCATAAAAGGTAAAAAAGTTTCAGTGACCTACTGAATTAGGTCACTACGTCAGGTTATTGTTGTTGTTGTATTTGGGTTTTCTGGCACAAGGGCCTCTTGGGCCATATTGTGCCTGTTCGATATTTGCTTATCACAAATTTCTCATGTTATTGTGATCATAGGCTATTATAGAGATTTATCTGTTTCAAATAAGTAAACAGTTCCTCCAAATTTGCATCATTGCCAAGAATCTGCAATAAGGTTATCGGTTCCTTCAAATGGGACAGGGAGGTAAAGGTTGATTTTCTGGTAGTTGAAAGTTGGGGACATTCAATGAGAATATGATATATTGTCAACTGTGACTGGCAGAACAAACACTGAGGAGGGTTCTCTCCCATAAGCAAATACAGATGAGTTGGATGTGAGTGTCCGATGCGGAGCCTTGCTAGAATTACTTCTTGCCGCCTGCTTTTCCTGATACTAGATGTCCACAATTTTGGCTCTTTTTTTATCTGCAACAGTTTATTATTTATTTGAGCTTTCCATAGGTCAGACCATTGCTTCCTACATGATGTTTCAATGATGGATTTGTAGTCGGTGTGGGGCACTGTTTGTTGCCTGGAAGTGCTTGAGTCAGGGTGTTTAGCAGCGGCGTCCGCTTGTTCATTACCTGGAATGCCTGCATGACCAGGTATCCAGCAGAAGGTAACCTTCTGGTTGGCTTTTTTACAGTAAAATAACTTGGACCGTATCTCTTTAAGAATCGGATGAGAGGGCGGCATGGTAGTTTGAATGGCAGTGATTGCGCTTAAGGAGTCTGTGTATATCATAGATTGCTTTATACAGCTGTTGTGTATTTTATCTAGAGCTAGTTTAATAGCAAATAATTCTGCAGTATAGATAGTACATTCCGTAGGAAGAGACACAGCATCTGAAAAGGTAGAAGAAACTGCTGCAGCACCAACGGCTGCATCTGTTTTGGAGCCATCAGTATAGATAGGTACTTTATCTGAGTTTTCCAACAAATGAGTTTTATGGAGCTGTTGATAGTTTATATTTGCCACAGAGGATTTTCCCCATCTGGAAAAGGAATTGTCGCAGAGAGGTGAGAATTCAGTCCAGGGAGTTTCAGGAGTAGCAAGGTCTTGGAATATGTTGTGAAATTTAAGATCCCAACTGATCGTGAGTTCTTGCAATCGAATCCCTGCGGGGCGGTTTTCATTAGGCTTACTGTGATATAATTCAACATATTGAGGATCAAACAGGTACTGCCAGCTAGGGTGGAATGGCATGCTTTTAATTTTTGCTGCATAATTACACAATAAGGATTTTCTCCTGAGATTCAAAGGGGGTTCATTTGCCTCAATATACAGGCTGTGGACCGGAGATGTTCTGAAGGCTCCCACAGCTGTCCTAAGAGCACTATGCTGTATGGTGTTTAGACGTAATAGTGAACTCTTCCTAGCGGAGTCATAGACAGGTGATCCATAATCTAATCGTGATCTTATTAAAGCTCTATACAGATGAAGGAGAGAGCTTCTGTCAGCACCCCAGGACTTAGCAGAGACTGCTCTCAGGATGTTCAGTTTTTTTAGACATGTAGTTCGAAGGAAAGCAATATGGGAAGCAAAATTAAGTTTGTTATCTAAATATAACCCCAACAGACGGAAATTGTTAGTGACAGGAATCAGGTTGTTTTTTAAAAATATTTCGGGATCCGGGTGAAGTTTGCGTTTTTTACAAAAATGAATTGCGCTAGATTTCTTTTCTGATAGGGAATAGCCATTCCGCAATGCCCATGATTCAATTTTAGCGATGGAAATTTGGAGTTGTCTTTCAATGGTGTTCATGGTTTGGGATTGACAAGAAACAACGAGGTCATCAGCGAACATATATGATTCTACTGTATTAGGTACATCCTGTGTCATGTTTGTAATTCTTATTGAAAATAACGTCGGACTAAGAATGGACCCCTGAGGAACACCCTCCTCTTGTACAAATGATTTAGATAAATTGTTCATGTATCTAACCTGAAATGTTCTGTGGCATAGGAAGTGTTCTATAAAGTGGGGTAAATGACCTCTCAAGCCAAAAGAATGAAGATCTTGAAGTACACCGTATCGCCAGGTGTTATCAAAGGCTTTCTCAATATCAAGATTGATCATGACCAGATGTTGTCCCCTTATGAAGGCATTTCGTATGTTTGCTTCTGCTTTTATCATTACATCTAACGTGGACCGGTTCTTTCGAAACCCGTACTGATTATTATTTTGCAAGTTGTTAGTTTCCAGGAACCACGTTAGCCGCCTGTGAACCATTTTTTCCAAGACTTTGCCTAAGCAGCTGGTCAGTGAAATCGGCCTGTAATTATGTGGAAAGCTGCGATCCTTTCCTGGCTTTGGAAAGGCTAGTATAATTGAGTGACGCCAGGAGTTTGGGTAAATATTTTCTAGAAATATTCGATTGTAATATTTTAACAATGCCCTTTTTGTTCTGTTGTTTAGTTGGCTTATCATGATGTAGTAGATCCCATCTGGACCAGCAGCACTACTGGAAGTTTTATTGAGCGCCCCTAAAAGTTCTGTTAATGTAAATGGCTGGTTGTACGGGTGTGAAACTCTAGTGGAGAAATTGATCTTATGCTGCTCTGATGATTTTTTAATTTTCTGAAAGATTGGGTTGTAGGTGGATACACTTGATATACTGGCAAATGATTCGGCTAAGGCATTTGCAATTTCTGCCGGTGAGGACAACTCCTTTCCTTTCCAGTTTAATATTGAGGCTGGGGACTGGATATATTTGCCATCAATTGTTTGTATTTTCTTCCAGATGAGTCTGATATCTGTGTCCTTGTTTATACTAGAGGAAAAGCTAAGCCATGCTTCTCTTTTTGCCTTCCTTCTTATTTGGCGGAACTTAGCTTTCATTTTTTTAAAACTAATTAGGTTACTGGTTGTGGGGAATTTGCGGAACAAATTCCAAGCCCTATTTTTTTCCTGTTTAGCGTATGTACAATCCGGATTCCACCAGTAATTATTGTGTTTGCGTTTCCCAGGCAAGGACTTTGGTATTGTAGAGTTGGCGGCTTGTAATATTTGATTCGTTATATGTTGTGTGACATAATCTATGGGTTGAAGTTGAATTATTTCATCATCTAACTGAACATTTGAAGCATATTCATTCCAGTGTGCCCTACGAAATTTCCATTTGGTGCGACCCGGCAAAGGGGGGTTTACCCGTGTTTGCAGCTTGCAGAGAATTGGTAGATGATCACTATTTAGTGGATTTTCAAGAACAGACCACTCCGTATTAGTACATATGGAGGGAGAGCAGATTGAAAGGTCTATAGCACTCATGGATCCTGTTGAAAAATGTATATAGGTAGGCTCTCCAGTATTCAAAAGGGTAAGTTGGCACACATCGAGAAGATTTTCTATTTGTTTACCTCTTTTGTCGATTGTTGGAGATCCCCACAGCGAGTGATGAGCATTGAAGTCTCCGAGTAAATAGAAAGGAGGTGGTAGCTGGTCTATTAGATTTTCTAGATTTTCTGAGGAGATTGAGGAATTTGGGGGAAGATATATAGATGCTATTGTAATAGTCATGCCAATTTCTGCGCGCATTGCCACTACCTCAAAAGGAGTCTGAAGAGCAACAGGTTTAGATGGAATATTATTTCTAACAAGAACTGCCACGCCTCCACGAGCTGGCGAGTCGATACTCCTATCTCTTCTGAACATGGTATAATTTTTAATGGTAGGACACACTTGTGGATTTAAATAGGTTTCTTGTAATGATATACATGCTGGTTCATAGCGGTTTACGAGATCATGCAAGTCATCTTTTACATTACGAAAGCCTCTACAATTCCACTGAAGAATTCTTTCCATTATGCGTTCTTGTTAGTTGTTTTTGCTTCTGACAGTTTTTTGGTTGTAGCTTGTTTATACCTCTCTATTTTTCCTTTGTCTTTCTTAGGAAAGAAAGGACGTGTTGTGTCTATCTCATCAGTTGCGTGGAGTTCTAAAATTCCATCATCTGAATTTTTCTCCTGATCAATATCCATTTCCGTTGAAATCCGTGGATGCACTATTGGGGTTTCTGTAGCTTTTGGTTTCATTGTTGACGCATCGGCTGGAATGGAGATTGGAGTATTGCTGGCTTGTTCAGTTGTTTGTTGTGAAGGACACTCTTTGGGAGAAGTGAGTATGGATCGTGCCCAATTCGCGATAGATGTATTAGGAGGAACTGTAACGTCCGTTTGGATACTTACTGATTGCACCTGTTTGGCAGCTGTGGCATACGTACGCTTTGGCTCCATTTTGATTATTTCTCTTCTCGCCTCTGAATAAGTGACTTTGTTTTCCACTTTATATTTCTGTATTTTTTTTCCCTTGCTTCCATAGTTCGCATATTTTGGAGAAAGCTGGGTGATTCCCTTTACAATTTGGGCAATTAGGAGTGGTAGCATTGCAATCGGATTGGTTGTGGTCTTTCGATCCACAGTTAGGACATATTGCCTCACCTCTACATGCAGTCTGAGAGTGTCCATATTTTTGGCACTTATAGCACCTGATTGGGTTTGGGATGTAGGGTCGGACACGGCAATGGAGATAGCCTGCTTTGACAGATGTTGGTAAGATGGGAGAGCTAAAAGTGAGGATTATGCTCCTTGTTGGAATGAGAGTACCATCTTTACGAGTCATGATTCTCCTGGCTTGGATGACTTTTTGTTCTCGTAGCTCTTTGACTATTTCCTCCTCTGATACGGTTAATAAGTCCCATTCTGCAATTACTCCCTTGGAGGAATTTAAGGTGGCATGGGGAGTGACTTTTATGGGATGTCCGCCGAAAGTTGTCAGATTTAATAGCTTTGCAGAATGCTGGGATTTCATGGTCTCTACCAGAAGATCCCCAGACTGGAGTCGCCTTACTGATTTTGGTGAACCTGCGACAGCCTCTAAGCATTTTTGCACAAGGAATGGGGACAATTTACTCAAAGGCTGGTCTGATGTAGAGTGCAGTATGAGAAATGCTGGTATCTCCTCTTGAGGATTTGTTTTCAACCTCTTGGGTTGGGAGAAGTCATCATCGGTGTGTTTTGTCGCTAGTTTTGAGCTCGGAGGCTCTAAAGGTGGGAACGTATTGTTATCCATCTTTGCTCCTTTCAGCCCCGGGAGAGTGGATTTCTTCTCCCAGGTTACCGGCCCCGCCACGGGGAGGCAGGAGCAGTGCCGCTAGAGTGACCAAGCGGTATAAAAGTTAGTATATTAGTTTAAATGAAAAAAAGAAAGGTGATTTGCCTTTCTGAAACTTACTTACAGATCGTAAGTCTAAGTTTACTAGTATTTAATGAAAACGTAAGAAAACTTTTTTAACTGAACAAAACTGCAGCTTCGAGAAAAACGCTCTAGAAATCACTGAGAATCGCTTGATCACTATAACGCTTGGCACCCGGGGCCTACGTCAGGTTAGAAAAACAAGTATAAACTGTAACAGACAAATATCAGTAAATAAGTAACAATGGAAAATCTTAAAATAATAAGATTTTTAAATATGATTAAAAAGGTTTACTGATTTTAGGAAATTATAAATAGCAGACACATGGTCATTGTCGGATAAAAAGTGAAGGGAGTAGAGAAGGGGAGCAGATAGATAGATCAATGGCAGAAAAGGTACGGGTAGGCGTGTGGAAGAAGGTGTTTGTTCCAGTATTTAGAAGGGAAAGGTCATTGTCATTGAGCACACGCTCAATGACTCGTCCCCTTCCGTTGATGTTAGCACTACCCCACAGGGTGTTATGTCCATTAAAATCCCCAAGAAGTAAGAAAGGGGGAGGCAACTGCGTTACAAGATCAACAAGGTCTTCCTGGGAGATGTCAGTCCCAGGTGGCACATAAATAGAGCAGACCGTTAATAAAAATCCCACTGTAAGGCGAATTGCAACAGCCTCTATGCTGGTTGTAATTAGCAAGGGCTGAACTGGGGTCTGATTACTCACAAGGATAGCCACTCCTCCATGAGCAGGACCATCCGCAATTCTATCCTTACGAAAGATTGTGATGTTATACATGGTGGGGTCATCATTTGCTTTTAGATAAGTCTCCTGCAAGCAAAAGCAAACTGGCTCGTGCTTTTGCAGGAGGGCCTTGATGTCATCAGTATTTCGCCGGAATCCACGACAATTCCATTGTAGGAATTTAGCCATTATTTTGGCTTGGTGGGTCCATCAGGCGGCTTCCGAAGTGCTGAGGGCTTACTTTTATCAGTCTTGGCTTTATCTTTTTTGGGGAACGCTGTCCCGTGTCCATTTCTTCCTCCGCAAAGAGTTCCAAGTCTGATTCATCCGGTACCTCCTTGTGCTGGACATCCATTGTTTCTGTTTTATCTGTTAGCTCTTTACCACTTGGTTTTGGTAGTGGTGGAGCACTGGGAGGTACGGATATAGGAGTGGCAGCTGACTGCGTTTTTTTGGTGGGCTTTTGTGTACTCAATAAATAGCGTGCAATCGGAGTGAATGACTCTTTTGGTGGTACAGTCATCTCTGTTTGTGTACCGATAGTGCACTTCGCAGAAACCTTCTGGGCATATGAAGGTTTCCCGCCATTTATTGGTTGCATGCGTCTTCTGGCCTCTGGGTAGGAGATATTCAGCTCTGTTTTTAGTTTTTGGATCTCTTTTTCATCCTTCCACCGCTGGCATGCTCTGGAGTAGGCAGGGTGCTCTCCTTGGCAATTTATACAGATCGGTTTGGAAGCTGAACATTCCTTGCTCTCGTGGTCTTTAACACCACATCGAGCACAGGCAGGGTTACCACGACAAGCCGTTTGTGAATGGCCGTATTTTTGGCATTTAAAACACCTCAGTGGGTTTGGGATGTAAAGCCTCACTGGGCAGTTTAAATAGCCTGCCTTGATGGAACTTGGAGGCCGTGGGGTGTTAAATGTTATGATGAGAACTCGGGTAGGGACGAGATTCCCATCCTTCCGCATTGATATTCTCTTGACAGCCGTCACTCCTTGGTCTTTTAGTTCAGAGCAGATCTCTTCCTCAGAGACATGAAGAAGATCCCACTCTGAAATGACTCCTCGTGAAGAGTTCAAAGTTCTGTGGGGTGTTACAATGATCGGTATTCCCCCTATGGATGTCGCGTTCAGGATTCTTTCTGCTTGCTTTGTATTTGAAGCTTCAATTAAGAGATCGCCAGAACGCAGCCGTTTTACAGATTTTGGTGATCCTGCCAGCCCTTCTAATCCTTTCTGGATAAAGAAGGGTGACATCTTCCCAATTGACTGCTCTCCGGTAGAATGGAGAATGAGGAAAAGCGGTGTTATAGATGGTGTTTTATCCTCAGTTCTGGCTCTTTTTGCAGAATTGCTCTCACTCTCATCTGATCGATTAGGTAGGGGCCTTGTTGGGGCCCCAGAAGAAGGATTTAAATTACTCATGAGAGTAAAGGAAAAATGTCTGATGCCTAAGTACCTCACCCACCAGGGAGCCCTACGAGGGGGCGCCCACTCGTGAACTAGCAGGTACTGCGTACACGAATGGGACGCCGAGTTCGCTTAGAACACCATACCCACGTTACCAATAAGTCTTTATCCCGTCCCAGGACCATAGGGAGGGAGACTTATTGGAACGCAGTTGACCCTAGCAGTATAATACCACCCGCCGATTGATCCCAGTCGAGCCGGTCCGGGACCACCCGTCTCGTCGAAGCAGGGGCCAAAGTGGTGTATTAAGGCTGGGCCCCTCAACCACCAGGATCCCCCTTTCCGCTTCCACGGGTCGCGGCGCACGGCTGCACACGCCGGATTCCAACGATGTAACCCTGGAACCAAGGTATGGGCGTTAGATCCCAGTGATGCTAATCTGGAAGCCCACCAGCATCACTGGGAGGTCCCCTCACCACGTACAGGTGCCCACGTCGAGGGGAACTACTAATGAAATCGACTTCATCCTCACTAATAGAAGATATATTGTGAATGATGTCACCGTCCTGAATAAGGTAACTGTTGGAAGTGATCACAGAATGGTAAGATGTACACTTGATATAGATGTAGGAAAGGAAAGGAAAAAACTGACTCGAGTAAATAATACAAAGGTCTTTGAGATAACAGAAGAGGAGAAAAAGCAGTATGTACTGGAACTTATGAACAAGTCTGAGCTTCTGCAGACTGCTGAGGAGCAAGATATCGACGAGGAATATTACAACTTTTTGAAAGTGATAAAGCCCAAGAAACCTATAGGGAAAAAGAAATCCAAAGAAGAAAAAATTAGTCAAGAAACACTTGTCATGATGAACCGAAGACGACAAATGAAAAGCAAGAAAAACACTGACAGGGAGAAAATGGAGTATACTGAGTTATGCAAAGCCATTAGAAAGAGACTCAGAGAGGACATTAGAAGATTTAACACAAGAAAAGTAGAACAAGCATTAAGGGAAAACAAAGGATTTAAATCAGCAGCCATGAGCAGTAATACAGAAAGACAAATGATACTGAAACTGAAGAATAGCGATGGTGTACTTATAAACAGCAGAGAAGGCATAATTCAAATAGCAGAAGACTACTATAGAGAATTATACAAGGAGCAGGGGAATGATGCCAGCAGTGGGGAAGATGGATTTCAAAGTAGCAACACATACGACATACCCAATATTCTTCCTGATGAGGTAGAACATGCATTGAAGAAAATGAAGAATCAGAAAGCCCCAGGGGAAGATGAAGTTACTGTAGAGTTGTTAAAATTGGGAGGAGGAGACATAACACAAAAACTGGCAAGGCTCTTCACAAAGTGCATTAGAAAAGGTGTGACGCCTAAGCAGTGGAATAATGCAATCATAGTTTTGCTGCATAAGAAAGGAGATAAATCAGAAATTGGAAATTACAGACCAATTAGCTTGTTATCCCACATCTACAAGTTGTTCACAAGGGTCATTACTAACAGATTAGAAAGAATACTGGATGAGAATCAACCGAAAGAGCAAGCTGGCTTTAGGACAGGATTCTCAACTATGGATCACCTTCATGTAATATCACAGCTAATGGAGAAAGCAAATGAATATAAAACACCATTATGCCTGGCATTTGTGGATTATGAAAAGGCATTTGACTCCATACAGCATAAGGCAATGTTTCGGGCACTGGAAAGACAAGGCATTGATACCCCATATATTATGATTTTGAAGAAAATATACGAGAGTGCTACCTCCTTTATTAGACTAGACAAAGACAGTAGGAAATTTAAAATTGAGAAAGGAGTTCGACAAGGAGACACAATATCTCCGAAGCTGTTTACTGCTGCCCTTGAGGAAGCTTTCTGAAGATTAGACTGGTCGCAGAAAGGAGTCAATGTGAACGGAGAGTACCTAAACCATTTGCGATTTGCAGATGACATTGTGGTCATAAGCCATGATCCCAAAGAATTAGAGGAAAATCTTAATCAGTTATGCACAGCTAGTAAGGATTTTGGACTAAAGATGAATATGGCTAAAACAAAAGTAATGATGAACAAGTATGCCACAGAAAGGGAAATAATGATTGAAGGACCAGTAATTGAAAAGGTGGAGTCATATACTTATCTGGGACAAGTTATTAGCTGTAATAATGATAAATGGCTGGAAGTCAAGAGAAGAATAAATTTTGGATGGATAGCATTCAGGAAATATAGTCACATACTGAAGAGCAATATCCCAGTTTGTCTGAAACGTAAAATAATGGACCAATGTATACTCCCCACCATGACTTATGGAAGTGAAACTTGGGCACTCACCAAAAGAATGGAAGAGAAGCTGAGAACCACACAGCGAAGAATGGAACGAATCATATTGGGAATAAGACTGTTAGATAAGAAGAGAAACACATGGATTAGGCAACAAACTCAAGTAAAGGACATTCTTATCAAAACTAAAGAACTAAAATGGTCTTGGGCAGGACACATAGCTCGAAGACATGATGACAGATGGACTAAGAAAATAACAGAATGGTATCCAAGAGGAGCTAGAAGAAAACCTGGAAGACAAAGGCGGAGATGGATAGATGAAATTCATGAGTTTGTGGGTAGTAAATGGATGTCCAGTGCTCAAAACAGAAGCAACTGGAAAGTTGCTGGAGAGGCCTTCATCCTGCAGTGGATTGAAAATGGCTGACGATGATGATGATCAGGAGGTACCGATATAGGAGTGGCAGCTGATTGGTCCTTCTGTGTAGGTTTTTGCGAACTTAAGAGATACCGCGCGATGGGAGTGAAAGACTCCTTTGGAGGAATGGTCATGTCCGTCTGAGTTCCAACGGAACATCTCCCTGCTACCTTCTGGGCGTAGGTAGGTCTGTTGATATTCAGGGGTTTGACCGATTTCCTTGCCTCCTGGTATGATATATTTAGCTCTGCCTTCAGCCGTTGAATTTCTTTTTCTTCTTTCCACCTCTGGCATGCTCGTGAGTAGGCCGGATGTTCGCCCTCACAATTAATACAGGTGGGTTTTGTGGCTGAACAAGCTGTTGTTTCGTGGTCCTTTGCACCGCATCGAGCGCATGCAAGGACTCCACGGCAGGCCATTTGAGAGTGTCCATACTTCTGGCATTTAAAACACCGTAAAGGGTTTGGAACGTACGGATGCACTAACAGTTGATGTATCCAGCTTTGATCTCGTCAGGAGGTTTAGGAGAGTTAAAAGTCAGGATAACACTCCTGGTTTTAACTATTTTTCCATCCCTTCGCGCAGTGATTCTCTTGACGGAAATGACTCCCTGTGGTTTTAATTCAGAGCAGATTTCCTCCTCGGTGACGTAGAGAAGGTCCCACTCCGAAATGACACCTCTCGATGAATTGAGTGTTCTGTGCGGTGTCACTGTTATAGGGATTCCTCCGATTGATGTTACTCGGAGTAGATGTTCGGATTGCCTGTCATTTTTAGTTTCAATTAAGAGGTCTCCAGAGCGGAGCCTCTTAACTGATTTGGGCGAACCTACTAACCCATCTAACCCTTTCTGTATGAAGAAGGGTGACATTTTTCCAATCGGTTTTTCACTTGTTGAGTGCATAATTAGGAACTTTGGAAGAGGCCCTGATGATATTTCTGTTCGCTGCCTCTTTGTAGCTATAACGCTATCTGAATCAATGTCAATGTTTTCTGATAAGGACCGGGTTGGGGCCCCTGAAGAAGTAAGTTTATCAGGATTCATAGAGTTTTTTATATTGTTCAGTGCCCGGGCTGCCCACCCACCACGGAGCCCAAAGGGACGCCCACTACCCGGCATGCAATAAATGCGCTCGGGAGTGGGACGCCAGGGCTACCCAGACACTATACCCGCACCGCCACCAGCCTGAATCCTGTCCCTCGGACCATAAGGGTAGGGGCGTGGCATTGACACGGTTGACCCTCGCAGGCAAACCTACTGGCCGATTGATCCTAGCCGGGCCTTCCAGGACCTCCCGTCTTGTCGAAGCAGGGGCCAAAGTGGTGTATTGAAGCTGGGCCCCTCAACCACCAGGATCCCCCTTTCCGAATTTCCACGGGTCGCAGCGCACGGCGAACACGCCGGATTCCATTGATGTAAGCCCGGAACCTAGGCTGTGGGCGTTGGATCCCAGTGATGCTAGTCTGGAAGTCCAGCAGCGTCACTGGGAGGTCCCCTCACCACGTACAGGTTGTTGTTGTTGTTTGTTGGATTTATTGGTGCAAGGGCTACTAAGGCCATAATGCACCTATTTCAGTCTTATTTGGTACATGATTGTTATATTAAATAAAGGGATTCAGATCAGGTGATATTTGTTTATCAATTTGAGGAAGGTAAAAACATCATTAATATCTTGTCGGTCTCCGAGAATCTGTTGTAAGGTAAGTTTATTAGAAGAAGATAGATGCGAAGAGAAGGCTGTTTTTCGTTCTCTCAGATATAATGGGCATTCAATGAGCAAGTGGTTTACTGTGAGTTGAGTTTGACAGTTGCTGCATAGTGGAGGGTCATCCTGAGTGAGTAAATAACTATGAGTTAGGTGAGTATGTCCTATTCGAATTCTAGCAAGTACTACTTCTTCCTTTCTATTGCCTCTTAGGCTTGATAGCCACTTCTTGTGATCCTTTTTGATCTGAAAAAGCTTATTGTTTTTTTCTCCCTGCCAAATGGATAGCCATTTTTTTTTAACATTGGTATGTATGATGCATTTTAAATCTGTGTAAGGTATCTGCATGTCTGATTTTATGTGACTGGCGTTCTTGGCTGCAAGATCCGCTTGTTCATTTCCTCTGATTCCAGAGTGCCCAGGTATCCAACAGAAAATTAATTTTTGCCTGTTTGCAAGAAGCTGCATTAACTTGGTTTGAATTTGTTGTAGAAACGGATGACTGGATGGAAATTTACACTGAAGGGCAGATACAGCACTTAAGGAATCGGTGTAGATAATAGTTTGAGGATATAATGACTGTTTTACATTGTCTAGAGCCATCAAGATAGCATACAGTTCTGCGGTATAAACACTGTACTCCAAAGGAAGCTGCTGGGATATTGTAATGGTTGGTAGAACTGCAGCTGCTCCAACTTTACTATCTGTCTTGGAACCATCAGTGTAAATTTGGGTGAAACTAGAGAACTGAAAAGAGTGAGTTGCATGGATCTGCTGAAAACTGAAATTTGGAAGTGCATTCTTTCCCCATTGTTGGAAGTGTTGGTCAACATTGGCCAAGGGTATTTGCCATGGTGGCATAGCCGTGCTAATATCTGGAGTTATGTCATTCATATTTAGTTCCCAGCACGTAGTTATGCTTTCTAATCTAATGCCACATGGTTTATTCTGCAAAGGTTTATTTTGGTACAAATTATGCCATTTTGGAGTGAATAAATACTGCTTTATTGGATGATGTGGGAAACTTTTGATTTTTGCTGCATAACTTAGTAACAGAGCTTGCCGACGAAGAAATAGGGGTGGTTCATGTGCTTCCGTATAGAGACTCTGAACTGGCGATGTACGAAAAGCTCCCAGTGCAATTCGGAGGGCATTGTGATGTACTGGGTCGAGCCATTTTAATACACTTTCTCTAGCTGAGGCATATGCAGGTGACCCGTAGTCTAGTTTGGATCTTATGAGCGACCGGTATAAGTGCAACAGCATGTACCGATCTGCACCCCATGACATAGCGGAAATTGCTCTGAGGAGATTCAGCTTCTTTAGACAGGTTGTACGAATGTGTTTAATATGCTCTAAGAAACTAAGTTTTCTATCCAGAATTAGTCCAAGAAAGCTAATACTCTGTTGAAAAGAAATTGGATGAAAATCAAGATGTAAATCGGGATCTGGATGTAAATTCCGTTTACGGCAAAAATGAATTGCTGTTGTTTTTTGTTTTGAAAGTCTGTATCCATTGTTTTTGGCCCACTGAACAAGCTTGTTAATTGTACCTTGAAGCTGCCTTTCAATGAAACGCATGTTTTGTGACTGGCTTGAGATTGCCAGATCGTCGGCATACAGATAAGTTTCAACTGTGTCGGGAATACATTTGGTAATGGAATTAATCCTGAGAGAAAAGAGCGTGGCACTAAGCACAGAACCTTGAGGGACCCCCTCTTCTTGCACAAATGTTTGTGAGAGGGCAGAGTGAAAACGTACCTGAAAGGTCCTATTGCTCAAAAAGTTCTGAATAAATTTTGGAAGATGACCACGAATACCGGATTCATAGAGATCGTGAAGAATTCCATACCGCCAGGTTGTATCAAAAGCTTTTTCGATGTCAAGACATATCATCACTAGGTGTTCGTTCCTGAGAAATGCATTTCGGATGTTTCCTTCAGCTTTGACCATAAGATCAAGTGTTGATCTAGTTCTTCGAAATCCATATTGATTTTGACTTAGAATGCATTCAGTCTCTAGGAACCATGTCAATCTGGCATTAATTATTTTTTCTAATGCTTTTCCTATACAACTAGTTAATGCTATCGGTCGGTAATTTGCTGGATCTGAATGGTCCTTTCCTGGTTTTGGGAATGCTAATACAGTAGAATGACGCCAACTGGTAGGGTAGTAGTCTTCGCCAAAGATTCTATTATACAGTTTTAGCAGAGCTGAAAGGGATTCTTCACTCAAGTAATATATCATGGCATAGTACACTCCATCAGGGCCAGCAGCACTATTTTTAGATCTTGCGAGTGCGCAACGTAACTCTGCCATGGTAAGGGGTACATTATATGGATGCTGTCGTGAAGTACTGAAATTGAGATTATATCTTTCTGCCTGTATTTTATGTGCCTGGAAACTTGGCTCAAATGCGGTTACGGAGGAGATTTTTTCAAAGGTTTCGCCTAATGTATTAGATATATCGAGAGGACTGCAGATTTCTTTGCCTTTTAGATATTGGTATTGGTATTGGTGTTTAAAGGCACAAGGGCAGCTAAGGCCAAAATGTGCCAGGTCCTACATTATTATTCTAAGGTATATGTTCTATTTTGGCATCATAGGCATTCATATATATGTATTTCCTTCAGAAATGTATAGAGTGTAGCTAGGTTAGCACTATTGCCAATCATATGGTTAAGCGATAACGGTTCTTGTAGTTGTGATTGAGAGTGGAAAATTCTTCTGAAAGGAGAGTAGTGAGGACAATCTAAAAGTATATGTTTGACTGTAAGCGGTAGTGAACAATGCGTGCATCGAGGTGGGTCATCCCCCATGAGTAGAAACACATGGGTTAGATGAGTATGTCCAATCCTTAGTCTTGCTAGAACAACTTCTTCCTGTCTATTTTGTCTAAAGCTGGAAATCCATAACGCAGGTTCTTTTTTGATTTGGAGCAACTTGTTATTACTTTGTGCCTTCCATATTTCTGACCACTGAAACATATAGACTTTTTTTATATGCCTCAAATAATCTCTATATGGAACTTTATAATTTGCTGGTGTTGTACTGTTTGGATTTTTGGCTGCCTGATCTGCTCTCTCATTGCCTAAGATACCAGAATGCCCTGGAATCCAGCAGAATTTCACTTTGTGATTCCTACTTCGTAGGTGGTTTAAGTAGCAAATGATTTGTTTTTCAATTGGTTGTGATATTGAAAACTGATTAGCCAAAGCAGACACTGCACTCAATGAATCAGTATATATTATACTGCTAGTATTGTGGATAGTGTTAATATTCTGTAAGGCTAGTTTAATTGCATATAACTCAGCAGTATAACTGCTACATTCAACTGGTAGTGATATGGAGACTGTAAAAGATGGAAAGACAGCTGCGGCACCAACTGTAGAATCTGTTTTTGAGCCATCTGTATATATTTGGTAGCTTTGTATATTGTTGAGGGCATGTTCTTTATGTAGTTGTTTGATATTTTCATTTGCCAGGGAGTTCTTTGCCCATTGCTGAAAGTGCGTATCACAGTGAGGGAGATTTACAGACCAGGGTGGATCAGGAATATCGCTTTCTTTAAGTATGTTATCAAAATCAATATTCCAGGTGTGAAGCAAATCTTTTAGTCTCATGCCAGTTGGTCTATTTTCATTCGGTTTACTGTTATAGAACGTTGTCCACTCAGGGTTAGAAAGCAATGGTCGAATGGGATGGTCTGGAAGGCTCTGAATTTTAGCTGCATAATTTAGAAGCAACATTTTCCTTCGAAGGTGAAGTGGAGGTTCGTGTGCCTCTACATACAGACTCTGAACAGGGGATGTTCTAAATGCGCCGAGAGCAGTTCGAAGGGCACTGTGTTGGATGGTATTAAGTCTGATTAATGCGCTTTTCCTAGCTGAATCATATACAATAGCACCGTAGTCTAAACGAGATCTGATAATAGCACGATACAAATGTAATAGAGTGTATCTATCAGCTCCCCATGTCATAGCAGAAATGGACCTAAGTATATTAAGTTTCTTTAGACAGACAGTTCGGAGGTATGTGATATGTGAAACAAAGTTCAGTTTGGTGTCCAATATTAGGCCTAAAAAACGGAAATTACTGGTGAGAGGGATCAAATGGTTTTTTAATCTGAGTTCTGGTTCTGGGTGTAGCTTACGTTTTTTGCAAAAGTGAACTGCAATTGTTTTTTGACCTGATAAACGATATCCATTCTGCATTGCCCATGCCTCCAAATTATTTATAGAGAGTTGGAGCTGTCTTTCAATGGTCTGTATATTTTGGGAACGGCAAGATATAGTTAGATCATCAGCATACATATATAGTTCTACAGTATTTGGGATGTTGTGTGTTATGGTGTTCAGTCTAAGTGAAAAAAGGGTGGAGCTCAGTACTGATCCTTGCGGGATACCTTCTTCTTGAGTGTAGGACCGGGAAAGTACAGATTGATAGCGGACCTGAAAGGTTCTGTGTTGAAGAAAATTTTGAACGAATTCTGGTAAGTGTCCTCGCAATCCTATGGAATGAAGTTCTCTCAATATGCCATACCTCCAGGTAGTGTCGAAAGCCTTTTCTATATCGAGACTTACCATTACAAGATGTTCATTTTTGACGTAAGCATTGCGGATGTTAGTCTCGGCTTTCACCATTAGATCCAAAGTGCATCTGTTCTGTCGGAAACCAAACTGATTGTTGTTCATCAGTGCTTTAGTTTCAAGAACCCAGGTAAGCCGTCTATGTATCATTCTTTCTAGGATTTTACTTAGGCAGCTGGTTAGAGAAATAGGTCGGTAATTTTCTGGAAGTGTGTGATCTTTTCCTGGTTTAGGAAAGGCTAAAATGATGGAATGATGCCAGGAAGATGGATATGTACCTTCAAGAAAAATCCGATTATAGAAAATTAATAGTAAATTCAATGCCGTACTGTTTATATGTTTCAGCATTACATAATATATACCATCAGGTCCAGCTGCACTGTTGGGTGATCTATTTAGTGCTGTTTGCAGTTCAAATAGGTTAAACGGTTGATTATAGGCAATATATTGGGTAGTATGGAATTTTATTTTGTACCTTTCAGCCGAAGCTTTGATTTTAAGGAAGGAGTTGTCATATGCTGACGTGGCAGATGTTTGGTAGAAATTCTCTGCAAGGGTGTTAGCTATTTCTTGTTCAGAAGAAATTTCCTGTCCATTTTTGATTAAGATGGGAGAAGGAAGAAGTGGATATTTCCCATTTAATTGCCGAATCTTTTTCCAGATGAGACGACTGCTAGTATCCTTTGTAATAGTGGACGCAAACTGTATCCATGATTCCTTTTTAGTTCTTCTTCTAATTTGTCTAGCTTTTGACTTTAGCCTTTTATATTGAATTAGGTTGTTGGTAGTTGGGAACTTCCGGAACAGATTCCAAGCTTTATTTTTTTCCTTTTTGGCATTGGTACAAGCTTCATTCCACCAGTGTTTAAGGTTGTTGTGTTTACATGTGGAGGCTTGAGGTATTGCTTCGGAGGCAATGGTCAGTATTTGCCTGGTAATATGTTCTGTGACATCATCAATGGGTTGTAGTCTGATCAATTGACTATCAAAAGAAAGACGGGTTGAAAACTTTTCCCAATCTGCTCTGGAGAATTTCCATTTTGAGCGATTATCAGGGTATGATGTTTGAAGCGTTTGGATTCTGCATATGATTGGAAAGTGATCACTATTATGTGGGTCGTTTAATACTGTCCATTCTATACTGGGATATAATATGGGGGAACAGAGAGTTAAATCAATTGCTGACATAGATCCAGTGGGAAGGTGAGTATAAGTATTTTCACCAGTGTTCAGTAATGTTAGATTCAATTGGTCTAGTATCATCTCGATCAAGTGTCCTCTATTGTCCATGTGGTCTGATCCCCACAATGGATGATGCGCATTGAAATCACCAAGGATACAAAAAGGTGGTGGTATTTGTCTTATAAGGTCTTCTAGTTCTTTAAACGTGCACATCTTGTTAGGTGGAAGGTACAGAGATACTAGAGTTAGAATTTGCCCAACTGATACACGTACAGCAATGGCTTCTAAGTTGGTTTGAAGCGGAACGTTTCTAGAAGGAATTTTACAGTCAACTAGAATAGCGACGCCTCCACGTGCAGATAATGAGGAGTTTCTATCTTTTCTGTAAAATATAAAATTTCTGATTGATGGAGTTACTTGTGGAGTTAGATTAGTCTCTTGAATACAAATGGCTATAGGACTGTATCGGGAGATTAAATCATAGATGTCATCGGTATTGCTGCGTAAACCTCTACAATTCCATTGAACAATGTTCTGCATTATCGGGGTTTGAGGAGGGAAGGCGAGTCTGTCTGTTTCTTGTGAGTGGTTTGCTTTTGACGGTCATATTTCATTTTATCTTTTTTAGGAAAATTGGGACGTCCGGGATCTGTACTCTCTTCTACGTCATCAGTTTGACCTGATGAAAATCCAGTCTCCATATCATCTTCTGCATGAAGATCAAGTACTGTTTCATCGTGTGTAGTTATATTTTCAGAGTCCATTCTATTTGAGTTTGCCTTTTGTGATTCAGTGGCTTGTTGCCTTCGTGATTTATTTGACATTTTATCACATGATTTTATTTTAGGCGGAACTGTGATAGGGGTATTGCTTATTTCATCAACTACAACGGGTTTGGTGGTAGGTTGAGGTGTTGATAGCACAGATCGTGCCCATTCTGCAATGGATGTATTTGGCGGAATTGATACATCAGTTTGGGTTGAAACAGCTTGGCATTTTAGTGTAATGGCAGCGTACGTGGTTTTTGGGATAGTTGACTTTATTTGCTTTCTTGCTTCTTGATATGTGACCTTATTCTCAGTCTTGTACTTTTGTATTCTTTTTTCAATTTTCCAGAGTTCGCATGATTTTGAGTATGCTGGATGGTCATTTTTGCAATTTGGACATTCCGGAGCCTTTGCAGTGCACTCTGTTTGTGAATGGTTTTTTGACCCGCAGTTAGGACAAGTATTTTCGCCTCTACATGTTGTTTGGGAGTGACCAAACTTTTGGCACTTGAAACATCTTAAAGGATTTGGAATGTATGGGCGGATACGGCAGTTTAGGTAGCCTGCTTTAACTGAGGTCGGCAAATTTGGTGTATTAAAGGTCAGTATAATGTTACGTGTGGGAACAAGTTTGTCATCCTTCTTTATCATAATTCTTCTTGCTTGAGTTACTTTCTGTTCTGCTAATTCCACGACTATCTCCTCTTCAGTTACGTTCAACAAATCCCACTCACTTATTACTCCTTTTGAGGAGTTCAAGGTGTTATGTGGTGAGACTTTGATTGGGATTCCGCTTATAGATGTCATTTTTAATAAAAATTCTGAATGCCTTGCTTGAGTGGTCTCAATTAAGAGATCTCCTGATTGGAGCCTTTTCACCATTTTCGGCGTACCTGCTGCATTCTCCAGACATCTCTGGATGACAAAGGGAGAGAGTCTGCTTAGTGGCTGCGTCGATAAAGAATGTACAATCAGAAAAGCTGGTGGTTCTAATTTGTTACAGTCTTTTTTCATTCTTTTCGCCAGATTGGGATCGTCTTCCATTCTTCTAGTCTCAGTATGTTGAGAGCCTGTCGGCTCTAGTGGTGGACATGTATCACAGTCCATTGTTGCTCCTTTTAGCCCTGGGAGTGAGCGCTTTTCCTCCCAGACTTCCAGCCCCGCCACGTGGAGGCAGGAGCGGTGCCACCTAGTGGCCAAGCGGTTGGAGAGGTTAGTTTGTTAGTGCAGAAAATTAATAAATATACTAGGAAAAGAAAGGTAATTTTCCTTTCTGGGTTCTTACTTAGGATCTGTTAAGTACAGAACCACTTACAAAGAAATGAGTACGAGAAAAGCACTGGAAAGAAAATATAACAAAATCACTGGGAAAGAGCACTATATATCGCTTTGGAAAATCGCTTGGACACTATCGCTTGGCACTCGGGGCCGCCTTTTAGATATATTATCGGAGTGGTTATAGGTGGATATTTTCCATTAATTCTTCGAACTTTAGTCCAAACAGTTCTGATATTTGTGGTCCTGTTTATAGAGGAGGCATATTTAGACCATGCTTCTTTTTTGCTTATTCGTTGTATGTGACGAGATTTAGCTCTAGCTTTCTTGAACTGTATGAGATTAGCTGTGGTCGGGTATTTACGAAATAAGTTCCAGTATCTATTCTTCTCTTTTTTTGCATTGCTACAAGCTTCATTCCACCATATTTTTGGGTGGGAGCGAGTTTTCATGGATGATCTGGGTATACTGGTTTCTGCAGCTGCTATCATTTGCTGAGTTATGTAAGTTACGGCAGAGTCAATGGTGAGAGTCTCAATAGTCTGAATATCTAGATGTGCCAGCTCTTGATATTTCTTCCAGTTAGCTTTGTCAAATTTCCAAACAGTTTTTATCTCAGTTTGAGGAGGAGAGTTAGTCGATAGTGTGCATATTACTGGAAAGTGGTCACTATTTCGCAGGTTATCAGTGACCGTCCAATCAATAAGAGGAAGGAGGTTTGGCGAGCATATTGAAAGATCAATTGCTGAAGTTGACCTTGAGGAAAGATGCACATACGTGTGAGTCCCATTGTTTAATAATGTTAAGTTGTGCCTTTCAAGAAATTTTTCAATTAACTGACCTCTCTTATCAAGGTGCGAGGAACCCCATACGGGGTGATGCCCATTCCAGTCACCTAAGATACAGAAAGGTGGTGGCAGCTGAGTAACTAAATCATTCAAATCTGCTAGGGAGTATGAATAGTTTGGCGAAAGGTATATGGAAACAACTGTTACCGCTATCTTAACCATAACTCTTGCGGCAATCGCTTCTAAAGTTGTTCGCAGTGGGACTGGTCTGAAAGGAGTTCTGGAGTTTACTAGCAATGCTACACCTCCATGTGCTGTATTAGAGTCGTTCCTATCCTTTCTTAGCATTATATGGTGTTTTATGCTCATAGTTATTTTAGGGGTCAGGTTTGTTTCCTGTAGACAAAGAACAGCAGGCTTATATTCGGTAATTAAGTCATAAACATCGTCTAAGTTAGCTCTGAGTCCGCGACAATTCCATTGAATGATTCTGTGCATTATTGAGGATTATCGGGTGTGTCTGCTTGCTTACGGGATGTGGTCTGTTTGCGCCTGTCTAGTCTTTTTTCCCTTTTTGGGAAATTTGGTCTAGTGACGTCCATGTCTTCCTCTTCCGCATGAAGTTCAAGTAGTGGTTCATCTCGGTGTGAATTTCTATCTATGTCCATGGTATCAGTACTGGTTTTTTGATTATTTATTTCAGAGCTTGTTTGATTAACTGGCTGTTTTACAGGATTTTTATCTGGCGGTATTGTCAATGGTGTGTTTACCGAATGAGTTGATTGCTGTTGGGTAGGCTGTTCTTTTAGTGTAGAGAGGACTGACTTGGCCCAATCAGAAATTGAGATACTTGGCGGAACTGAACAATCTGTTTGTACTGTTATGGATCGTTGCTTTTTTACAACTGAAGAATAAGATGGCAATTTATTTGAAATTAAGCAATGTCTTTTTGCTTCTTGGTATGGCACCTTGTGTTCCACTTTGTACTTTTGTATATTCTTTTCAGTCTGCCACTGGATGCACTCCTTTGAAAATGCTGAATGATTCCCCTTACAGTTTGGGCAGCTTTGTATTTCAGTGGGGCAGTCTGTGTGAACATGCTCTTTTGAACCACAGGAGGCACAGGTGGTTACACCCCTGCAGACTGCTTGTGAGTGTCCAAATTTTTGGCATTTAAAACACCGGACTGGGTTTGGAATATAAGGTCGAATTTTGCACCTTAAATATCCAGCTTTAACAGTTGTTGGTAAAATTGGTGTTTTAAATGTAAGAATGACCGTTCGGGTAGGAGTAAGAACCCCATCTTTCTTAATGACTATCCTTTTGGCATTTATTACATTTTGATCGCCTAATTCCTGAACGATTTCCTCTTCAGATACGTTAAGGAGATCCCACTCGGCTATTACCCCTTTAGAGGAGTTTAAGGTGGCATGCGGGGTAACCTTTGTGGGAATTCCACCAAAAGTCGATATTTTTAATAGTTTTTCCGAGTGTTTATTCTCGTTCATCTCCACTAGAAGGTCTCCGGATTTTAATCTTCTAACCATTTTTGGTGGGCCCGCCACATTCTCAAGACATTTCTGTATTAAGAATGGGGAGAGCTTACTCAAAGGATTGTCAGTCAAAGAATGCAGTATCAAAAAAAGAGGAGCAGGGCTTTCTGTTCCTTCTTTTCTCTGCCGTTTTGCATTTCCTGCATTTAAATCTTCTCTGTTTGAGAGATCTGGATCATGAGATCCATAAGTGGCATGTCTATTTATGTCCATCTTTGCTCCTTTTTGCCCTGGGAGAGTGTTTTTCTTCTCCCAGGTTTCCAGCCCCGCCACGTGGAGGCAGGAGCGGTGCCACCAGTGACCAAGCGGTTTATAGGTTTAGTTAGGTTAGTAAGGATTATATATATATACACAAGGAAAGAAAGGTGTATTTCCTTTCTGGATTCTACTTCAAAACTTTTAAGTAAAGAATCACTTAAGAAAAACAAGGAGAGTAGTGACACTGGAAAATAAATATAACTAATCCGCTGTGAAAGAACGCTATGTATCGCACAAAATATCGCTTGGGCACTATCGCTTGGCACTCGGGGCCACCACGTACAAGTGCCCACGTCGAGGGGTGTAATTCTTGGACAATTTCCTCCTCTGGTACAAGTAATAAGTCCCATTCTGTTATTACTCCCTTTGAGGAGTTTAAGGTGGCATGGGGAGTAACTTTTATTTGGTGTCCTCCAAATGTTGTGAGCTTTAATAGCTTTACAGAATGTTGAGGTTGAGTTGTTTCTATTAGAAGATCACCTGATTGAAGTCGCCATACTGATTTAGGTGAACCAGCAGCAGACTCAATGCATTTCTGCACTAGAAAAGGTGATAATTTGCTCAGAGGCTGATCTGATAGAGAGTGCAAAATGAGGAAGGCTGGTATCTCCTCTTTAGGTGTTGTTTTCAACCTCTTTGCTTGAGAATAGTCATTTTCATTGTCACTTTTATTTGCTAGTCTTGAGCTCGATGGCTCTAAAGGTGGAAATGAACTGTTTTCCATCTTTGCTCCTTTCAGCCCTGGGAGAGTGGATTTCTTCTCCCAGGTTACCGGCCCCGCCACGGGGAGGCAGGAGCAGTGCCACTAGAGTGACCAAGCGGTATAAGGGTTAGTACGTTAGTTTAAAAAGAAAAAAGAAAGGTGGATTTCCTTTCTTAAAACTTGCTTACAATTTGTAAGACTAAGTTATTAATTAAAGACAATGTAAAAAACTTTTTAAACTAAATAAGAACTTTGGCTCTGAGTGAACGCTCTATGAATCACTCTGAAATTCGCTTGATCACTATAACGCTTGGCACCCGGGGCCTCCGATGTTAGTTTGGTTTGGTTTGTTTTGGTTTTATTGGCGCATTAGCTACTAAGGCTATAATGCGCCAAGACCATGTCATTTATAAAATAATTTAAACTTTCAGTGACCTAATTAGTTAGGTCACTATGTCAAGAAGTATAAGAAAAATGTAAATTTTATAAACGAGTAAAAATATTTATTGACTTTAAAAATCTAAAAATAGCAGACACATTGTCATTGTCGGATAAAATCTGACTGAGTGTATATGGCTCAGTCAGATCATTAAAAGCGGTAAGACGGATACTGCTAAAAACTGGACATTCGATTAAAATGTGTCTAATTGATAAAACTGTGCCACAAGACTCACACATAGGAGGGTCATCAGCCCTCAGCAAAAATGAATGAGTTAAATGACTGTGTCCTATGCGGGTCCGGGCAAGAACAACTTCCTCCTTACGATTCCTGCGCAGACTAGACTGCCACGGTTCAATTACAGGCTTTATACGATATAGTTTATTTCCAGTCTGTCTATTCCACAAGTCCTGCCATTGGGAGTGTATTTTCTCGAGTATTCTTTGCCTGTAGTCTGTATAGGGGACTGACAGGCAGCGATTATTTCTGGGAATTGTTGATTTGGCTGCGGTGTCAGCCAAATCATTTCCCTTAATCCCAATGTGGCTAGGAATCCAGCAGAAGCGGATATCATATTCACGTTCACGGAGGAAGTGAATCTTCTGCTGAATGCTAGACAGAACTGGATGAGAATTAAATCTCACGGTTATTAAAGCCTGTAACACACTAAGAGAATCAGAATATAAAATGAACCGTTGGTTTTGGCATTTACTGATGTGATCCAAAGCTAACTCAATAGCGTGCAGCTCTGCAGTAAATATACTGCATTCAGAGGGAATCTGCTCCGATGTAGTGGTGTCCCTAAAGACAGCAGCAGATCCCACATATGATTCTGACTTCGAACCGTCTGTGTAAACTGGCGCGAAGTCAGAATGTTCAGCTCGGTGTGCTGAATAAAGCTGCAGGTAGACCGATGATGGAGTGTCCGACTTTCCCCAATTTTTAAGGGACAAGTCACATATTGGAATACGAGCATGCCAGGGTGGAAGGGGTTGCTTCGGTGTTTGGGCAACCTTGTCTACCTTGATATCAAGTTCTATGAGTAGCTCTTGGAGACGAATTCCAAAAGGACGATTAGCAGTCTTACGGGTATTGTACAAATTTTCCCATCGTGGCTCAAAAACGGATAGCCACGTAGGATGGTCTGGCAGGGATTTCAGTTTAAAAGCGTAGTTTAGACACAACTGCTTACGTCGAAGCGATAACGGTGGTTCGTTTGCTTCGACGTATAAACTCTGGACAGGAGATGTTCTATATGCTCCAGTAGCGATACGAAGAGCCTGGTGATGGACAGGATCCAGCCATCGAAGGGCACTGTCTCTGGCTGAAGAATATACCTGGGACCCATAATCAAGTTTGGATCGCACAAGTGCACGGTAAAGCCGAAGAAGCGTGCATCGGTCCGCTCCCCAAGATGTAGAGGAGAGCGAGCGGAGAATATTAAGCCCGCGTGTGCACTTTGTGCGAAGTTGACGGATGTGGTGCAGAAAGGTCAACTTTTTATCAAATACGAGTCCCAAGAATTTTGTGTCCGCTGCTACTGGAATAGCATTTTGTCCGAGCATTAATTCAGGTTCAGGATGAAGATTACGCTTACGACAAAAATGTACGCAAACGGTCTTCTCCGGCGAGAACCTGAAGCCATTTGCAAGTGCCCAGGAGTTGAGGCGGTCAATGGCTTTCTGCAGTTGTCTTTCAATAACCCTCATGTTGCATGACTGACAAAAAATGCTAAAGTCATCAACATAGAGGGCACTGTTTACAGTTGGAGGAAGTTGTTCTGTGATGGAATTTATTTTGATGGCGAAAAGCGTGACACTTAATACTGATCCTTGTGGTACTCCCTCCTCTTGGCTAAAGGAGCGAGAGAGTGAGGATCCCACACGAACTTGGAAAGATCGATTGGCTAAAAAGTTTTGAATAAACACGGGGAGATGCCCTCTAAGGCCTAGGCTGTGCAGATCTTTTAAGATGCCAAATCTCCAAGTTGTGTCATACGCTTTCTCCATGTCAAAGAACACCGACACCAAGTGTTCACGTTTTAGGAAAGCATCCCGGATGGATGTTTCCAGTCTAATAAGATGGTCCAAAGTGGACCGGTTCCTTCGGAAGCCGCACTGGATGTTGGAGAGAAGGTCATTGGTTTCTAAATACCAGATTAAACGAGAATTCACCATTCTCTCCAGGATTTTGCACAAACAGCTAGTCAGAGCAATGGGACGATAATTTCTAGTGACTTTTGGATCCTTTCCTGGCTTAGCGAAGGCAAGAACGGTTGCCTTGCACCAGGGATCCGGAAACTGCCCTTCGGTAAAGATTCTGTTATACAGAAAGAGCAGATAATCCATAGATTTTGGTGAAAGATGTTTAATCATATCATAATGGATGCCATCTGGTCCAACAGCACTTGCTTTGGAAAGAGTGAGGGCTCTTTTCAGTTCA
Source organism: Mastigoproctus giganteus (assembly GCF_048544385.1). Classification (NCBI taxonomy): domain Eukaryota; kingdom Metazoa; phylum Arthropoda; class Arachnida; order Uropygi; family Thelyphonidae; genus Mastigoproctus; species Mastigoproctus giganteus. Next base: position 104,807,945 of record NC_143576.1, on the reverse strand, counting down.
TGAATAGTGAATTCCCTGTTGTAGGGACAGTCGCTCTTACAATTAAAATTAAGTGCCTGTTTTTCTATTTTTTGTTTCAGGACCAGGAACTCTGGGGAATAAGAAGATGTTGCACAGATTTTAGAGAATGTTTCCCCAAGAGAGTTGGCTATTGCAGTTGGATCTGCAATAGCGCATCCATTATAATCTAGGATTGAAGTAGGGTGGGATGTATGTTTTCCCTTCATTTTCCGGATTTTATCCCAGACTACCTTAGAGTTGGTAGACTGGGTAATAGATGATGTAAAACGGATCCACGATTCCCTTTGACTCTGACGGCGGATGTAGCGTGCTTTGGCTCGTGCACGTTTAAACACTATAAGGTTGTTCGTGGTGGGATATCGACGGAATATCCCCCACGCTTTGTTTTGAGCCTTTTTTGCTGCTGTGCATTGGGAATTCCACCAAGGTTTGGGAAATGGTGGAAACCGGGTAGATGTTTTTGGAACAGTATTCGCAGCTGCTTGGACGATAATTTCTGTGATGTACGTTACTGCATCATTGATCGGCTCCTGACTGACCGTACTGAGTTCAAAATTTGCCTGATGTTGGAAGGCAGTCCAGTCAGCCTGATCAATCTTCCACCGTGGTAACCTGAAGGGAAGACATGGTCTCCCGCTGTGTAACAAGGTTATCACAGGGAAGTGATCACTTCCAAATGGATTCTCCTCCACTTCCCAAGTGAGTGAAGGGAGTAGAGAAGGGGAGCAGATAGAGAGATCAATGGCAGAAAAGGTACGGGTAGGCATGTGGAAGAAGGTGTTTGTTCCAGTATTTAGAAAGGAAAGGTCATTGTCATTGAGCATACGCTCTATGACCCGTCCCCTTCCATTGATGTTTGCACTACCCCACAGGGTGTTATGTCCGTTAAAATCCCCGAGAAGTAAGAAAGGGGGAGGCAACTGCGATACAAGATCATCAAGGTCTTCCTGGGAGACGTCAGTCCCAGGTGGCAAATAAATAGAGCACACAGTTAATAAAAATCCCACTGTCAGGCGAATTGCAACAGCCTCAATGCTGGTTGTAATTAGCAAGGGCTGAACTGGGGTCTGATTACCCACAAGGATAGCCACTCCTCCATGAGCAGGACCATCCGCAATTCTATCCTTACGAAAGATTGTGATGTTATGCAATGTGGGATCATCATTTGCCTTTAGATAAGTCTCCTGCAAGCAAAAGCAAACTGGCTCGTGCTTTTGCAGGAGGGCCTTGATGTCATCAGTATTTCGCCGGAATCCACGACAATTCCATTGTAGGAATTTAGCCATTACTTTGGCTTGGTGGGTCCATCAAGCGGCTTCCGAGGTGCTGAGGGCTTACTTTTGTCAGTCTTGGATTTATCTTTTTTGGGGAAGAATGGACGCTGTCCCGTGTCCATTTCTTCCTCCGCAAAGAGTTCCAAGACAGATTCATCCTGTACCTCCTTGTTCTCTACATCCATTGTTTCTGTTCTTACTGCAGGCTCTTTACCACTTGGTTTTGGTAGTGGTGGAGCACTAGGAGGTACGGATATAGGAGTGGCAACTGACTGTGTTTTTTTGGTGGGCTTTTGAGAACTCAATAAATAGCGTGCAATCGGGGTGAATGACTCTTTTGGTGGAATAGTCATCTCAGTTTGTGTCCCGATAGTGCACTTAGCAGAAACCTTCTGGGCGTATGAAGGTTTCCCGCTATTTACTGGTTGGATACGTTTTCTGGCCTCTGGGTAGGAGATATTCAGCTCTGTCTTCAGTTTTTGTATTTCTTTTTCATCCTTCCACCGCTGGCATGCTCTGGAGTAGGCAGGATGATCTTGTTGACAATTTACACAGATCGGTTTAGAAGCTGAACATTCCTTGCTCTCGTGGTCTTTCGCACCACATCGAGCACAGGCAGGGTTACCACGACAAGATGTTTGTGAGTGGCCGTATTTTTGGCATCTAAAGCACCGCAGTGGGTTTGGGATATAAATCCTCACTGGGCAGTTTAGATAGCCTGCCTTGATGGAACTTGGAGGCCGTGGGGTGTTAAACGTTAGGATGAGAACTCGGGTAGGGACGAGGTTCCCATCCTTTCTCATTGATATCCTTTTAACAGCTGTCACTCCTTGGTCTTTTAATTCAGAGCAGATCTCTTCTTCAGAAACATGAAGAAGGTCCCACTCTGAAATGACGCCTCTTGAAGAGTTCAAAGTTTTGTGGGGGGTTACAATGATAGGTATTCCCCCTCCGATGTTAGTAGTGACTGGGATGGAGACATTGGAAATTTGAAGTTCAGGATCCAGATGGAGTTTGCGTTGTCGACAAAAATGGATAGCAACTGTTTTCTGTTGTGAGAGCCGATAGCCATTAAGGTTGGCCCATTGTTGTATTTTATTCAGTGATATCTGAAGCTGCCTTTCAATAGATCTCATGCTTTGGGAATGACAGGAAATGGAAAGGTCATCCGCGTAAAGATATGATTCAACTGTGTTTGGAAGCTGTTTAGTGATGGAATCGATTCTTAGAGCAAAGAGAGTGGCACTCAGTACAGATTCCTGAGGAACACCTTCTTCCTGAATGAAAGTTGTAGAGAGGTCGTTTTGGTTGATTGATTTTGATTTTTGTGGCGCAAAAACAGCAGGGTTATAGTGCGCCAGGAAAAAGTTAAAATATAAAAAGGTAAGACTGGCAACTTGTAAAAAGCTACTTCGTCTTAAGGTGCATACAGTCATAAAATCAGTACAATGACAAAAGCAAATTGTTTATTTCATATGACTGTATACAAATTGATCGACTTTAAAAATTTAAAAACTGCTGACACATTGTCGTTGTCATTTAAAATCTGACTGAGTGTATACGGATCAGTCAGATGGGTAAAAGCAGTAAGACGAGCATTTATAAAACTAGAACAATCACATAAAATGTGTTCGACGGTTAAAACGGTGTCGCATTGCTCACACATAGGAGGGTCATCAGCCCTCAGCAAAAAGGAGTGTGTCAAATAACAGTGTCCTATGCGGAGCCGAGCAAGAACAACTTCCTCTTTGCGATCCCTGCGAAAGCTGGACCGCCAAGGATGGATCACAGGCTTAATTCGACATAGTTTGTTTGTAGTAATCAGTCGATGCCACGAATCTTGCCACTGAGATTGCAGGTTACTACGGATCACTTGCCTGTAGTCTGTATAGGGGACTAACAGGTCAAGATTATCCGTCAGGGCTGTCGATTTGGCTGCAGTGTCAGCCAAATCATTTCCTCTAATCCCGATGTGACTGGGGATCCAGCAGAAGCGGATATCGAATCCGCTTGCATCGAGGCTGTATATTATCTGCTGAATTCGGGACAGGGTTGGATGATTGGTGTGTGACATCGCTGATAAAGCCTGTAGTGCACTCATTGAATCGGCATATATAATACACCGTTGGTAACGGTGTTTTCTTATGTGATCTAGAGCTAACTCTATGGCATGCAGCTCTGCAGTGTAAATGCTGCAGTTAACAGGTATCTGCTCTGATATGGTTTTATCTGGAAAAACAGCAGCAGATCCTACATATGATTCCGACTTCGAGCCGTCTGTGTAAACTGGCAAGAAGTCAGAATGTTCTGCACGGTGTTGTGAATAGAGCTGAAAGTAGACAGAGGGCGGAGTATTAGACTTCGTCGCAAGTTTGAGCGAGAAGTCACATGCTGGTGTTTGTGCATGCCAGGGTGGAAGGGGCTCCTGTGATGATCGAGCAACCTTGTCTACCGAGATGTTAAGCTCATTGAGTAGCTCTTGAACACGAATGCCGAATGGCCGATTGGCATTGCGTCGTGTGTTATAAAGATTTTCCCATCGTGGCTCGAAAACGGATGTCCACGTGGGGTGGTCCGGCAGGGACTTCAGCTTGAAGGCATATTGCAGAGACAACTGCATTCGCCGAAGCGACAAAGATGGTTCATTTGCTTCGGCGTACAGACTTTGGACAGGCGAAGTTCTAAAAGCACCGGTAGCAATGCGGATGGCTTGATGATGGACGGGGTCAAGCCAACGAACAGCGCTATTTCTGGCAGATGCATATACCTGAGACCCATAGTCCAATTTTGAACGTACAAGTGCACGGTACAGACGTAGAAGAGTGCATCGGTCTGCACCCCAAGAGGTAGAAGAGAGAGAGCGGAGGATGTTAAGCCCTCTCGTACACTTCGTACGTAGCTGACGAATGTGTTGAACAAATGTCAACTTTTTGTCAAAAATGAGTCCCAGGAATTTCGCCTCTGATACAACTGGAATGGTGCTTTGTCCAAGTCGTAATTCAGGCTCAGGGTGGAGGTTACGTTTGCGACAAAAATGGACGCAAACGGTCTTCTCCGGTGAGAACCTGAATCCATTGGCCGTGGCCCAGGTGTTAACGCGGTCAATAGCTTGTTGCAGTTGTCTCTCAATAACCCTCATATTGCATGATTGAGAGAATATGCTGAAGTCATCGACATAGAGTGCACTGTTTATAGTTGGAGGAAGTTGTTCAGAAATAGAATTTATTTTAATGGCAAAAAGCGTGTGTGTGTGTGTGTTATGGGGGTTTAATGGCGCATAAGCTGCTGTGGCTATAATGCGCCTATTCACATGAAAATGCTAAACACAAAATTTAAGCATAGCTAAAAACATAATTTAGGCATAACAGCTTGGTTGCGTTTACAGAGATACTTTAGAATTTATCATAAAGTCCAATTATTTTCAGATAAGAGAAAAACTCGTTGATGTTTGCATCATCTCCAATAATATGTTGCAATGTCATTGGTTCTCGTAGATTTCTCAGGGAACAGAGGACGGATGTTCTGTCCTGTTGGTATTGAGGGCAGTCTATCAGAATATGTTTTACTGTTAAATTTTCTGAACAGTATGGACATTGAGGAGGATCTTCGCCTCTGAGCAGATGGAGGTGGGTCAGATATGTGTGTCCAATACGTGCCCGTGCAAGAACCACTTCTTCTCTTCGCACTGTTTTGGTGCTAGAGCGCCAATGCTTTGGATCCTGCTTCAACTGATAGAGTTTATTATTCTTTTGTGTGTGCCATAGCTCTTTCCACTTCGCGAAACCTGCTGCTCGTATGATGTGACAGTAGTCAGAGGCTGGAACCGGACTGGAGGTTAAATCAAAGGTTGACGGATTTTTAGCATTTTCATCAGCAAGTTCGTTACCCTTTATCCCCGAATGTGCTGGGATCCAGCAAAAGGTCACTGATTGATGACGTTCTTCAATTTGTAATAGGAGTCTTCCGATTTGATTTAACACAGGATGAGCTTTGTAGGAGGAGTTTTGCATTGCAGTTATTGAGCTGAGAGAGTCTGTGTATACAACATATTTTACAGATGGGTTGAGATTCAGGTTTTCTAAAGCTAATTTTATTGCATGAAGTTCTGCGGAGAAGCTGCTGTACTCAGGTGGAAGGGCAGCTGAGATGATAGTAGAGGGAAATACTGCCGCTGCTCCAACGGCTGAATGTGATTTGGAGCCATCAGTATATATGGGCAAAAAATCAACGTATTTCTGAATATGGCTTGCATGGAGTTGCTTCATATTGAGTGTTGGTAGACGATTCTTTCCCCATTTGTCAAGATAAGTATCGAAATATAACTGAGGAGGCGGAATCCATGGCGGTTGGGAGTAATTCATTAAATGTTGCCTGTTGAAAATCTGAACATTCCAACTCTGCATTAATTCAATGAGGCGTAAGCCTGCTGGTCTTATTTTACTGGGTTTATTTCTATAGAGGTTTTGAAGTGGTGGATTAAAGAGGTATGGCTGAACAGGATGATGACCACAATTTTGTATTCGGGCTGCATACTTTAGAAGCAGCGTTTTTCTGCGGAGGTGAAGGGGGGGCTCATCAGCTTCAATGTACAAGCTATGAGTAGGAGATGTCCTGAAAGCACCAAGTGCAATCCGCAATGCGCTATGCTGTATAGGATCCAGCCATTTCAATGTACTCTTACGGGCGGAATCATAAAGAGGAGCACCATAATCCAATCGGGATCTGATCAATGCTCTATATAAGAGCAACAAAGATGTACGATCTGCTCCCCAAGACAAGGCAGATAAAGCTCTTAGTATGTTCAGCTTTTTGAGGCAGGATATACGCACAGATTTAATGTGCTCAAGGAAATTCAGTTTCCTGTCAAGGATTAAGCCCAAGAATTTGATGCTGTTAGTCACTGGAACAGTAAAGTTTTGTATCTGAAGTTCGGGATCTGTATGCATTTTCCGTTGATTACAAAAGTGGATTGCAACAGTTTTCTGCTGTGATAGATGATAGCCATTTAACTCTGCCCACCTTTGGACTTTATTTAAACATATCTGCAGCTGCCGTTCAATGGATCTCATATTCAGAGAATGGCAAGAAATAGAGAGATCATCGGCATAAAGGTAGGTCTCAACAGTATTTGGAAGATCTTTTGTGATGGAATCGATTCTTAGGGCAAACAGGGTTGCACTAAGTATGGACCCTTGTGGCACTCCTTCTTCCTGTAAAAATGTCATAGAAAGCGAGTTGCGGTATTGAACTTGGAACGAACGAGTCCTGAGAAAGTTCCTGATGAATATAGGAAGGTTGCCTCGTAGACCTAGAGCATGGAGGTCACTGAGAATGCCACGACGCCAGGTAGTATCAAATGCCTTTTCTATGTCTATGGAAACCATAACAAGATGTTCATTTTTCACAAAGGCATTACGAATTGCAAACTCAGCTTTGATCATGAGATCTAAGGAGGACCTGTTCTTTCGAAAGCCATGCTGATTATTGCTAATTAGTTGTTGCGTTTCGATGATCCAAACAAGGCGATTATGGATCATTTTTTCAAGTAATTTACCGAGGCAACTGGATAGAGAAATAGGTCTATAACTGTTAGGACTGGTAGGATCTTTACCGGGTTTCAAAAAGGCAAGAACTGTGGCATGATGCCAAGAGCTGGGATAAATGTTTTCCATAAATATCCGGTTATAATAGACCAGCAGTATTTGTAAATTTCTCTCACCAAGGTGTTGTAACATAATGTAAGAGATTCCATCTGGTCCAGCGGCACTGTTGCGTGTTGTTTTAATGACATGTATAAGTTCATGATATTGCAGAGGCTGATTATATGGAAAGAAAACTGAAGTTCGAAAGTTGATGGCTCGTTGTTCAGTCTGGGTCTTTATTTTCTGGAAATCCGGAGAATAATTTGATGCCGCAGAAACTTCGGCAAAAGTTTTAGCCAAGGCATTTGCAATGTCTTGAGGAGCAGATAGTTCTTGCCCATTCCATGAAAGAATTGGTGAAGGGGTGGTTGGAAATTTTCCAGAAATCTGCCTGATTTTCTTCCATATTAACCTGGAGTTAGTGTTTCTGTTTATGGTGGATGCAAACCGAATCCAAGAATTTTTCTTTGCTTCTCTTTGAGTGCGACGTGCTTTTGCTCTTAGTTTCTTGTAATTGATAAGATTAGCTGTGGTTGGGGATCTACGAAATAAATTCCACGCTTTATTTTTTAACTTCTTAGCTATTGTGCATTCTTGATTCCACCAATAGTTAAGGTGCCGTCGGTTGTTGTTGTTGTTGTTGTAGGGTTTTTTGGCGCAAAAGCAACTTTGGCCATATTGCGCCTATCTATTAATGTTTATGTGACAAGGAAGTTTATATTTCTTAAATGTGATTTATATCTGGTCAAAATATCCTATTAATTTTAAATAAGTGAATATATTTTCAATGTTGGAGTTATCGCCTAGGATTTGTGATAAGGTCAGAGGATCTTGGAAATTTATAGGGAGATGGAAGGCTGACTGTCGCGCCATATGGTATTGTGGACATTCTATGAGGAAATGTTTTACAGTGAGTTGACAAGAACAGTGAAAACATTCTGGGGGGTTTGCTTTGGTGAGTAAGTGAAAGTGCGTGAGATGAGTATGTCCAATGCGCAGTCTCGTTAAAATGACTTCTTCGTGCCGATTTTTACGAAGACTCGATTTCCATGGCTGAAGTTCATGTTTTATTTGAAACAGTTTATTATTTGATTCATTTTGCCACATTTGTGACCACTGAGTATGGAGAATTTTTTTTATAATAGGCCTGTAATCGAAATGTGGAACTTTGTAAAACTTTAGGTCTGTGTTTGTAGGATTCTTTGCTGCTCTATCGGCTCTTTCATTACCTTCAATGCCTGTATGTCCTGGAATCCAACAGAATTTTACTTGCCTCATTTTACTTTTGAGTTTCACAAGATGAGTTTGTATCTGATGAAGAATGGGATGCGATGGAGTCTGCCTTTGTTGCAGAGCGTGTATTGCACTCAATGAATCTGTGTATATGAGATGTTTCAGATGCGGGGAAGTTGCTATGTATTTTAAGGCCATTAGTATGGCGAAGAGCTCGGCAGAATAGCTGCTGCATTGGTTTGGGAGTTGCTGTGAGATAACAGTCTGTGGAAATACCACTGCAGCACCAATTTTGGTGTCTGTTTTAGAGCCATCTGTATATATATGAAGGTATTCAGGGAACTGTGATGAGTGGGCTGCATGCATCTGTTTTATGTTGACATTTGCAAGAGTGCTTTTTCCCCATTGTTGGAAATAAGTGACACAGATAGGCGTGAACGTGAACCATGGTGGAATACTTATCCTATTATCCTCATGTATGTTGTCAAAACTTAGGCCCCATTTTGAAACTATTTCTTTTAGTCGTATTCCAGCTGGTTTATTTACTGTAGGTTTATTGTTGTAGAGAATTTCCCACTGTGGGTTAAAAAGATACTGCCAAGTAGGATGATGAGGAAGACTTCGGATTTTAATTGCATAGTTTAATAGCAGCATTTGCCTCCGGAGATATAGTGAGGGTTCGTGGGCCTCTGCATATAAACTTTGGACTGGTGATGTTCTGTATGCCCCTAAGGAGATTCGTAAGGCACTATGATGTATGGAATCGAGCCATTTGATGACACTTGGTCTAGAAAGGAATAGCGAAAGCTTAAAAAGCGGTACTCACCTTGAAATTAATCTGCGATGGTTTACTTAGGAAGCGTGGTTAATGTTTAAGTTGAATTGTTGAATTGAAAATTAAAAGGGAGGGAAGTAGATAAAAGTTGACTGAGTTAAATAGGCGCAAGGAAATAGAAGTGTACACATCCAATCCTTGGTTGTCATCGAAATAAAGAGAAGAAGGAATGATTAAAAACTATGTAAGTGAATCCGATGAAGCCAATAGTCTTTACGAGGACTTTCGTTAGTTAGAGAACGTCTTCAGTTGGCAATGTGTGGGGAGAGAACGCGCGTGATATTTTAAGAATAAAAAATTATACTCTCGTGATGCCTTTTTTGACATGTGGGAACTTTAATCTCGAGAGGTTCCAAATTGGGGAAAGATTGAAGGGGAGTTTAGAATTTAGAATTTTGAGGTTAGAGTGGTGCTTGTACCATTCAATAACTAGGGCTTCATATTGGAGTATTCTGTAACTGGATTTTAGTTTAATGATTGAAATGGCAGAGTCGATGAGCGGGTTGTGGTTGTGAGTCTGGGCATGAGTTGTAAGTTCTGTGACAGATTGGTTGGACATGAGACTATGAAAATGGTAGTATGCACGGGTATTGGATGTTTTTGATGAGCCAAATTTAGTAGTGGTACTTCCGATATAACATGTGTTGCAGTTTGGTTGACAATTGATGAGGTATATAATATTATTAAGGTCGTTTGTAGGATATTTGTATGAGTCTTTATAGGTGCTGAAGAAGGATCCTAATTTGTTGTAGGTGGAAAAAACAAGGGAGATATCAGTGTTGTTAAATAGGCGTCGGAACTGTCCTGCTAGTTCATTGTGGTAAGGGAGGACTATGCGGATGTTTGTTTTATTTTTGTCTTTGGTTGGGGTGTTAGATTTAATTTTATTTTTAGCGTTAAGGATTGTATTTAAAATAAGTTGGTGGGGGTAACCTCTGGATATAAATTTGTCGGTGATATACTGTATTTCATTGTGAAGGTCAGTGGGTAAGGAACTGTACTTTAGTGCATTGTGAATTTGGTTATATAAAACTGCCTTTTTAGTGTTTAGAGGGTGATGAGAAGCAAAATGTAAGTATTTACCGGTGTTTGTATTTTTCCTGAAAATTTTCGTATTTAATTTTGTGCCTGTTATATAGATAGTAAGATTAAGGAAATTAATCTGATTATTTTGTCCAATTTCAAGGGTGAATTTAAGTCTATCGTGTACAGAGTTAAGTTTTATGAAGAGGTTATCAATAATGGATCTGTTGCCTATTACAAGAATGTCGTCGGCATAGCGCATGTATAGTTTTAGTTCAGGGGGAAAGGGGTGTAGAATTTGGCTTTCAATGGCGGCTAGGTAGATTTCAGATAATGGGGCTGAAATCCCTAGTCCCATTGGTAAGCCAAATATTTGTTGAAAGATTTTTTTGTTGAATCTAAAAAATCTTGCTTCTAATAGAAGGGTGGTGAGTTCAAGGATATGGTCTATAGAAAGGGAGGTACGTTTTGTTAAGGTATCGTCTGTTTCTAAGAATTTGCGTAGGGCTTGTAAAGTAAATGGGATATGGACATTCGTGTAAAGAGAAGTAACGTCATAGGAAGCTAGGATGTCTGTATCGGATATTGTGATATTATTAATTTTTTGAAAAGCTTGATTGGTGTTATTGATCTTGAATGTGGAAAATTTAGTAAGGGGGGTTATGATTTTAACCAGGAAGGAGGATAAATTAGCGAAAGCTGAATTGCTGTATGATACAATTGGTCTATTTCAAGGTGAGTACCGCTTTTTAAGCTTTCGCTATTCCTTTCTAGTCCATTAACACGGTACTTGAAGATTTCTAAAAATTTCGTATTGACACTTGGTCTACAAGAACTATACACAGGGGCTCCATAGTCTAGTCTTGATCTGATTATAGCATGGTATAGGTGAAGTAGTGTGAACCGATCAGCTCCCGACTTCATTGCAGAAAGAACTTTGAGGATATTTAGTTTTTTTTGACAGGTTATTCGGAGGCATTTGATGTGATCCAAAAAGTTAAGTTTTTTATCTAGAATGAGGCCAAGGAAACGTATACTATTTGCTAGCGGTATCAGCTGGTTTTCTAGTCTTATTTCTGGATCTGGGTGCATTTTTCGCTTTCTACAGAAATGTATAGCCATTGTTTTTTGTTGTGATATTCTATAGCCATTGTTTTTAGTCCATAATTCTATTTTTTTTACTGCGCTTTGTAACTGCCTTTCAATCATTTTCATGTTTTGTGAATGGCACGAAATAGTAACATCATCTGCATATAGGAATGTTTCCACTGTTTTTGGCAAGTCTTTTGTAATAGAATTTATTTTGATTGAAAACAAGGTTGCACTCAGTACTGAGCCCTGAGGAACTCCTTCTTCCTGAGAATATATTTGTGACAGATTGTTTTGATATTTTACTTGGAAGGTTCTGACTTTGAGGAAATTTTTTACTAAGAGCGGTAAGTTGCCTCGCAAACCAATGCTGTGGAGATCTTTAAGAACGCCGTATCGCCAGGTAGTATCAAAGGCCTTTTCTATGTCGAGACTGATCATTATTAGATGCTCATTCCTTAGAAAAGCATTTCGGATATTTGCTTCTGCTTTTATCATGGGATCTAGAGAAGATCTATTTTTACGAAAACCGTATTGATTTATGTTAAGTACATTATATGTTTCTAAAAACCAGGTTAATCTGTTGTTCACCATTCTCTCGAGGATTTTCCCAAGGCAACTTGTTAGTGCTATTGGTCGATAACTTGTGGGAATCGTATGATCTTTGCCAGGTTTAGGAAAGGCAATTACAGTGGAGTGAAGCCAGGAATTTGGATAGTAGTTTTCCATGTAAATTCTGTTGTATAGCATAAGCAAAGCCTTTAGGGATTTTTGATTAAGTTGTTGGATCATTTCATAGTGAACTCCATCAGGTCCTGCTGCACTCTTCCTAGACTTAGCCAGAGCTTTTTGCAATTCTTCTATGTTGAAAGGTTGGTTATATGGGAGTTGTTGTCTGGTATTAAAGTTTAGTCTGTATTTTTCAGCAACAGTTTTCGTTTTCTGAAAGGATGGGGTATATGCCGATACTGCTGATATATTTGCAAAAGTAGTTGCAAGTAAGTTTGCGATTTCCTTGGAGTTAGTTATTTCCTGTCCATTCCAGATTATTAGTGGAGTTGGAACTGAAAGAAATTTCCCATTAAGTCTTCTGATTTTGTTCCATATGACACGGGTATCTGTATTTTTATTAATTGTGGAGGCGAATCGTATCCATGAATCCTTTCTACTTTTACGCTGGATATATCTAGCTCTGGCTCTAGCTTTCTTAAAATTTATGAGGTTGATGGAAATGGGATACTTTCGGAAGAGATTCCAAGCCTTATTCTTCTCTCTTTTGGCTATCCTGCATTCTTCATTCCACCACGCTGTGTCGTGTTTATGATATTTTCCAGATGACCGAGGAACTGTAGCTTCAGCTGCTATTAAAATTTGGTTTGTGACATGAGCTGTAGCATTGTCTATGGGCTGAGTGGTGATTATTTGTTCATCCATTGCTGCGATTGTTTTATATTTTGTCCAGTCAGCTTTATGAAACCTCCATCTTTTTTCACCATCGTGATGTGTAACATCATTTATTAATATTTTGCAGACCACTGGAAAATGGTCACTATTAAGAGGATTTTTCAAGATTGTCCATTCAATCAGTGGATATAGGACAGGTGAACATATGGAAATGTCAATTGCAGAGGCTGTTCCAGTGGGCAAATGGATGTATGTCTCAATTCCAGTATTAAGGAGAGAGAGATTTTGCTCTTCCATTAATTTCTCAATCAATTTACCCCGTTTGTCTTGGTGACGGGATCCCCACATGGGATGGTGTCCGTTTAAATCTCCCATGATACAGACCGGGATTGATTGATTGATTGATTGGTTTGGTTTTTTATGGCGCATTGGCAGCTGTGGCCATAATGCGCCAAGACTAGGTAATATTTAAAAAGTTTAAATTCTCGGTGACCTAATTAGTAAGGCCACCATGTCGAAATATATAATAATGTAACAAAAGCATAAATTAAATACAATTAAAAACTTTTATTAATTTAAAATAGCTAAAAACAGCAGACACATTGTCATTGTCAGATAAAATCTGACTGAGTGTATACGGCTCAGTCAGATGGTTAAAAGCGGTAAAACGGATATTGCTAAAATCTGGACAGTCAATTAAAAGGTGTCTGATAGTTAAAGTTGTACCACAGGACACACACATAGGAGGGTCATCAGCCCTCAGCAAAAACGAATGAGTCAAATGACTATGTCCGATGCGGGTCCGGGCAAGAACAACTTCCTCCTTACGATTCCTGCGCAGACTAGACTGCCACGGTTCAATTACAGGCTTTATACAATATAGTTTATTCCCAGTCTGTCTATTCCACAAATCCTGCCATTGGGAATGTATCTTTTGCTGTATTGTTTGCCTGTAGTCTGTATAGGGGACTGACAGGCAACGGTTATTATTTGGAATTGCTGATTTGGCTGCGGCGTCAGCCAAATCATTTCCCTTAATCCCAATGTGGCTAGGAATCCAGCAGAAGCGGATGTCATATTCACGTTCACGGAGGAAGTGAATCTTCTGCTGAATGCTAGACAGAACTGGATGAGAATTATATTTCACGGTTATTAAAGCCTGTAACACGCTGAGAGAGTCAGAATATAAAATGAACCGTTGGTGTTGGCATTCACTAATGTGATCCAAGGCTAACTCTATTGCGTGCAGCTCTGCAGTAAATATGCTGCATTCAGAGGGAATCTGCTCCGATGTAGTGCTGTCTGTAAAGACAGCAGCAGATCCCACATATGATTCCGACTTCGAGCCGTCTGTGTAAACTGGCGCGAAGTCAGAATATTCAGCTCGGTGTGCTGAATAAAGCTGCAGGTAGACAGACGATGGAGTGTCCGACTTTCCCCAATTTCTAAGGGACAAGTCACATGCCGGAACATGAGCATGCCAGGGTGGAAGGGGTTGCTTCGGTGTTTGAGCAACTTTGTCTACCTTGATATTAAGTTCTTTGAGTAGCTCTTGGAGACGAATACCAAAAGGACGATTGGCAGTCTTTCGAGTGTTGTACAAATTTTCCCATCGTGGCTCAAAAACGGATAGCCACGTAGGATGGTCTGGCAAGGATTTTAGTTTTAGAGCGTAGTTTAGAGACAATTGCTTACGTCGAAGCGATAACGGCGGTTCGTTTGCTTCGACGTATAAGCTCTGGACAGGAGATGTTCGAAATGCTCCAGTAGCTATACGGAGGGCCTGATGATGGACAGGGTCCAGCCAACGAAGTACACTGTCTCTGGCCGAATTGTATACCAGGGACCCGTAATCAAGTCTGGATCGTACAAGTGCACGGTAGATGCGTAGTAGGGTGCATCGATCCGCACCCCAAGATGTAGAGGAAAGAGAGCGCAGAATATTCAGCCCTCTTGTGCACCTTGTGCGGAGTCTATATACAGACCGGGGGTGGTAGCTGGGTTACTAATGCTTCTAGGTCTGAATATGCATACTCTTGATTTGGGGAAAGGTAGAGTGAGACCAGTGAAAAAGTAAACTGGATTGAGACTCGTACTGCAACTGCTTCCAAAGATGTTTGTAGTTGGAGGCGTTTACATGGAATTTTGGAGTCAATTAGAATTGCCACTCCACCATGAGCTCCACAGGAAAGGCATCGGTCTTGTCTATAGGTACCGTAACGGTTCACTGCTGTATTTACTTGGGGAGTTAGGTTAGTTTCTTGAAGACATATACCTACAGGGTGATATTTGTCGATTAGGCTGCGAATGTCATCAATGTTACTGCGGAAACCTCGACAATTCCACTGTATTATTGTGCGCATTATATTGGCTTTGTAGTTGTATTTGTTTCTGACTTTTTACGAGTAGGGGTTTGCTTGGATCGCTCAGGCTTTTTCTCTTTTCTGGGAAAGATTGGGCGAACATCCATCTCTTCCTCAGCATGTATCTCTAAGATTGGTTCTTCCGGGACTTCTTTTTCACATGTATCCATATGATCATGGACAGGAAGTTTGTCATCTATATCTATGTTTTTAGTATTTATGGTTGGCCGTGACGTGGAAGGCATTGGAGGAATTGTAACAGGTGTATTTATGGCTTGATTAGAAGTTGAAATTGAAGATGATTTTGCCGATGGAGCTAGGATTGAGCGAGCCCAATCAGAAATAGAGATGTTTGGAGGGATTGTAACGTTGGTTTGAACTGAAGTGGTAGTGGTGGTGACAACAGTTATCTGTTTATGCTGTTGGACAGTTGCTGCATATGAGCGTGTTATTGCAGTTGGTGATATTTGTTTCTTTGCCTCAGGGTAGGAGACTTTGTGCTCGGTTTTATACTTCTGAATCATTTTTTCTTTTTTCCATGTTTCACAGTCTTTGGAGTAAGCGGAATGATTGCCTCTACAGTTTGGACACTGTAAGATTTGTGCAGAACATTCGGTATGGGTATGATCTTTAGATCCACATGAAGCACATACAGCAGTCCCTCGACATACTGTCTGTGAATGTCCAAATTTTTGACATTTATAACATCTGATTGGGTTCGGTATATATGGTCGGACATGACAGTTCAAGTATCCGGCTTTTACAGATGTTGGTGGATTTGGCAAGTTGAAAGTTAGTATAATGTTTCTGGTTGGAAGTAGTGAACCATCCTTTTTGATTAGTATTCTTTTTACCTGAATAACATTTTGTTCTGAAAGCTCTTGTTTAATTTCTTCCTCGGATACATGTAAAAGATCCCATTCTGTTATAACTCCTTTTGAGTAGTTTAAGGTGGCATGAGGTGACACTTCTATAGGAGTTCCTCCAAGTGTTTTCGACCCCAGTTCAGCCTTTGCTAATTACAACCAGCATAGAGGCTGTTGCAATTCGCCTTACAGTGGGATTTTTATTAACGGTCTGCTCTATTTATTTGCCACCTGGGACTGACATCTCCCAGGAAGACCTTGATGATCTTCTAATGCAGTTGCCACCCCCTTTCTTACTTCTTGGGGATTTTAATGGACATAACACCCTGTGGGGTAGTGCTAACATCAATGGAAGGGGGCGGGTCATAGAGCGTATGCTCAATGACAATGCCCTTTCCCTTCTAAATACTGGAACAAACACCTTCTTCCATATGCCTACCCGTACTTTTTCTGCCATTGATCTCTCTATCTGCTCCCCTTCTCTACTCCCATCACTCACTTGGGAAGTGGAGGAGAATCCATACGGAAGTGATCACTTCCCTGTGATAACCTTGTTACACAGTGGGAGACCATGTCTTCCTTTTAGGTTACCACGGTGGAAGTTTGATCAGGCTGACTGGAATGCCTTCCAACATCAGGCAAATTTTGAACTCAGTACAGTCAGTCAGGAGCCTATCAATGACGCAGTAACGTACATCACAGAAATCATTGTCCAAGCAGCTGCGAATGCTGTTCCAAAAACATCTGCCCGGTTTCCACCATTTCCCAAACCTTGGTGGAACTCACAATGCACGGCAGCAAAAAAGGCTCAAAACAAAGCGTGGGGGATATTCCGTCGATATCCTACCACTTGTAATCTAATAGCCTTCAAGCGTGCACGAGCCAAAGCACGCTACATTCGCCGTCAGAGTCAAAAGGAATCATGGATCCGTTTTACATCATCTATTAACCAGGCTACCAATTCTAAGGTAGTCTGGGATAAAATCCGGAAAATGAAGGGAAAATATACATCCCACCCTTCTTCAATCCTAGATTATAATGGATGCGCTATTGCAGATCCAACTGCAATAGCCAATGCTCTTGGGGAAACATTCTCTAACATCTCCGCAACATCTTCGTATTCCCCAGAGTTCCTGGTCCTGAAACATAAAATTGAAAAGCAGGCACTTAATTTCAAGTCCAAGGGCCTCTATCCCTACAACGGGGCATTCACTATGCAGGAACTGAAGAGAGCCCTCACTCTTTCTAATGCAAGTGCTGTTGGACCAGATGGCATCCATTATGAAATGATTAAACGGCTTTCACCAAAATCTATGGATTATCTGCTCCTTCTTTATAACAGAATCTTTATTGAAGGGCAGTTTCCGGACTCCTGGCGGAAGGCAATCGTCCTTGCTTTTCCTAAGCCAGGAAAGGATCCAAAAGTCACCACCAATTATCGTCCTATAGCTCTGACTAGCTGTCTGTGCAAAATCCTGGAGAGAATGGTTAATTCTCGTTTAATATGGTACTTAGAAACAAATGACCTTCTCTCCAACATCCAGTGCGGCTTCCGAAGGAACCGGTCCACTTTGGACCATCTTATTAGATTGGAAACATCCATCCGGGATGCTTTCCTAAAACGCGAACACTTGGTGTCGGTGTTCTTTGACATGGAGAAAGCGTATGACACAACTTGGAGATTTGGCATCATAAAAGATCTGCATAGCCTTGGTCTTAGGGGACGACTCCCCATTTTTATTGAAAACTTTTTAGCCGATCGATCTTTCCAAGTTCGTGTGGGATCCTCACTCTCTCGTTCCTTTAGCCAAGAGGAGGGAGTACCACAGGGATCAGTTTTAAGTGTCACGCTTTTCGCCATCAAAGTAAATTCCATCACAGAACAACTTCCTCCAACCGTAAACGGTGCCCTCTATGTTGATGACTTTAGCATATTTTGTCAGTCATGCAACATGAGGGTTATTGAAAGACAACTGCAGAAAGCCATTGATTGCCTCAACTCCTGGGCACTTGAAAATGGTTTCAGGTTCTCGCCGGAGAAGACCGTTTGCGTACACTTTTGTCGTAAGCGTAATCTTCATCCTGAACCTGAATTAAGGCTCGGACAAAATGCTATTCCAGTTGCGGCGGATACAAAATTTCTGGGACTCGTATTTGATAAAAAGTTGACCTTTCTTGATCACATTCGTCAACTCCGCACCAAGTGCACAAGAGGGCTAAATATCCTCCGCTCTCTCTCCTCTACATCTTGGGGAGCAGACCGATGTACCCTCCTTCGGCTTTACCGTGCACTTGTGCGATCCAGACTAGATTACGGGTCCCTGGTATACAATTCGGCCAGAGACAGTGTACTTCGGTGGCTGGATTCTGTCCATCATCTGGCACTCCGTACCGCTATTGGAGCATATCGAACATCTCCAGTCCAGAGCTTATACGTCGAAGCAAACGAACCGCCGTTATCGCTTCGTCGTAAGCAGTTGTCTCTAAACTACGTTTTCAAACTGAAATCCCTGCCAGACCATCCTACGTGGCTATCCGTTTTTGAGCCACGATGGGAAAATTTATATAACACACGTAAGACTGCCAACCGACCTTTTGGTATTCGTGTCCAAGAGCTACTCAAAGAATTTAATATCAAGGTAGACAAGGTTGCCCAAACACCGAAGCAACCCCTTCCACCCTGGCATGCTCATTTCCCGGCATGTGACTTGTCACTTAGAAATTGGGGAAAGTCGGACACTCCATCGTCTGTCTACCTGCAGCTTTATTCAGCACACCGAGCTGAATATTCTGACTTCGCGCCAGTTTACACAGACGGCTCGAAGTCGGAATCATATGTGGGATCTGCTGCTGTCTTTACAGACAGCATTACATCAGAGCAGATTCCCTCTGAATGCAGCATATTTACTGCAGAGCTGCTCGCTATAGAGTTAGCCTTGGATCACATTAGTAAATGCGAATACCAACGGTTCATTTTGTATACCGACGCTCTCAGCGTGTTACAGGCTTTAATATCTGTGAGATATAATTCTCATCCAGTTCTGTCTAGCATTCAGCAGAAGATTCACTTCCTCCGAGAACGTGAATATGATATCCGCTTCTGCTGGATTCCCAGCCACATTGGGATTAAGGGAAATGATTTGGCTGACAATGCAGCCAAATCAGCAGTTCCCAATAATAATCGCTGCCTGTCAGTCCCTTATACAGACTGCAGGCGAATAATACACGAAAAGATACACTCCCAATGGCAGGATTCGTGGAATAGACAGACTGCGAATAAATTATATCTTATAAAGCCTTTAATTGAACCGTGGCAGTCTAGTCTGCGCAGGAATCGTAAGGAGGAAGTTGTTCTTGCCCGGACCCGCATAGGACATAGTCATTTGACTCATTCGTTTTTGCTGAGGGCTGATGACCCTCCTATGTGTGAGTCCTGTGGCACAATTTTATCAATTAGACACATTTTAGTTGACTGTCCAGATTTTAGCAATATCCGTTTTACCGCTTTTAGCCATCTGACTGAGCCGTATACACTCAGTCAGATTTTATCTGACAATGACAATGTGTCTGCTATTTTTAGCTTTTTGAAAGCAATAAACGTTTTTAATCGTATTTAAAATTCATGTTATTATTATTTCGTTTATTGATTTATCATTGTAATTAGATCTGGACACGGTGGCCTAATTAATTAGGTCACTGAGATGTTAAATTTTTATATATTACCTGGTCTTGGCGCATTATAGCCTTAGATGCTAATGCGCCAATAAAACCAAACCAAACCAAACCAAACCAATCCAAGTGTTTTCAATTTAAGTAGCTTGTCAGAATGCTTGGATTGTGTTGTTTCAACAAGCAGGTCACCTGATTTTAGTCTGCGAACCATTTTTGGTGAGCCAGCGACGTTCTCTAAACTTTTCTGAATCAGAAAAGGAGAAAGCTTGCTGACTGGCTGGTCAGTCAAAGAATGTATAATGAGGAAATGAGGCCAGATATTCTGGTCTGTATCCTTCTTTTGTCTCTTAGCAAAGGAAGGGTTGTAATCTTCCTGCTCTCTAGAATGTGATGGGGCATTGATCCCACAAGAGTCAGTGTTGGTATGGTCCATCTTTGCTCCTTTTAGCCCTTGGCAGAGAGACTTTTCTGCCAAGATTTCCGGCCCCGCCACGGGGAGGCAGGAGCAGTGCCTGGTGTGACCAAGCGAAGATTAGTAGGTATTAGTAATATACTATGAGAAAATAAAGAAAGGTGGCTTTCCTTCCTTGCTCTGTACAGGGACTTTTGTTACGAGAGCTGTTATAAAATGAATAGATTTTTTAACGATAAGGACAAAAAGGAACTGTAAATCGCTTTCTAGAAATCGCACTGGAAGTACAGATAAATCGCTCAGTCACAATCGCTTGGCACCCGGGGCCGTGCCGTCGGGATTGGGGATTCGACAATGGAATCGAACATTTAGCTGCAGATATTATATGTGAAGTGATATACTCTGTGGCTTCATCTATCGACTGTGTTTGTATATATTGTTCATCCAGGGTGACAACTGATTGAAATTTGACCCAGTTGGCTTGAGAGAACTTCCATTTCCTGCAGGGTATGATTAACGGTGGTTGTGCAGTGAGCAGGTCGCAAATAATCGGGAAATGGTCGCTGCCCATGGGATCGTCTATAACAGACCATTCTATAATTGGATACAGAATCGGGGAACATATTGATAGATCGATTGCAGAGGTTTATCCAGTTGGTAGTTGTATGTGAGTAGGTGCACCAGTATTAAGAACAGTAAGGTTTTCCTTATCCAGAAAGGTTTCAATTAAGCGGCCATGGATATCTAATTTTGTCGATCCCCATAAGGGGTTGTGGCCATTGAAATCACCCAAGAGACAGACAGGGGGTTCTAGTTGCATTAGCAGGTTTTCAAGGTCTTGGTAAGAGAAGGTATGACTTGGTGGGAGATAGACTGATACCAGTGTTAAAGCAATCTGGGTTATCAAACGTACGGCGACAACTTCAATTGTAGTTTGCAAAAAAATTTGCTTGGTCGGGATATTTGAGCTGACTAAGATGGCCACACCCCCACGGGCAGTATTTGAATTATTACGATCGTGCCGATAGATTACATAGTTCTTTATGTTGGTGGAAATTTGCGGAGTTAAATAGGTTTCCTGTAGACAGAAACCAACTGGAGAGTAGCGGTTAATTAAGACTTGAATATCGTTAAGGTTGCTACGAAATCCTCTACAATTCCATTGTAGAATGTAAGGCATTACTGATGTTTAGTAGAAGAAGCTGCTTCTGACTGTTTTTTTAATGTGACTGTCTTGTGACGTTCAGGCCTTGGTTTATCTTTTTTTGGGAATAATGGTCGACCGGTGTCCATTTCTTCTTCCGCATATATTTCTAAGATCGGTTCTTCCTGTCTGGATGAGTCAATAGTATCCATAGACGTTTCTTGGATATTCTTTTTTAAATTTGAGTTGCGATTATTCGGTATAGAAGAAATCACTGGGGAAGGAGAAGAAGTTGTAGCTGGTACTGTAAGTGCAGTATTACTTGCCTGGTTCAACTGTTTCGGGATTGATTGATTGATTTTGTGTTTATTGGCGCAAAAACAGCTAAGGTTATACTGCGCCATGAAACGATTAAAATATCAATAAAGATAAATTCTGGTAACCTTTAAAAAGGTTACCTCGTCAAATTGTTATTTATAAATGTGGGTATATATTAGTAGCTTTTAAAAATTTAAAAACTGCCGACACGTGGTCGTTGTCTGATAAAATCTGACTGAGTGTATAAGGCTCAGTCGAATGAGTAAAAGCGGTAAAATATATATTGCGAACATGGGTAAAATGAACGCAATCTATTAAAATATGCTTTATAGTTAAAACGGTGTCGCAAGACTCGCACATAGGAGGGTCATCCGCCCTCAGCAGAAAAGAATGTGTCAAATGACTGTGTCCTATGCGGAGTCGGGCAAGAACAACTTCCTCGCTCCGATTCCTGCGCAGACTAGACTGCCATATTTCTATTACAGGCTTTATTTGGTATAATTTATTTGTTCTCTGTCTGTGCCACAGTTCTTGCCAATGGGAATATATCTTGTTACGTATTATTTGCCTGTAGTCTGTATAGGGGACTGACAGGCAACAATTATGAGTGGGTGTTGCTGATTTGGCTGCAGCGTCAGCCAAATCATTTCCTTTTATCCCAATGTGGCTAGGAATCCAGCAGAAGCGGATATCAAACTTGTATTCATGAAGAGAATGTATCTTCTGCTGAACCCGACAAAGAACTGGATGAGAATTGTGTCTCAGAGATAATAAAGCCTGTAGTACACTGGAAGACTGTTTCGGGACATTGGACTGTTGCTGAGAGAGAACAGTCCGAGCCCAGTCAGAGATTGAGGTGGTAGAAGGGACTGTAACATCAGTTTGAGTGGCTACTGATTGATATTTTTGCGTAATATTGGCGTACGTACGTTTATTCATACTGGGAGCAATTAATTTCCGTGCTTCCTGAAAGCTCACTTTATTTTCAATCTTATATTTAACGATTTGCTTTTCAGTTTTCCATCTATCGCACGTCCTTGAGTAGGCAGGATGGTTTCCCTTACAGTTGGGACAAGTCATTTCTTTTGCCAAGCAGTCAGTTTGGGTGTGGTCAGCGGACCCACAATTAGGACAAACCTGGTTTCCTCTGCATGCCGTTTGAGAGTGGCCATACTTCTGGCACTTAAAACATCTCAATGGGTTAGGAATATATGGTCTAATGCGGCAGAGTAGGTAGCCTGCTTTTATCGATGGTGGTAGACTTGGCGTGTTAAAAGTTAGAATAATATTCCTTGTAGGTGTGAGTATATTTTCTCTTTTCACCATAATTCTTTTCACAGCAGTGACATTTTGATCTTGAAGCTCTAGTGTTATCTCCTCCTCAGTGACATTCAATAGATCCCAGCTGGATATAACGCCCTTAGATGTATTTAGGGTAGCATGGGGAGAAACTTTTACTGGAATTCCAGCAAAGCTTGTAAGTTTTAGCAGTTTCTCTGAATGTCTACTGTTCGCTGTTTCCAATAGCAGGTCGCCTGATTGTAATCTCCTGACTGTCTTAGGAGATCCTGCCAAACTTTCCAGTTGTTTCTGGATAAGGAACGGAGAGAGCTTACTGAGAGGCTGATCTGCAAGAGAGTGCATTATAAGAAATGCAGGACAATTTGTCGCTGAGGAAGTGGTTTTCAACCTCTTGGGTTGCGACGTATTATGGTCAGGGTCTAACTCTGGCCGAGGGCTTGTCGGCTCGAGAGGCGGAAAGGCATGTTGATCCATGTTTGCTCCTTTTAGTCCTTGGCAGATGAGCTTTTCTGCCAAGACTTCCGGCCCCGCCACGAGGAGGCAGGAGCAGTGCCCGGTGTGACCAAGCGTAGAGTATTAAGTGTTAGTAAAAGAAGTATGAAAAATAAAGAAAGGTAGCTTTTCTTTCTTGCTCTGTACAAGTACTTTTTGTGACAGTAGCTGATATAAAAAATAAATTTCTTAAGGGCAGTAACTTAATATAACTTTAAATCGCTTTTATATAATCACTTTTTAAGCACAGAGAAAACGCTCGATCACATTCGCTTGGCACCCGGGGCCTGGCAAAAAGCGTAACACTTAAGACAGATCCTTGCGGTACCCCCTCCTCTTGATAAAAAGGCCGTGAAAGGGAGGATCCTACACGAACTTGGAAATAACGGCAGGATAAAAAGTTTTTAATAAAAATGGGAAGGTGGCCTCTCAGACCGAGATTGTAAAGGTCTTTTAAAATACCAAATCTCCAAGTTGTGTCGTACGATTTTTCCATGTCAAAGAAGATGGACACCAAGTGTTCTCTTTTTAGGAAAGCATCACGGATTGATGTTTCCAGTCTAATTAAGTGGTCCAGTGTGGACCTGTTTCTTCGGAAGCCGCACTGAAAGAGGGAGAGAAGGTCGTTCGATTCTAAATACCATAAGAGACGAGCATTGACCATTCTCTCCAATATTTTGCACAGACAGCTGGTCAGAGCAATAGGACGATAGTTTTTTGGACATTTAGGATCCTTTCCCGGCTTAGCAAAAGCAAGTATAGTTGCCTTGCGCCAGGTATCCGGAAAGTGCTCTTCAAGGAAGATTCTGTTATACATGAAAAGCAAACAGTCCATGGATTCTGGTGAAAGATGTTTGATCATTTCATAATGGATGTTGTCTGGTCCAACAGCGGTAGCCTTTGTATGGGCAAGTGCTGTTTTTAGCTCGTGGATAGTAAATGGCCCATTATATGGGTGGGAACCCTTCGATGTGAATTTAAGGGCCTGATTTTCAGTCTTGCACTTTAAGACCAGAAACTCTGGGGAGTAAGATGACGTTGCAGAGATCTTAGAAAATGTTTCCCCAAGAGCATTGGCTATTGCAGTAGAGTCTGCAATAGTACATCCATTATATTCAAGGACCGATGAGGGGTGTGCTGTGTATTTACCCTTCATTTTCCGGATTTTTTCCCAGACTACCTTAGAGTTGGTAGACTGGTTAATAGATGATGTAAAACGGATCCACGATTCCTTTTGACTCTGACGACGGATGTAGCGTGCTTTGGCTCGTGCACGTTTAAAGGCTATAAGGTTGGTCGTGGTAGGATATCGACGGAATATCCCCCACGCTTTGTTTTGAGCCTTTTTGGCTGCTGTGCATTGTGAATTCCACCATGGTTTGGGAAATGGTGGAAACCGGGCAGATGTTTTTGGAACAGCATTCGCAGCTGCTTGGACAATATTTTCTGTGATGTACTTAACTGCATCATTGATAGGCTCCTGACTGACTGTGCTACGATCAAAATTTGCCTGATGTTGGAAGGCAGTCCAGTCAGCCTGATCAATCTTCCACCGCGGTAACCTGAAGGGAAGACATGGTCTCCCACTGTGTAACAAGGTTATCACAGGGAAGTGATCACTTCCGTATGGATTCTCCTCCACTTCCCAAGTGAGTGAAGGGAGTAGAGAAGGGGAGCAGATAGAGAGATCAATGGCAGAAAAAGTACGGGTAGGCATGTGGAAGAAGGTGTTTGTTCCAGTATTTAGAAGGGAAAGGTCATTGTCATTGAGCATACGCTCTATGACTCGTCCCCTTCCGTTGATGTTAGCACTACCCCACAGGGTATTGTGTCCATTAAAATCCCCGAGAAGTAAGAAAGGGGGAGGCAACTGCGTTAGAAGATCATCAAGGTCTTCCTGGGAGATATCAGTCCCAGGTGGCAAATAAATAGAGCAGACCGTTAATAGAAATCCCACTGTAAGGCGAATTGCAACAGCCTCTATGCTGGTTGTAATTAGCAAGGGCTGAACTGGAGTCTGATTATTCACAAGGATAGCCACTCCTCCATGAGCAGGACCATCCGCAATTCTATCCTTACGAAAGATTGTGATGTTATGCATGGTGGGATCATCATTTGCCTTTAGATAAGTCTCCTGCAAGCAAAAGCAAACTGGCTCGTGCTTTTGCAGGAGGGCCTTGATGTCATCTGTATTTCGCCGGAATCCACGACAATTCCATTGTAGGAATTTAGCCATTATTTTGGCTTGGTGGGTCCATCAGGCGGTTTCCGAGGTGCTGAGGGCTTACTTTTATCAGTCTTGGCTTTATCTTTTTTGGGGAAGAATGGACGCTGTCCGGTGTCCATTTCTTCCTCCACGAAGAGTTGCAAGACTGAATCGTCCGGTACCTCCTTGTCCTCTACATCCATTGATTCTGTTAATTTTGGTTGCTCTTTTTTACCACTTGGTTTTGTTAGTGGTGGGGCACTAGGAGGTACGGATATTGGAGTAGCAGCTGATTGTGTTTTTGTGGTGGGCTTTTGTGAACTCAATAAATAGCGGGCAATCGGCGTGAATGACTCTCTTGGTGGTATAGTCATATCTGTTTGTGTACCGATAGTGCACTTCGCAGAAACCTTCTGAGCATATGAAGGCTTCCCGCTATTTATTGGTTGTATGCGTTTTCTAGCCTCTGGGTAGGAGATGTTAAGCTCCGTTGTTAACTTTTGTATCTCCTTTTCGTCCTTCCACCGCTGGCATGCTCGAGAGTATGCAGGGTGCTCTCCTTGGCAGTTAATACAGTTAGGCTTAGGAGCTATACATTCCTTGCTCTCGTGATCTTTAGCACCACATCGAGCACAGGCAGGGTTACCACGACAAGCTGTTTGTGAGTGGCCGTACTTTTGACATTTAAAACACCTCAGTGGGTTTGGAACATAAATCCTCACTGGGCAGTTTAAGTACCCTGCCTTGATGGAACTTGGAGGCCTTGGGGTGTTGAATGTTAGGATGAGAACTCGGGTAGGGACAAGATTCCCATCCTTACGCATGGATATTCGCTTGACAGCTGTTACTCCTTGTTCTTTTAATTCAGAGCAGATCTCTTCTTCAGAAACATGAAGGAGATCCCACTCTGATATGACACCTCGTGAAGAGTTCAAAGTTTTGTGAGGGGTTACAATAATGGGTATTCCCCCTATAGATGTGGCTTTCAAAATTTTTTCTGCTTGATTTATATTCGATGCTTCAATAAGAATATCTCCAGAACGCAGCCGTTTTACGGATTTGGGTGAACCTGCCATCCCTTCTAATCCTTTCTGGATAAAGAAAGGTGACATTTTCCCTATTGACTGCTCTCCTGTGGAATGGAGAATGAGGAAAAGCGGTGTCACAGATGGTGTTTTCTCCTCAGTTCTGGCTCTTTTAGCAGAATTGCTCTCACTTTCTTCCGACGATCGATTAGGTAGGGGCCTTGTTGGGGCCCCAGAAGAAGAATTTAAATTACTCATAGGAGTAAAGAAAAAATGTCTGATGCCTAAGTACCTCACCCACCACGGAGCCCTACGAGGGGGCGCCCACTCGTGAACTAGCAGGTACTGCGTACACGGTTTTTGACAAAAAACTGACTTTCCTAGAGCATATCAGTCACATAAGAGTCCACTGTTTGAAGAAAATGAACATCTTGAAGGTCCTATCCGCTATATCCTGGGGAGCAGACAGGACAATCCTACTACGCTTATATCGCCTTCTCATTCGGTCTAAGCTAGACTATGGTGCCCCAGTCTATGACTCGGCAAGACCTAGTGCTCTGAGATGGCTCGACCCGGTACATCACTGCGCACTACGTTTAGCCCTTGGAGCTTTCCGCACCTCACCTGTGCAGAGTCTGTACGCCGAAGCTCAAGAACCTCCTCTGCAAATCAGAAGACAAAACCAATTACTCTCTTATGCAGCTAAAATAAAATCCTTACCAGACCACCCTCTACAGAAAACTCTTTTTGCTTCTGAATGGGAACAACATTATCAGCAACAACAAAGAATCAATAAACCTGCGAATGTGAGATTAAAAACCCTTCTTCTCAGTAGAGAGCTTAACCTAGATAACATAAATCCGCTACCGAAGCAGTCTACTCCACCATGGACAATCAGACAACCTTTATGTGACTCCTCCTTCCACATTTCGAGCAAACAAATCCTTTCTCATATAAATCATCAACAGCTGCATGCTGCTTATAAGGCACAATTTTCAGATCATAGCTTTCTATATACAGATGGATCCAAAACTGATTCTCATGTGGGAGCGGCAGTTTACTTTTCTGACATCACATTGGCCCAAAAACTTCCAAAAGACTGTAGCATTTATACCGCAGAACTGCAAGCCATTATGTTAGCACTAGACGAAATCGACCATTCCAGTTTTCAAAACAGCATAATTTTTACTGACTCCCGTAGTTCCATGATGGCAATACAAAATATCAGTTCTAACAAACATCCTCTACAACAGCAGATTCAATACAAAATATCAAGACTCCTTGAACAACAACGTAACATTAGATTTTGCTGGATCCCAAGCCATGTCGGAATACATGGAAACGAACAAGCAGACAGAGCTGCCAAAGAAGCTAACAACAATACTTCTGCATCAGAATATATCCCTTTCTCAGACTATAAACAAGTTATTGATCACAGTGGGATACATCACTGGCAGCAGCAATGGCAAGTACTTACCACTAACAAATTGCATCAGATTAAAAGATTACTCCAACCATGGAAATCCAGCATTCAGAAAAATAGACGCGATGAAGTGATACTTGCTAGGTTAAGGATAGGACACACGTATTTCAGTCACTCTTATCTTTTGCGAGGAGAGGATCCCCCTCTATGCCCTATCTGTCACATACAACAAACAGTAGAACATGTACTGATTACTTGTCCAGCTTTTGCAGATGAACGCCGAAACTCCTTCAAAGAGCTAAACAAACATCACTCCCTCACTCTCAAAACCATACTGGAAGATAGGAAAAATATAGCAGATGTTTTTCAGTTCCTTAAGAAAATAAATTACTACAATCAAATATAAGACTAAATATTATTTCTAAAGCAAGCTATAGTCATTCTCTGTTACTCTTGGAAATCATTAACAGCAATATACGAATTAAAACAAAACCATTATATAAAATAAAATCTTACAGGCGCATTTTAGCCGCAGTAGCTCTTGCGCCAAGAATTCTTAAAACAAACAAACTGCGTACACGAATGGGACGCCGAGTTCGCTTAGAACACCATACCCACGTTACCAATAAGTCTTTATCCCGTCCCAGGACCAAAGGGAGGGAGACTTATTGGAACGCAGTTGACCCTAGCAGTATAAAACCACCCGCCGATTGATCCCAGTCGAGCCGGTCCGGGACCGCCCGTCTTGTCGAAGCAGGGGCCAAAGTGGTGTATTAAGGCTGGGCCCCTCAACCACCAGGATCCCCCTTTCCGCTTCCACGGGTCGCGGCGCACGGCTGCACACGCCGGATTCCAAAGATGTAACCCTGGAACCAAGGTATGGGCGTTAGATCCCAGTGATGCTAATCTGGTAAACCAGCAGCATCACTGGGAGGTCCCCTCACCACGTACAGGTGCCCACGTCGAGGGGTCGTTTTGGTATTTTACTTGAAACGATCTAGTGTATAAAGGTTCTGTACAAATATGGGAAGATTGCCCCGTAGACCGAGAGAATAAAGATCACTAAGTATGCCATGTCGCCAGGTGGTGTCAAAAGCCTTCTGTATATCTATAGAAACCATTACCAGATGCTCATGTTTAACCAAAGAATTGCGAATGGCAAATTCAGCCTTGATCATGAGATCTAAACATGATCTGTTTTGTCGAAAGCCATGCTGACTATTGCTCATGAGATGTTGTGACTCTATTATCCATACAAGTCTGCTGTGGACAATTTTTTCAAGGATTTTGCTGAGGCAGCTGGACAGAGATATTGGTCTATAGTTATGGGGATTGGTTGGATCTTTTCCAGGCTTCAGGAAAGCCAAAATAATAGAGTGGTGCCAAGAAGCTGGATAAACATTTTCTAAAAAAAAAAATACGGTTGTAAAAGACCAGGAGGAGGCGCATAGCTTTATCATCAAGGTGTTGCAGCATGATATAATAGATGCCATCTGGTCTTGCGGCACCATTACGAGCTGTTTTAATGGCATGCAATAGTTCAGAATATTGTAGAGGTTTGTTATATGGTAGAATGAGGGCAGTTTGGAAGTTAATAGAATACTGTTCTCGACTGTTTTTAATTCGTTGGAAAGATGCAGTATAAGCTGATGTTGCTGAGATCTCAGCAAAAGTATTGCCCAAAGTATTAGCTATATCCGAGGGACTAGATAATTCTCGCCCATTCCAGGAGAGGACTGGAGAAGGTATGGTTGGAAACTTACCAGAAAGCTGTCTAATTTTTTTTTTCCAAATTAATTTGCTGTCAGCGTTTCTGTTAATTGTTGATGCAAAACGGGTCCAGGATTCTTTTTTGGCTTGCCTCTGTATAAAACGTGCTTTTGCCTTTCTTTCTTATAATTTATCAGATTGGCTGTGATTGGATATTGCCGAAACAAATTCCACGCTTTATTTTTGCCTTTTTTGCTTTGGTGCACTCCTCATTCCACCAATAATTATAGTGTTTACGGCCCGGTGGATTTCATAATGATATTGTATCTTTAGCCACGTTTAGTATATGCGACGTGATGTAATCTGTCACATCATCAATACGCTGGAGACGGATTTTTTTCTCATCGAAACAGATTGATGACTGAAATTTTGCCCAGTTTGCTCTTGTAAATTTCCATTTCCTGCAGGGTTTTGTTAAAGGAGTCTGTGCTATCAATACTTTGCATACGATTGGGAAGTGATCACTGCCCATAGGATCGTTTATAACGTACCACTCTATGGTTGGGACCAGTACTGGAGAACAAATGGAAAGATCTATTGCTGAAGTATGTCCAGTTGGGAGCTGTGTGTGTGCCAGTATTCAGTATGGTTAGGTTTAGTGCCTCTAATAGGCTTTCAATGAGTCGACCTCGTCTATCTAATTTAGTAGTGCCCCATAGTGGGTGGTGACCATTAAAGTCGCCTAAAATACAGAAAGGTGGAGGTATCTGTATGATGAGGTCTTCAATTTCTTTTAAACGTATGTATGGTTTGGCTGCAAGTAGATTGACACAAGTGTTAATGAAATATGGAGCGTTATACGAACAGCAACAGCTTCTATTTGAGTTTGAAGTGGGATACGCTTTGTTGGGATCTTTGAATTTATCAGAATTTTAACACCACCATGGGCAGCATTTGCTGTATTACGGTCTCTTCGATAAAGGCAATAGTTCTTTATCGAAGGAGAAATTTGTGAAGTTAAGTAAGTTTCTTGGAGAGTTAGTTAGTTAGTTAGTTAGTTGAGTTTTATTGGCGCATCAGCAACTTAGGCTATAATGCGCCAAAACGTTGTCAGCAAAATTAGTAAAACATTCAGTGACCTAATGAATTAGGTCACTAAGTCAGAGTATAAAAACAAGTATAAACTGTAAAAGACAAATATCTGTAAACGAGTAACAATAGTAAACCTTAGAATAATAAGATTTTTTTTTTTTTTTTTTTTTTTTTTTAAATACGAGTAAAAAGGTTTACTGTTTTTAGGAAACTAAAAATAGCAGACACATGGTCATTGTCGGATAAAATCTGACTGAGTGTATACGGCTCAGTCAGATGGTTAAAAGCGGTATAACGAGCATTTCTAAAATTGGTACAGTCACATAAAATATGTTTGATGGATAAAATGGTGTCGCACTGCTCGCACATAGGAGGGTCATCAGCCCTCAGCAAAAAGGCGTGTGTTAGATGACAGTGTCCTATGCGGAGCCGAGCAAGAACAACTTCCTCTTTGCGATCCCTGCGTAAGCTGGACCGCCATGGATGGATCATAGGCTTAATTCGACATAGTTTGTTTGTAGTAATCAGTCGATGCCACGAATCTTGCCACTGAGATTGTAGGTTACTACGGATCACTTGCCTGTAGTCTGTATAGGGGACTAACAGGTCAAGATTATCCGTCAGGGCTGCCGATTTGGCTGCAGTGTCAGCCAAATCATTTCCTCTAATCCCGATGTGACTGGGAATCCAGCAGAATCGGATATCGAATCCACTTACAAAGAGGCTGTATATTATCTGCTGGATTCGGGACAGGGTTGGATGATTAGTGTGTGACATCGCTGATAAAGCCTGTAGTGCACTCATTGAGTCGGCATATATAATACTCCGTTGGTAACGGTGTTTTCTTATGTGATCTAGAGCTAACTCTATGGCATGCAGCTCTGCAGTGTAAATACTGCAGTCAAGGGGTATCTGCTCTGATACGGTATTATTTGGAAAGACAGCAGCAGATCCCTCATACGATTCTGACTTCGAGCCGTCTGTGTAAACTGGCAAGAAGTCAGAATGTTCTGCACGGTGTTGTGAATAGAGCTGAAGGTAGACAGAGGCTGGAGTATTAGACTTCGTCGCAAGTTTGAGCGAGAAGTCACATGCTGGTGTTTGTGCATGCCAGGGTGGAAGGGGCTCCTTTGGTGATCGAGCGACCTTGTCTACCGAGATGTTAAGCTCATTGAGTAGCTCTTGAACACGAATGCCGAATGGGCGATTGGCGGTCCGCCGTGTGTTATAAAGATTTTCCCATCGTGGCTCGAAAACGGATGTCCACGTGGGATGGTCCGGCAGGGACTTCAGCTTGAAGGCATATTGTAGAGACAACTGTATTCCTCGAAGCGACAACGATGGTTCATTTGCTTCGACATACAGACTTTGGACAGGTGATGTTCGGAATGCACCAGTAGCGATACGAATGGCTTGGTGATGGATGGGGTCAAGCCAACGAACGGCGCTATTTCTGGCAGATGCATACACCTGAGACCCATAATCTAATTTTGAGCGTACAAGTGCACGGTACAGACGTAGTAGAGTGCATCGGTCTGCACCCCAAGAGGCAGAAGAGAGAGAGCGGAGGATGTTAAGCCCTCTCGTACACTTCGTACGTAGCTGACGTATGTGTTGAACAAATGTCAACTTTTTGTCAAAAATGAGTCCCAGGAATTTTGCCTCTGATACGACTGGGATGGTGCTTTGTCCAAGTCGTAATTCAGGCTCAGGGTGGAGGTTACGTTTGCGACAAAAATGGACGCAAACGGTCTTCTCCGGTGAGAACCTGAAACCACTGGCCGTGGCCCAGATGTTAACACGGTCAATAGCTTGTTGCAATTGTCTCTCAATAACCCTCATATTGCATGATTGAGAGAATATGCTGAAGTCATCGACATAGAGTGCACTGTTTACAGTTGGAGGACGTTGTTCTGAAATAGAATTTATTTTAATGGCAAAAAGCGTA
The DNA here is from genome assembly GCF_048544385.1 of Mastigoproctus giganteus. Classification (NCBI taxonomy): domain Eukaryota; kingdom Metazoa; phylum Arthropoda; class Arachnida; order Uropygi; family Thelyphonidae; genus Mastigoproctus; species Mastigoproctus giganteus. Next base: position 104,775,451 of record NC_143576.1, on the reverse strand, counting down.
ACACTTAAGACAGATCCTTGTGGTACCCCCTCCTCTTGGCAAAAAGGCCGCGAAAGGGAGGATCCTACACGAACTTGGAAATAACGGCAGGATAAAAAATTTTTAATAAAAATGGGAAGGTGGCCTCTCAGACCGAGATTGTATAGGTCTCTTAAAATACCAAATCTCCAAGTTGTGTCGTACGCTTTTTCCATGTCAAAGAACACCGACACCAAATGTTCTCTTTTTAGGAAAGCATCTAGGATAGATGTTTCCAGTCTATCTAAGTGGTCCAATGTAGACCTATTTCTTCGGAAGCCGCACTGAAAGCGGGAGAGAAGGTCATTCGATTCTAAATACCATAAGAGCCGAGCATTGACCATTCTCTCCAATATTTTGCACAGACAGCTGGTCAGAGCAATAGGACGATAGTTTTTTGGATATTTAGGATCCTTTCCTGGCTTAGCAAAGGCAAGAATAGTTGCCTTGCGCCAGGTTTCCGGAAAGTGCTCCTCGAGGAAGATTCTGTTGTACAGGAGGAGCAGACGGTCCATGGATTCTGGTGAAAGATGTTTGATCATTTCATAATGGATGTTATCTGGTCCAACAGCGGTAGCCTTTGTACGGGCGAGTGCTGTTTTCAGCTCAAGGATATTAAATGGCCCATTGTATGGGTGGGATCCCTTCGATGTGAATTTAAGGGCCTGTTTTTCAGCGTTGCGCTTTAGGACCAGAAACTCTGGGGAGTAAGATGATGTTGCGGAGATGTTAGAAAAAGTTTCCCCAAGAGCATTCGCTATTGCAGTAAAGTCTGCAATAGTACATCCATTATATTCAAGGACCGATGAGGGGTGCGCAGTGTATTTTCCCTTCATTTTCCGGATTTTATCCCAGACTACCTTAGATTTGGTAGACTGGTTAATAGATGATGTAAAACGGATCCACGATTCCTTTTGACTCTGACGACGGATGTAGCGTGCTTTGGCTCGTGCACGTTTAAAGGCTATAAGGTTGGTCGTGGTAGGATATCGGCGGAATATCCCCCACGCTTTGTTTTGAGCCTTTTTTGCTGCTGTGCATTGTGAATTCCACCAGGGTTTGGGAAATAGTGGAAACCGGGCAGATGTTTTTGGAACAGTATTCGCAGCTGCTTGGACAATATTTTCTGTGATGTACTTAACTGCATCATTGATAGGCCCTTTCTGACTGTACTAAGATTAAAATTTGCCTGATGTTGGAAGGCAGTCCAGTCAGCCTGATCAAACTTCCACCGTGGTAACCTGAAGGGAAGACATGGTGTAACAAGGTTATCACAGGGAAGTGATCACTTCCGTATGGATTCTCCTCCACTTCCCAAGTGAGTGAAGGGAGCAGAGAAGGGGAGCAGATAGAGAGATCAATGGCAGAAAAGGTACGGGTAGGCATGTGGAAAAAGGTGTTTGTTCCAGTATTTAGAAGGGAAAGGTCATTGTCATTGAGCATACGCTCTATGACTCGTCCCCTTCCGTTGATGTTAGCACTACCCCACAGGGTGTTATGTCCATTCATATCCCCGAGAAATAATAAAGGGGGAGGCAACTGCGTTAGAAGATCATCAAGGTCAGCCTGGGAGATGTCAGTCCCAGGTGGCAAATAAATAGAGCATACAGTTAATAAGAATCCCACTGAAAGGCGAATTGCAACAGCCTCTATGCTGGTTGTAATTAGCAAGGGCTGCACTGGGGTATGGTTACCCACAAGGATAGCCACTCCCCCATGTACATAGCCGTCCGCAATTCTATCCTTTCGAAAAACTGTGATGTTGTGCATGGTGGGATCATCATTTGCCTTTAGATAAGACTCCTGCAAGCAAAAGCAAACTGGCTCGTGCTTTTGCAGGACGGCCTTGATGTCATCTATATTTCGCCGGAATCCACGACAATTCCATTGTAGGAATTTAGCCATTATTTTGGCTTGGTGGGTCCATCAGGCGGCTTCCGAGGTGCTGAGGGCTTACTTTTGTCAGTCTTGGATTTATCTTTTTTGGGGAAGAAAGGACGCTGTCCCGTGTCCATTTCCTCCTCCGCAAAGAGTTCCAAGACTGACTGTTCGGGTACCTCCTTCTGCTCGACATCCATGTTTTCCTGGGTACTAGGTGTTACTTCCCCTTTCTTATTCTTTTCTTTTGCTTTTGTTACTTGTGGAGCATTAGGAGGTACCGATATAGGAGTGGCAGCTGATTGGTCCTTCTGTGCAGGTTTTTGGGAGCTTAAAACATAACGTGCAATGGGAGTAAATGATTCTTTTGGGGGGACGGACATGTCCGTCTGAGTCCCAATCGAACATTTCCCTGCTAACTTCTGGGCGTAGGTAGGTTTTTTGATGTTAAGAGGTTTCACTGCTTTTCTTGCCTCCTGGTACGATATGTTGAGCTCTGCCTTCAGCCGTTGGATTTCTTTTTCTTCTTTCCACCTCTGGCATGCCCTTGAATAGGCCGGATGTTCTCCCTCACAGTTAATGCAGGAGGGTTTGGTGGCTGAACATGCTGTTGTTTCGTGGTCCTTTGCACCGCACCGGGCGCATGCAAGGACTCCACGGCAGGCCATTTGAGAATGTCCATACTTCTGACATTTAAAACACCGTAAATGGTTCGGAATGTATGGACGTACTGGACAGTTGATGTATCCAGCTTTGATCTCATCAGGAGGTTTAGGAGTGTTAAAAGTCAGGATTACGCTCCTGGTTTTAACAATTTTTCCATCCCTTCGCGCAGTGATTCTCTTGACGGCAATGACTCCCTGTGGTTTTAATTCGGAGCAGATTTTCTCCTCGGTGACGTCGAGAAGGTCCCACTCCGAAATGACACCTCTCGATGAATTGAGTGTTCTGTGTGGTGTCACTGTTATAGGGATTCCTCCGATTGATGTTACTCGGAGTAGATGTTCGCATTGCTTGTCATTTTTTGTTTCAATTAAGAGGTCTCCAGAACGGAGCCTCTTAACTGATTTGGGAGAACCTACTAACCCATCTAACCCTTTTTGAATGAAAAAGGGCGACATTTTACCAATCGGTTTTTCACCGGTTGAGTGCATGATTAGGAACCTTGGGACTGGCCCTGATGGTAATTCGGTTCGCTGCCTCTTATTAGCAATAATGCTATCTGATTCTCTGTCTAAATTTTCAGATAGGGACCGGGTTGGGGCCCCTGAAGGAGTAAGTTTCTCAGGATTCATAGAGGTTTTTTATTTGTTCAGTGCCCGGGCTCCCCACCCACCACGGAGCCCAAAGGGACGCCCACTACCCGGCATGCAATAAATGCGCTCGGGAGTGGGACGCCAGGGCTACCCAGACACCATACCCGCACCGCCGCCAGCCTGAATCCTGTCCCTCGGACCATGAGGGTAGGGGCATGGCTTTGACACGGTTGACCCTCGCAGGCGAACCTACTAGCCGATTGATCCTAGCCGGGCTTTCCAGGACCACCCGTCTTGTCGAAGCAGGGGCCAAAGTGGTGTATTGAAGCTGGGCCCCTCAACCACCAGGATCCCCCTTTCCGAATTTCCAGGGGTCGCAGCGCACGGCAAACACGCCGGATTCCATTGATGTAAGCCCGGAACCTAGGCAGTGGGCGTTGGATCCCAGTGATGCTAGTCTGGAAGTCCAGCAGCGTCACTGGGAGGTCCCCTCACCACGTACAGGTGCCCACGTCGAGGGGACAGAGGTGGGTAAGTCAGGGGTATTAAACGTGAGAATAATGTTTCTGGTAGGCGTAAGTTGATTGTCTTTTTTTAGTCATTATGCGCTTTGCTTCAATGACATTTTGTCCGTGCAGCTCTTGGGTTATTTCTTCCTCGCTGACATTTAGAAGATCCCAACTGGATATCACACCCTTCGATGAATTTAGGGTTGCGTGAGGAGATATTTTTACTGGGATACCAGCAAAATTTCTTAGTTGTAAAAGTTTCTCCGAATGTCTGTGGTTCTTGGTTTCCACTAATAGGTCTCCTGATTGCAGTCTCTTAACAGTCTTAGGACATCCTGCAATACCTTCCAGATGTTTCTGAATCACAAAGGGAGACAGTTTACTCATAAGTTGACTAGAGAGGGAATGGAAAATTAGAAAAGATGGGCAGGGTTGCTACATCCTATCAGTTTTCAGTCTTTTGATGTTGTTACCTAAATCGTGATTTGTGTCATGGTCATTGTAATTTTCTGCCCTGGAGCTCGAAGGCTCTAATGGTGGTTGTTGTTGTTATTTAGCTTAACGACACAAGGGCTACTGAGGCCAAATTGTGTCTGTTCATAGTTTATTTAGTCGAAATATAGCACTGTTGGTGTTAAATTAAATACTCCTATATAGTCCAATACGTTTTTAAAATATTACAAGTTCATTTATGTTTGCTTCATTTCCCAGGATATGAGTTAAATCATGTGAGAGGTTCAACCTAGAGACTGACTGAAAAGTGTTTGACCGTATGGTTGAATATAGGGGACAATCGAAGAGGAAATGCCTAACAGTAAGTTGACTGTCACAGGATGAACACTGGGGTGGATCTTCTCCCAGTAGCAGGAACAGATGAGTATGATGAGTGTGTCCAATTCTGAGTCTTGCCAGTACTACTTCCTCTCGTCTGTTTTGTCGAAAGCCTGAGAGCCACAGCTTTGGTTCTTGCTTTATCTGGTAAAGTTTATTGTTGGTGTTACTTTTCCAGATCTGTGACCAATTGCCATAACTTGCTTTGCGAATAACAGGCTTATAATCAGTGTAAGGAACCTGAAGATGTTCTGGGCCAGCTGGATGAGGATTTTTAGCTGCAAGATCCGCACTTTCATTTCCCGGAATACCAGAATGGCCAGGGATCCAGCAAAAACTGATTGATTGATTAGACACACTGCAGGAAAATAGCTGAGAATGAATGTGTTTCAAGGTAGGATGAGAAGATGAAAAATTCTTCCTTATGGCAGAAACAGCACTGAGCGAGTCAGTGTAAATTATGACAGGTGAGATGGAAAGTTCAATAATTTTACTGAGTGCTAATTTGATGGCATATAATTCGGCTGTGAAGACGCTGCAGACTAATGGTAGTGAAGCTGTAACCGTTAGAGAAGGAAAAACTGCAGCTGCACCAACCGCAGTAGCTGTTTTGGATCCGTCAGTATAGACTTTACAGGCATGGGAGTTCAGAGTAGTGTGAGCTAAGTGCAACTGCCTGATATTAAAGGAAGGTACAGTATTCTTTCCCCACTCCAAAAAATGTGTATCGTGGGAGGAAGAAACGTATGTCCAAGGTGGAACAGGAGCAGTTGTGTTCTGAAAAATATCGCTTAAATTGATATTCCAACTCTGAGAAAGCTCTTTAATCCTTAGTGAAGCAGGTCTGTTTTCATTTGGCTTGCTGTCATATATCAAATCCCACCGAGTATTATAAAGATACTCCCAACTGGGGTGAGATGGAAGACTCTGGATCTTAGCAGCATAGTGGAGCAATAATGATTTCCTACGAAGATGTAATGGAGGATCGTGTGCTTCGATATAGAGACTCTGGATTGGAGAAGTCTTAAAAGCGCCCAACGCAGTCCTGAGAGCACTGTGCTGGACAATATTTAGACGTTGTAAAGTAGTGCTCCTGGCAGAGTCATACACCGGACAACAATAATCTAGCCGTGACCGGATTAAAGTTCTATAAAGGTGCAATAGTGTATACCGATCAGCGCCCCATGACATAGCCGAGACTGATCGCAGTATATTCAGATGCTTTAGACATGTATTTCTTAAATGAGAGATGTGAGCTTGAAAATTCAGCTTGCTATCTAATATCACTCCAAGGAATTTAATGGTACTTACAAGCGGGATTGGAATATTGTTTATTTGTAATTCCGGATCGGGATGGAGAGTTCGTTTCTTGCAAAAGTGGGTGAGAGTGCATTTCTTTTCTGATAGTTTGTAGCCATTCCGTGAAGTCCACGATTGTATTTTGGTAATAGCAAGTTGGAGCTGCCGTTCGATGGTGTTCATACTTTGAGATCGACAAGAAATTGTAAGGTCATCTGCGTACATGTAAGTTTCAACAGTTTTTGGGATGTCTCGTGTTATGCTGCTAACTCGGATTGAAAATAGTGTTGGACTAAGTATCGATCCCTGCGGGACTCCTTCTTCCTGAATGTGAGATGCAGAGAGTACATTTTTATATCGGACCTGAAAAGAACGCAATTGCAGAAAATTTTGAATTATTTTCGGCAAATGGCCCCTAAGCCCCAAGTGGTAAAGGTCCATAATAATCCCATGACGCCATGTAGTGTCAAATGCCTTTTCAAGATCTAGGTTGACCATGACAAGATGTTGTTTCATGACAAAGGCATTGCGGATATGAGATTCGGCTTTGATAAGCACGTCCAGCGTCGATCTATTCTTCCGAAAGCCATACTGATGATCTGGAAGGAGATTTTGTGACTCCAGGATGTAAGTAAGCCTAGTGTGAACCATTCTTTCGAAAACTTTACCCAGGCAGCTCGTAAGAGATATTGGCCTATAGTTTTCAACACAGGAATGATCTCTTCCTGGTTTTGGTAAAGCAATAATGAAAGAATGACGCCAGGAGGAAGGATAGGCATTTTCGGAGAATATCCGATTATAAAAGATTAACATGGTACTCAAATCTTCTTGAATTAAATGTTTCAGCATAACATAATGAACTCCATCTGGGCCTGCAGCACTGTTTGAAGATCTGTTTAACGATTCTTGAAGTTCTATGAATGTAAAGGGTTGGTTGTACGGGAAAGAACGGTTCGTGAAAAAGTTGATTTTATATCGTTCTGCACTAGTTTTGATGTTCTGAAATGTGGACCCATAGGAGGCAGAAGCAGAGATTGTAGCAAATGATTCAGCAAGTGCATTAGCAACTTCTTCAGCTGTAGATAGGTCTTTCCCTTTCCAATGATGGTTGGTTGGTTGGTTGAGTTTTATTGGCGCATCAGCAACTATGGCTATAATGCGCCAAAACCTTGTCATAAAAGGTAAAAAAGTTTCAGTGACCTACTGAATTAGGTCACTACGTCAGGTTATAAAAACAAGTATAAACTGTAACAGACAAATATCAGTAAATAAGTAACAATGGAAAATCTTAAAATAATAAGATTTTTAAATATGATTAAAAAGGTTTACTGATTTTAGGAAATTATAAATAGCAGACACATGGTCATTGTCGGATAAAATCTGACTGAGTGTATACGGCTCAGTCAGATGGTTAAAAGCGGTAAAACGAGCATTTCTAAAACTGGTACAGTCAACTAAAACGTGTCTGATTGTTAAGATTGTGCCACAGGACACACACATAGGAGGGTCATCAGCCCTCAGCAAAAACGAATGTGTCAAATGACTATGTCCTATGCGGGTCCGGGCAAGAACAACTTCCTCCTTACGATTCCTGCGCAGACTAGACTGCCACGGTTCAATTACAGGCTTTATACGATACAGTTTATTCCCAGTCTGTCTATTCCACAAATCCTGCCATTGGGAGTGTATCTTCTGCTGTATAGTTTTCCTGTAGTCTGTATAGGGGACTGACAGGCAGCGATTATTATTAGGGATTGCTGATTTGGCTGCGGTGTCAACCAAATCATTTCCCCTAATCCCAATGTGGCTGGGAATCCAGCAGAAGCGGATATCATATTCACGTTCATGGAGAACGCGAATCTTCTGCTGAATGCTAGACAGAACTGGATGATCATTATATCTCACAGATATTAAAGCCTGTAACGCACTGAGAGAGTCGGAATATAAAATGAACCGATGGTATTGGCATTCACTAATGTGATCCAAGGCTAACTTTATAGCGTGCAGCTCTGCAGTAAATATGCTGCATTCAGAGGGAATCTGCTCCGATGTAGTGCTGTCTCTAAAGACAGCAGCAGATCCCACATATGATTCCGCCTTCGAGCCGTCTGTGTAGACTGGCGCGAAGTCAGAATGTTCAGCTCGGTGTGCTGAAAAAAGCTGCAGGTAGACAGACGATGGAGTGTCCGACTTTCCCCAATTTCTAAGGGACAAGTCACATGCCGGGACATGAGCATGCCAGGGTGGAAGGGGTTGCTTTGGTGTTTGGGCAACCCTGTCTACCTTTATATTAAATTCTTTGAGTAGCTCTTGGACACGAATACCAAAAGGACGATTGGCAGTCTTACGGGTGTTGTACAAATTTTCCCATCGTGGCTCAAAAACGGTTAGCCACGTAGGGTGGTCTGGCAGGGATTTCAGTTTTAGAGCGTAGTTTAGAGACAACTGCTTACGTCGAAGCAATAATGGCGGTTCGTTTGCTTCGACGTATAAGCTCTGGACAGGAGATGTGCGATATGCTCCAATAGCGGTACGGAGAGCCAGATGATGGACAGGATCGAGCCAACGAAGTACACTGTCTCTGGCCGAATTGTATACCAGGGACCCGTAATCCAGTCTGGATCGTACAAGTGCACGATAGATGCGTAGTAGGGTGCATCGATCCGCACCCCAAGATGTTGAGGAAAGAGAGCGCAGAATATTTAGCCCTCTTGTGCACTTTGTGCGGAGTTGACGGATGTGATCCAGAAAGGTCAGCTTTTTATCGAATACGAGTCCCAAGAATTTTGTGTCCGCTGCTATTGGAATTACATGTTGTCCGAGCTTTAATTCAGGTTCAGGATGAAGATTACGCTTACGACAAAAGTGTACGCAAACGGTCTTCTCCGGCGAGAACCTGAAGCCATTAGCAAGAGCCCAGGAGTTGAGGCGATCAATAGCTTTCTGCAGTTGTCTTTCAATAACCCTCATGTTGCATGACTGACAAAATATGCTAAAGTCATCAACATAGAGGGCACAGTTTACAGTTGGAGGAAGTTGTTCTGTGATTGAATTCACTTTGATGGCAAAAAGCGTGACACTTAATACTGATCCTTGTGGTACTCCCTCCTCTTGGCTGAAGGAGCGAGAGAGTGAGGATCCCACACGAACTTGGAACGATCGATTGGCTAAAAAGTTTTGAATAAAAAAGGGCAGATGCCCTCTTAGGCCTAGGCTATGTAAGTCTTTCAAAATGCCAAATCTCCAAGTTGTGTCATACGCTTTCTCCATGTCAAAGAACACCGACACCAAGTGTTCCCGTTTTAGGAAAGCATCCCGGATGGATGCTTCCATTCTAATAAGATGGTCCAAAGTGGACCGGTTCCTTCGGAAGCCGCACTGGATGTTGGAGAGAAGGTCATTTGACTCGAGATACCATATTAAGCGAGAATTAACCATTCTCTCCAGGATTTTGCACAGACAGCTAGTCAGAGCAATAGGACGATAGTTGGTGGTGACTTTTGGATCCTTTCCTGGCTTAGGGAAGGCAAGGACGATTGCCTTTCGCCAGGAGTCCGGAAACTGCCCCTCAGTAAAGATTCTGTTATACAGAAGGAGCAGACAATCCATAGATTTTGGTGAAAGGTGTTTAATCAATTAATGGATGCCATCTGGTCCAACAGCACTTGCTTTGGAAAGAGTGAGGGCTCTTTTCAGTTCCTCTATAGTGAATGCCCCGTTGTAAGGATAGAGGCCCTTGGTCTTAAAATTAAGTGCCTGTTTTTCTAGTTTATATTTCAGGACCAGGAACTCTGGGGAATACGAAGATGTTGCGGAGATGTTAGAGAATGTTTCCCCAAGAGCATTGGCTATTGCAGTTGGATCTGCAATAGCGCATCCATTATAATCTAGGATTGAAGAAGGGTGGGATGTATATTTTCCCTTCATTTTCCGGATTTTATCCCAGACTACCTTAGAATTGGTAGCCTGGTTAATAGATGATGTAAAACGGATCCATGATTCCTTTTGACTCTGACGGCGAATGTAGCGTGCTTTGGCTCGTGCACGCTTGAAGGCTATTAGATTAACAGTGGTAGGATATCGGCGGAATATCCCCCACGCTTTGTTTTGAGCCTTTTTTGCTGCTGTGCATTGGGAATTCCACCAAGGTTTGGGAAATGGTGGAAACCGGGCAGATGTTTTTGGAACAGCATTCGCAGCTGCTTGGACAATGATTTCTGTGATGTACGTTACTGCGTCATTGATAGGCTCCTGACTGACTGTACTGAGGTCAAAATTTGCCTGATGTTGGAAGGCATTCCAGTCAGCCTGATCAAACTTCCACCGTGGTAACCTAAAAGGAAGACACGGTCTCCCACTGTGTAACAAGGTTATCACAGGGAAGTGATCACTTCCGTATGGATTCTCCTCCACTTCCCAAGTGAGTGAAGGGAGTAGAGAAGGGGAGCAGATAGAGAGATCAATGGCAGAAAACGTACGGGTAGGCATATGGAAGAAGGTGTTTGTTCCAGTATTTAGAAGGGAAAGGTCATTGTCATTGAGCATACGCTCTATGACTCGTCCCCTTCCGTTGATGTTAGCACTACCCCACAGGGTGTTATGTCCATTAAAATCTCCAAGAAGTAAGAAAGGGGGAGGCAACTGCGATACAAGATCATCAAGGTCTTCCTGGGAGATGTCAGTCCCAGGTGGCAAATAAATAGAGCACACAGTTAATAAAAATCCCACTGTCAGGCGAATTGCAACAGCCTCAATGCTGGTTGTAATTAGCAAGGGCTGAACTGGGGTCTGATTACCCACAAGGATAGCCACTCCTCCATGAGCAGGACCATCCGCAATTCTATCCTTACGAAAGATTGTGATGTTATGCAGGGTGGGATCATCATTTGCCTTTAGATAAGTCTCCTGCAAGCAAAAGCAAACTGGCTCGTGCTTTTGCAGGAGGGCCTTGATGTCATCAGTATTTCGCCGGAATCCACGACAATTCCATTGTAGGAATTTAGCCATTACTTTGGCTTGGTGGGTCCATCAGGCGGCTTCCGAGGTGCTGAGGGCTTACTTTTGTCAGTCTTGGATTTATCTTTTTTGGGGAAGAATGGACGCTGTCCCGTGTCCATTTCTTCCTCCGCAAAGAGTTCCAAGACAGATTCATCCTGTACCTCCTTGTTCTCTACATCCATTGTTTCTGTTCTTACTGCAGGCTCTTTACCACTTGGTTTTGGTAGTGGTGGAGCGCTAGGAGGTACGGATATAGGAGTGGCAACTGACTGTGTTTTTTTGGTGGGCTTTTGAGAACTCAATAAATAGCGTGCAATCGGGGTGAATGACTCTTTTGGTGGTATAGTCATCTCAGTTTGTGTCCCGATAGTGCACTTAGCAGAAACCTTCTGGGCGTATGAAGGTTTCCCGCTATTTACTGGTTGGATACGTTTTCTGGCCTCTGGGTAGGAGATATTCAGCTCTGTTTTTAACTTTTGGATCTCTTTTTCATCCTTCCACCGCTGACATGCTCTAGAGTAGGCGGGATGCTCTTCTTGGCAATTGACACAGATAGGTTTTGGAGCTGAACATTCCTTGCTCTCGTGGTCTTTAACACCACATCGAGCACAGGCAGGATTACCACGACAAGATGTTTGTGAGTGGCCGTATTTTTGGCATCTAAAGCACCGCAGTGGGTTTGGGATATAAATCCTCACTGGGCAGTTTAGATAGCCTGCCTTTATGGAACTTGGAGGCCGTGGGGTATTAAACGTTAGGATGAGAACTCGGGTAGGGACGAGATTCCCATCCTTTCTCATCGATATTCTTTTGACAGCTGTCACTCCTTGGTCTTTTAATTCAGAGCAGATCTCTTCTTCAGAAACATGAAGAAGGTCCCACTCTGATATGACGCCACGTGAAGAATTTAGAGTTTTGTGAGGGGTTACGATGATAGGTATTCCCCCTATGGATGTAGCCTTTATGATTTTTTCCGCTTGCTTGGTGGTAGAAGCTTCGACCAAAAGGTCGCCAGAACGCAGTCTTTTTACAGATTTTGGTGAACCTGCCAACCCTTCTAATCCTTTCTGGATGAAGAAGGGTGACATCTTTCCAATGGACTGCTCTCCGGTTGAATGGAGAATGAGGAAAAGCGGTGTCACTGATGGTGGTGGTGTATCCTCAGTTCTGGCTCTTTTTGCAGAGGTGTTATCTGCGTCATGATCTCGATTAGGTAGGGGCCTTGTTGGGGCCCCAGAAGAATTGGGATTTAAATTACTCATAGGAGTAAAAAGAAAATGTCTGATGCCTAAGTACCTCACCCACCACGGAGCCCTACGAGGGGGCGCCCACTCGTGAACTAGCAGGTACTGCGTACACGAGTGGGACGCCGAGTTCGCTTAGAACACCATACCCACGTTACCAATAAGTCTTTATCCCGTCCCAGGACCATAGGGAGGGAGACTTATTGGAACGCAGTTGACCCTAGCAGTATAATACCACCCGCCGATTGATCCCAGTCGAGCCGGTCCGGGACCACCCGTCTCGTCGAAGCAGGGGCCAAAGTGGTGTATTAAGGCTGGGCCCCTCAACCACCAGGATCCCCCTTTCCGCTTCCACGGGTCGCGGCGCACGGCTGCACACGCCGGATTCCAATGGTGTAACCCTGGAACCAAGGTATGGGCGTTGGATCCCAGTGATGCTAATCTGGTAAACCAGCAGCATCACTGGGAGGTCCCCTCACCACGTACAGGTGCCCACGTTGAGGGGCCCTTTCCAATGAAGTATTGGAGAGGGCATACGAGCGAATTTCCCATTTAGTGCCTGTATTTTTTTCCAAATGAGGCGTGTGTCGGTGTCTTTTGTGATTGTTGAGGCAAAAGCGATTCACGAGTCTCGTTTCGCTTTCCGTCTAATCTGCCTTGCTTTTGCTTTAAACCTTTTATAAGCAATGAGGTTATTAGTGGTGGGATTCTTACGGAAATTATTCCAAGCTCGGTTTTTTTCCTGTTTGGCAGTGAAGCAATCTGCATTCCACCAGTGATTTCGGTGATTGTGATATGTCTTGGATTTTGGAATGTAAGTATTTGCTGCAGTCAGAATCTGATTGGTGATGTAAGTATTTACATCATCAATAGGTTCTTTTTTAACGTAAGATCTGTCTAGAAGTATTTGAGCAGAATAGCCATCCCAGTTCGCCTTTTTAAACTTCCAAGAGGATCGTTTATCAGGATTTGGTGTTACTCCTGTTTGTAAGGAGCAAATGATCGGAAAGTGGTCACTGCTAAAAGGATCAGTTAATACAGACCATGTCATGATTGGAAAGATGGAAGGTGAGCAAACTGACAAGTCAATTTGAGAAGTAGATCCTGTAGGTAGGTGGATGTAGGTAGGAGATCCAGAGTTTAATAAATTTAGGTCATTATTATATATAAATTCCTCGATCAACTTGCCTCTTCTGTCCATTGTAGCTGATCCCCACAATGGATGGTGGCCATTAAAGTCACCGAAAAGACAAACTGGAGTTGGAAGTTGTGCGATGAGGTTGTCAAGTTCTGATTGGGCCAGTGATAGAGATGGTGGAATGTAAATCGAAACAATGGTAACTGAAATACCAACTGCAATCCGAGCTGCCACAGCTTCTAGGCTGGTTCTTAATTGGATCGGTCTGGACGGTATGTTAGTATTTACAAGTATGGCTACTCCTCCACGGGCAGGAGACTCTGGGCTTCTGTCTCGTCTATATATCATAAAATTTGAGAATTTCGGCGAAACTTGGGGTGACAAGATTGTTTCCTGTAGGCATATACCTATGGGGTTAAACTGAGAGATTAAATCTCTTATGTCATCCGAATGGCTGCTTAGTCCTCTACAATTCCACTGTATGATGTTAGGCATTATTTTGGTTTGGCTGAAGATGATTCATCTGACTGTTTTTTATGTGCAGGGCATTTTTTTCGGTCTTTTTTTGGGAATAATGGACGTCCAGTATCCATAGTGTCATTGGCATGGAGTTCTAGAATAGGGTCTTCATCATTTTGGTGTATATCCACTTCCATAGTGTTGGTTGGTGGATCAGTTTCCTTAGAGTCTTTATTGGGTTTCAATCTTTCTGCATCATTTGAGACTGTCACAGTATCAGTTGGGATACTAATTGGGGTGTTGGTGGCATGGCTGGTTTTTGTTTTAGAATTTTCTTTTCCAGTGGTTGATAAGGTTGTTTTAACCCAATTAGCTAGCGAGACGTTGGGCGGTATTGAGACATCTGTTTGAATTGCAGTTGTATGAAAACTGCGAGTTCGAGAGGCATATGATGGACTTGGCATGGTCAACATTATTTGTCTGCGTGCCTCAGGATATGTGACTTTATGTTCGACTTTGTATTTTTGGATTGTCCTACCTGTTTTCCACATCTCACATGATTTTGAAAAGGCGGGGTGATTGCCTTTGCAGTTGGGGCAAATGGGAATTGCGGCTGGACAATCTGCCTGTGTATGATCTTTTGCTCCACAAACAGGACAGATGGCGTCACCTCTGCATGCCTGCTGTGAATGGCCATATTTTTGGCATTTGAAACAGCGAAGAGGATTTGGGATGTATGGACGAATTCGACAATTTAAATATCCAGCTTTTACTGAGGAAGGCAAATCAGGAGTACTAAAAGTTAAAATGATGGAACGAGTTGGAATGAGATTTCCATCTTTTTTTGTCATAATTCTTTTAGCAGCGATTACCTTTTGATGGCTAAGTTCTTGGACTAATTCCTCCTCAGACACTGTAATTAAGTCCCATTCTGTGATGACTCCTTTAGATGAATTTAAGGTATTGTGAGGAGTGACAGACACTGGTAATCCACCAAATGTAGTTGTTTTTAATAGCCACTCAGAATGTTTGGATGTGGCTGTTTCAACCAGGAGATCTCCTGATTGTAGTCGCTTCACCATTTTTGGTGATCCTGCAATAGATTCTAGATGTCTTTGAATCATAAATGGTGATAACTTGCCCACGGGCTGCGTGGACAGAGAGTGTATCACAAGAAAATTAGGGATGTCTGGACGCTGTGCTTCAGTTCGAAGCCTTTTTGGTTGATTAATATCATGAGAGGATTCATGTCTTGAGCTTGAAGGCTCTAAGGGTGGAAAATTGTTTGAATCCATGATAGCTCCTTTTGGCCCTGGGGGTTTATCTTTACCGCCCAGGTTTCCGGCCCCGCCACGGGGAGGCAGGAGCAGTGCCACGAGGTGACCAAGCGGCTGAGTTAGTAAGTTAGTACTAATAGAAAAAAACAGAAAGGTGGTTTCCCTTTCTGGGCTTCTGCCTACTTCTTGTAGTGCGAGAGAGCTACTATGCAATAGAAATCAAGAAAACGGTTTTTCAAACTAAAATAGAAACTGTTCGCTCAAATGTTCTCTGTAGAAAAACGCTTTGGAAAACGCACTAGAATCGCTTGGCCACGGAACGCTTGGCACCCGGGGCCCTCTAATGGTGGATAAGTATTTTTATCCATGTTGGCTCCTTTTGGCCCTGGGGGTTTTTCTTTACCTCCCAGGTTACCGGCCCCGCCACGGGGAGGCAGGAGTAGTGCCACGAGGTGACCAAGCGGCTGTTAGTTGAGTTAGTACTAAAGGAAAAAGAAACAGAAAGGTGTCTTTCCTTTCTGGGCCTTTGACTACTACTTGTAGAGCGAAAGAGCTACTGAAATATAAAATGAAATGAAGAAAACGCTATTCAGAAATAAACAGAATATGTATTGGCAAAAGCTCTTTAGATAGTTCACTTGTATAAACGCACTGAAATCGCTTGGCCACGGAACGCTTGGCACCCGGGGCCACTGTAAAATGTTTAATTGAATAAGTAACCTTTGGATTTAAGTAAGTCTCTTGCAAGCAAATGGCTACCGGATTATTTTGCGAGATCAAATCATAGCAGTGTTTAGCAAAGTTAGGTTCACTTGGTCTATGAGCTTTTCTAGCAAGTGCCCTCTATTATCCATGTGAGCAGATCCCCATAGCGGATGATGTGCATTTAGGTCACCAAGAAGACAAAAAGGAGATGGTATTTGTTTTATAAGATCTTCTAATTCTTGAAACGTGTAAATATTGTTAGGTGGAAGGTACAGGGAGACAAGAGTTATTGTTTTTCCCATTGCTACACGAACTGCAACGGCTTCTAAGTGGGTCTGAAGAGGAATGTTTCTTGCTGGAAATTTACAATTCACTAAAATTGCAACTCCACCATGTGCATGGCTTGAACTAATTCTATCTTTTCTATAGACTGTAAAATGTTTAATTGAATAAGTTACCTTTGGATTTAAGTAAGTCTCTTGCAAGCAAAAGGCTACCGGATTATATTGCGAGATCAAGTCATATATATCATCGGTATTGCTGCGTAAACCTCTGCAATTCCATTGTGCGATGTACATCATTATTTGGTTTTAGAGAGGGAAGATGGTTCTGTCTGTTTCTTGTAAGATGGAGCAGTTTGCTTTTGGCGATCATGCTTTATCTTATCCTTTCTTGGAAAAAAAGGGCGTCCGTATTCTGTACTCCCTTCTACCTCATCGGTACCAGTAGATGAACATCCAGTTGCCATGTCATCTTCTGCATGAAGATCAAGGATTGTTTCCTCTTGTGCATTTACAGCTTCGCTGTCCATGCTGCTTGAATTAGGTTGTTGCAATTCAGTGGCGCGTTGCCTTTGTGGTTTCCTTTGTAATTTATCAATTGACGTAATTTTAGATGGAACTGAGAGTGGAGTATTGTTTATTTCGTCGATTGAAACAGGTTTGTTAGCGGGCTGATTTGTCAAAAGACAGATCGTGCCCATTCTGCAATGGATGTGTTAGGAGGGATTGACACTTCTGTTTGGATAGCAACAGCTTGACAGTTTTGGGTAGCAGTAGCATAGCTGCGTTTTGGCATTGTTACCTTGACTTGTCTTCTTGCTTCTTGATATGATACTTTGTTTTCAATCTTAAACTTCTGTATCTTTTTTTCCATTTTCCACAGATCACATGATTTTGAATAAGCTGGGTGATCATTCTTACAGTTTGGGCACTCTGGAGATTTTGCAGTACAATCTGTTTGAGAATGAGTTTTCGAACCACAATTAGGACATGTAATTTCTCCTCTGCATGTTGTTTGAGAATGACCAAAATTTTGGCATTTGAAACACCTTAAGGGATTTGGAATGTATGCCCGGACTCGGCAGTGGAGGTAGCCTGCTTTCACTGAGTTTGGTAAATTTGGTGTACTAAAGGTTAATATGATATTTCGTGTTGGAACTAGTTTATCGTCCTTCCTTATCATGATTCGCCTTGCTTGTGTTACTTTTTGTTCTTGTAATTCCGTAACTATTTCCTCTTCGGTGACGTTTAGTAAATCCCACTCACTTATAACTCCTTTGGAGGAGTTCAGTGTATTATGCGGGGTGACTTTAATTGGGATTCCGCTTATAGTTGAAAGTTTCAATAACAGTTCAGAGTGTCTTGCCTGCGTGGTTTCAATTAATAGATCTCCTGACTGGAGTCTTTTTACCATTTTTGGTGTTCCTGCTGAGTTTTCAAGACATCTTTGAATGACAAAGGGAGACAATTTGCTTACTGGTTGATTCGATAGTGAATGCATTATCAGAAAAGCTGGTGTATCTGGTTTGCTAGAATCTGTTCTCATTCTTTTTGAGAGACTTGGATCATGTTCCCTTCTACGGGTGTCAAAATTTTGAGAGCCTGTTGGCTCTAGTGGTGGATATTCATCGCAATCCATTGTTGCTCCTTTTCGCCCCGGGAGAGGAGCTTCCTTCTCCCAGGTTTCCGACCACGCCAGGTGGAGGCAGGCGCGGTGCCAACTAGTGGCCAAGCGATCAGAAGAATAGGAGAGCAGTACGTTGCTAGCGATAGCAGTAACGTTGCAAGCGGGGTTAGCAGTAACGTTGCTAGCGTTGAAGCAGTGACGAGCTCAGCGAGGGAAGCAGTGACGAGCTCAGCGAGGGAAGCAGTGACGTTGCGAGCGGTGGAGGGTTTATGAATGCACTAGTACTCACTCTAGGAAAAACGCTAGAAAACGCACTATAAAGATCGCTTGGGAGAGGCCTTGGGGTGTTGAATGTTAGGATGAGAACTCGGGTAGGGACGAGATTCCCATCCTTACGCATGGATATTCGCTTGAGAGCTGTTACTCCTTGTTCTTTTAATTCAGAGCAGATCTCTTCTTCAGAACCGTGAAGAAGATCCCACTCTGATATGACACCTCGTGAAGAGTTCAAAGTTTTGTGGGTGGTTACGATGATGGGTATTCCCCCTATAGATGTAGCTTTCAAAATTTTTTCTGCTTGATTTGTGTTTGATGCTTCAATTAGAATATCTCCAGAACGCAGCCGTTTTACGGATTTGGGTGAAACTGCCATCCCTTCTAATCCTTTCTGGATAAAGAAATATGACATTTTCCCTATTGACTGATCTCCGGTGGAATGGAGAATGAGGAAAAGCGGTGTCACAGTTGGTGTTTTCTCCTCAGTTCTGGCTCTTTTAGTAGAATTGCTCTCACTTTCTTCCGACGATCGATTAGGTAGGGGCCTTGTCGGGGCCTCAGAAAAAGAGGGATTTAAATTACTCATGAGAGTAAAGAGAAAGTGTCTGATGCCTAAGTAAATCACCCACCACGGAGCCCTACGAGGGGACGCCCACTCGTTAACTAGCAGGTACTGCGTACACGAATGGGACGCCGAGTTCGCTTAGGAGCACCATACCCACGTTACCAATAAGGCTTTATCCCGTCCCAGGACCATAGGTTGGGAGACTTATTGGAACGCAGTTAAACCTAGCAGTAAAATACCACCCGCCGATTGATCCCAGTCGGGCCGGTCCGGGACCTCCCGTCTTGTCGAAGCAGAAGCCAAAGTGGTGTACTAAGGCTGGGCCCCTCAACCACCAGGATCCCCCTTTCCGAAATCCGCGGGTCGCGGCTGCACACGCCGGATTCCAAAGATGTAACCCTCGAACCAAGGTATGGGCGTTAGATCCCAGTGATGCTAATATGGAAGCCCAGCAGCATCACTGGGAGGTCCGCTCACCACGTACAGATGCCCACGTCGAGGGGTTTCTAATCGATATTACTTTACTCCAGTCTATAATTTGATTCAGAGGTATTACTACCTCTGTTTGAGTATGTATAGTTAGCTGTCGTTTCACTGCTGAAGCATAGGAATGTGAAAGTTTGGTTGCAAGTATCTGTTTTCTTGCTTCCGGGTGAGACACTTTATTTTCTACTTTGTATTTTTAAATTTGCTTTCCAATACCCACATTTCGCATGTCTTCGAAAAAGCAGAATGATTTGCGTGATAGTTTGGACAGAGTGGTGTAGCGGATGTGCAGTTTGCTTGATTGTGTCCTTTCGATTCACAGAGTGGACAGATGGGATCACTGCGACATGTCGCCTGAGAGTGTCCGTATCGCTGACTGTTGTAACACCTTATAGGATTTTGTATATATGATCGGATTTTGCAATTTAAATATCCTGCTTTAACTGATTGGGGAAGAGAAGGATTGTTAAAGGTGAGAATTACTGATCGGGTTGGAATGAAAATTCCGTCTTTTTTCATCATTATCCTCCTAACATGTATCACTTGTTGTTCTGTTAGCTCGCGCAGTAATTCTTCCTCTTGGTGGTTTGGTTTGGTTTGGATTTTAATGGCGCATTATCAACTAAGGCTTATGCGCCAAGACCAGGTAATATATAAAAATTTAACCTTTCAGTGACTTAATTAGTTAGACCACCATGTCCAGCTATATAATACAAAATATATAAAAAAGATAAATCAATAAAAGAAATAACAATAACATATAAATTTTAAATACGAGTAAAAACCTTTATTGATTTAAAAAAGCTAAAAACAGCAGACACATTGTCATTGTCGTATAAAATCTGACTTAGTGTATACGGCTCAGTCAGATGATTAAAACGGTAAAACGGAAATTGGTAAAATCTGGAGAATTCTTCCTCTGAAACAGTCAAAAGGTCCCATTCTGTAATAAAACCTTTCGATGCATTCAGGGAATTGTGGGGTACTTTCAACTGGTAGTCCTGCAAAAGTTTTCGTTTATAGCAATTTCTCAGATTGATGACTTTGTGAGGTTTCTACTACAAGATCACCTGATTGTAATCGTTTTATCATCTTTGGTGATCCAACCATGGACTCTACAGTCTTCGGAACTAAGAAAGGGGATAATTTCCCAACGGGTTGTGTTGACAACGAATGTATCACCAAAGAAAGGAACAGTAGGCTGACAGCTGTTTATTTTCATTCTCTTAGCCTGAGAGATGTTTATTTTCATACTCTTAGCCTGAGACATGTTCACATGAAAGTCATCACATTTATTGGAGTTAACTTTCTCCAATCTTGTGTTGTTAGTTTTTCGTCCATTTTCAACTCCTTTTAGTCCTGGGTGATGTCTTTACACCCGCCGCGGGGAGGCAGGAGTAGTGACACCAAGTGACCAAGCGAGTAAAATAGGAGATTAGTACACAGAAAAATTAAGAAAAGTTACTCTCCTTTTTGAAACTTCTTCCTTATGCTTTAAGAAAGAGAACTCTTATTATATTTTTAATAACGGAAGAAAAAAACGTGTGAACTCAAAGGGAAAAGCTTATCTCTCTAATATAATCGCAGGGAAGATCGCTTGGCCTCAAGATTCGCTGGCACCAGGGGCCTTTATTGATTGTAATTTCTCACTAAAGTGTTAAAGAGAATACTGTAAGGACATGGGCAAAGTGAAATATCTGTTAATTATTTTGGTGAGAAGGGTTATATGTTCTATGAAGATAAAGTAATCAATTTTCGATTAAAAATCAACATTTAAGTACCCAGATCTTGTCCACCTTAAATCCTACAGGAAAGGAAGCGAGTCCAGCTATTCCGATTAGAGTCACCCAACCAAAACCAAAGTAAATCCTCCATAGACGACTGACGTTCTTCCTTTTGACTGTGCTTTCGAATTTAATGAAATTCATACGCACAAAAGCAATAGCCACAACTATAAGCACAAAAAAGGAAAGAAAAAAAGAGTTACAATAATATCTTATACTTACAGAGGATATAAACAGTTATCATTATTATTATTATATATCTTTTTTTGTACATTGAATAAGCATCTTAGGCCATATTCACTGAAATGTATTAGGTCTGTACATATATGTACTGTTCGTTTATGCATGCATTTGTCAGTTTGTTTGTTTGTTGTTGTTATGGGGATTTTAAAGCGCATAAGCTACTATGGCTATAATGCGGCTATTCATTTCTAATACAGTATATTAGGATATTGGAAATTTTTCTAAAACCACAAAATATTAAAAAGTCCAGTTTGTTTCGGGTATTTAAAAAATTCAGAAATATTTGCTCTGTCACCAATGAGATTCTCTAAAGTTAGTGGTTTATCAAGATTTACCAGTGACAGCAGGGTTGATGTTCTGTTTAGTCTATAGTAGCCCCTACTATAGACAAAATAGGCAGTCAATGAGAATGTGTTTAACAGTCAGATTTATATAACAATGTGGACACAGGTGGATCGTCTCGTGGGAGTAAATATAGGTTTCGATTTTAGATTTGATTTGGATTTTACTGGCGCATTAGCAACTAAGGCCAAATCTAGGTCATATATAAAAAGTTAAACATTAAGTGACCTAATTATTTCGGCCACCATATCGAGATATAACAGGTATAAAAGTAAAAAAATATATACAAAGAAATTATCAACAAAGAAATAACAATACAATTTAAATTTTAAATACGAGTGAAAAGGTATTTTAAATAGCTAAAAACAGCAGACACACTCTCATTGTCGGATAAAATCTGACTGAGTGTATAAGGCACAGCCAGATGAATAAAAGTGGTAAAATAAAAATCACGTCCATGTCAAAACGTGGACACTCGGTTAAAAGGTGACGTTTAATTAAATAGGTTGGTTGGGTTTTATTGTTGCATTTGCAACAAAGGCTATAATGCGCCAAAACATGGTCATAAAAAACTAAAAAACTTTCAGTGGCCTAATGAATTAGGACACTAAGTCAAGGTATAAAAACAATACTAAACTGTAAAAGACAAATATCAATAAACAAGTAACAATTTTTTAAATATCGGTAAAAAGGTTTATTGATTTCAAAAAGCTAAAAATAGCAGACACATTGTCATTGTCGGATAAAATCTGACTGAGTGTATAGCGCTGTTTGGATTGGTTTGGTTGTTTTTTTAATCGCGCATTGGCAGCTAAGGCCATAATGCGCCAAGTGAAATTTAAAATGCTATTAAACATTTTGGTAGCCAAGGCTACCACGTCAAACAATTAATTATTATGTTAAAAAGGTATAAAAGTAAAAGCATAAAACTTAGATCTTTCTTTAAAAATTAATAAATTGTAAAAGGTTAAAAATGTCAGACATATTGTCTGTCACCTATAATCTCACTGAGTGTAAATGGCTTAGTCAAATTATTAAAAGCGGTAAAATACAAGCGTCGTGCTTCTATAAAAACAGGACATTCTATTAAAATATGACGGACGGTTAAAATAACATTGCACATCTCGCACATAGGTGGGTCAACCGCCCTCAGCAAGTAGGAATGGGTTAGATGACTATGATCTAGGCAGAGCCGAGCACGAACAACTTCCTCTCTTCGGAACCTGCGTAGACTGGACTGCCATTGCATAATTACAGGCTTGATGTGATGTAATTTATTTGTGGCCTGTCCGTGCCAAGAATCTTGCCATTGGGAAAGTAATTTAGAACGTATTATTTGCCTGTAGTCTGTATATGGGACTGACAGGCAAAGATTATCCAGGGAAATGGCTGATTTGGCAGCGGCATCAGCCGATTCATTTCCCCGGATCCCAATGTGGGTTGGGATCCAGCAAAAGCGAATATCGAATTCTAATTTCTTGAGACAAAAACGAATCTACCGGATCCTGGACAGGATCGGATGAGGGTTAAAACTCACCGATACCAGAGCCTGTAACACGCTCGATGAATCGCAATAAATCATATAGCTCTGGTAGTCGCGATTTTTAATGTGATCTAGGGCGGTTTGTATTGCATGCTTGATTTGATTTGATTTTGGTTTTAATGGCGCAAAAACAACTAAGGTTATATGGCGCCAGGAAACGATTAAAATATCAACAAAGAAATTCTGGTAACCTTTAAAAAGGTTACCTCGTCAAATTGTTATTTATATATGTGTGTATATATTTGTATCTTGTAAAAACTTAAAAACTGCCGACACGTGGTCGTTGTCTGATAAAATCTGACTGAGTGTATAAGGCTCAGTCGGATGAGTAAAAGCGGTAAAATATATATTGTGAAAATTGGTAAATTTAACGCA
The DNA here is from genome assembly GCF_048544385.1 of Mastigoproctus giganteus. Lineage (NCBI taxonomy): Eukaryota > Metazoa > Arthropoda > Arachnida > Uropygi > Thelyphonidae > Mastigoproctus > Mastigoproctus giganteus. The sequence goes on along the minus strand of NC_143576.1, from coordinate 104,752,317 downwards.
ATCTATTAAAATATGCTTTAAAGTTAAAACGGTGTCGCAAGACTCGCACTTAGGAGGGTCATCCGCCCTCAGCAGAAAAGAATGTGTCAGATGACTGTGTCCTATGCGGAGTCGGGCCAGAACAACTTCCTCGCTCCGATTCCTGCGCAGACTAGACTGCCATGTTTCTATTACAGGCTTTATTTGATATAATTTATTTGTTCTCTGTCTGTGCCATAGTTCTTGCCATTGGGAATATATCTTGTTGCGTATTATTTGCCTGTAGTCTGTATAGGGGACTGACAGGCAACGATTATAGTGGGTGTTGCTGATTTGGCTGGAGCGTCAGCCAAATCATTTCCCTTTATCCGAATGTGGCTAGGAATCCAGAAGAAGCGGATATCAAACTTGCATTCATGAAGAGAATGTCTCTTCTGCTGAACCCGACAAAGAACTGGATGAGAATTATGTCTTGTAGATAATAAAGCCTGTAATACACTCAAAGAATCGGAATATATTATTGACCTTGGGAATTGACAAGTTCGAATGTGATCCAAGGCAAGATCTACAGCACACAGCGCTGCAGTGTATATGCTGGATTCAGGAGGAATCTGCTGAGATAGTGTCCAGAAAGACAGCAGCAGATCCTACGCACGATTCAGACTTCGAGCCGTCTGTGTAGAAGGGCAGGAAGTCGGAATACTCAGTTCGGTGTGCGGAAAAGAGCAGATGGTAGACAGATGACGAGGTTTCAGATTTTACCCATTTCTTAAGGGAGAAATCGCACGATGGAGTATGAGCATGCCAGGGTGGAAGAGTCTCTTTTGGTGTTTGTGCAACCTTGTCTGCCATGATGTTAAACTCTCTTAGTAGCTCTTGGACACGAATACCAAAAGGTCGGTTGGTAGTCTGACGGGTATTGTACAAGTTTTCCCAACGTGGCTCAAAAACGGATGCCCACGTAGGATGGTCTGGCAGGGATTTCAACTTTAAAGCATAGTTTAAAGACAACTGCTTACGTCGAAGGGATTCGGATGGTGGACAGGGTCCAGCCATCGGAGGACACTATCTCTATCTGAGGAGTATAGCTGGGACCGTAGTCTAATTTGGGTCGTACATTTGCACGGTAAAGCCGTAGTAGGGTGCATCGATCTGCTCCGCAACGCGTTGAGGAGAGAGAGCGGAGAATATTGAGTCCCCTCGTGCATTTTGTACGAAGTTGACGAATATGTTCGAGAAAGGTCAACTTTTTATCGAACACAAGTCCCAAGAAATTTGTGTCTGACACTACTGGAATAACATTTGGTCCGAGCCTTAATTCAGGTTCAGGATGAAGATTACGCTTGCGACAAAAGTGTACGCAAACGGTCTTCTCCGGCGAGAACCTGAAGCCATTAGCAAGTGCCCAGGAATTAAGGCGATCAATGGTTTTCTGCAGTTGTCTTTCAATAACCCTCATGTTGCATGACTGACAAAATATGCTAAAGTCATCAACATAGAGGGCACAGTTTACAGTTGGAGGAAGTTGTTCTGTGATGTAATTGACTTTGATGGCAAAAAGCGTGACACTTAATACTGATCCTTGTGGTACTCCCTCCTCTTGGCTAAAGGGACGAGAGAGTGAGGATCCCACACGAACTTGGAAAGATCGATTGGCTAAAAAGTTTTTAATAAAAATGGGGAGTTGCCCCCTAAGGCCAAGGCTATGCAGATCTTTTAAGATGCCAAATCTCCAAGTTGTGTCATACGCTTTCTCCATGTCAAAGAACACCGACACCAAGTGTTCGCGTTTTAGGAAAGCATCCCGGATGGATGCTTCCAATTAAATAAGATGGTCCAAGGTGGACCGTTTCCTTCCGAAGCCGCACTGTTGGAGAGAAGGTCATTTGATTCGAGATACCATATTAAACGAGAATTAACCATTCTCTCCAGGATTTTGCACAGACAGCTAGTCAGAGCAATAGGACGATAGTTTGTGGTGACGTTTGGATCCTTTCCTGGATTAGGAAAGGCAAGAACGATTGCCTTTCGCCAGGAGTCCGGAAACTGCCCTTCAATAAAGATTCTGTTATACAGAAGGAGCACACAATCCATAGATTTTGGTGAGAGATATTTAATCATTTCATAATGGATGCCATCTGGTCCAACAGCACTTGCTTTGGAAAGATTGAGGGCTCTTTTCAGTTCCTCTATAGTGAATGCCACGTTGTAGGGATAGAGGCCCTTGGTCTTAAAATTAAGTGTTTGCTTTTCCAGTTTATGTTTCAGGACCAGGAACTCTGCGGAATACGAAGATGTTGCAGAGATGTTAGAGAATGTTTCCCCAAGAGAATTAGCTATTGCAGTTGGATCTGCAATAGCGCATCCATTATAATCTAGGATTGAAGAAGGGTGGGATGTATATTTTCCCTTCATTTTCCGGATTTTATCCCAGACTACCTTAGAGTTGGTAGACTGGTTAATAGATGATGTAAAACGGATCCACGATTCCTTTTGACTCTGACGGCAGATTTGATTTGATTTGATTTGAGTTTTATTGGCGCATAAGCAGCTGAGGCTATAATGCGCCAAATACCGGTCATATGTAAAAAAAAAAATTTAAAACATTCAGTGACCTAAGTAGTTAGGCCACCATGTCCAGATGTATAATAACAAAGATATAAAAAAATAAATCAATAAAGACGTAACAATAACATAAATTTTAAATACAATTAAAAACTTTTATTGATTTAAAATAGCTAAAAACAGCAGACACGTTGTCATTGTCGGATAAAATCTGACTGAGTGTATACGGCTCAGTCAGATGGTTAAAAGCGGTAGAACGAGTGCTGCTAAAATCTGGACAGTCAATTAAAAGGTGTCTGATCGTTAAAATTGTGCCACAGGACACACACATAGGAGGGTCATCAGCCCTCAGCAAAAACGAATGTGTCAAATGACTATGTCCTATGCGGGTCCGGGCAAGAACAACTTCCTCCTTACGATTCCTGCGCAGACTAGACTGCCACGGTTCAATTAAAGGCTTTATACGGTATAGTTTATTCCCAGTCTGTCCATTCCACAACTCCTGCCATTGGGAATGTATCTTCTCGTGTATTATTTGCCTGTAGTCTGTATAGGGGACTGACAGGCAGAGATTATTATTAGGGATTGCTGATTTGGCTGCGGTGTCAGCCAAATCATTTCCCCTAATCCCAATGTGGCTGGGAATCCAGCAGAAGCGGATGTCATATTCGCGATCATGGAGAACGTGAATCTTCTGCTGAATGCTAGACAGAACCGGGTGAGGATTATACCTCACGGATATTAAAGCCTGTAACACACTGAGAGAGTCAGAATATAAAATGAACCGTTGGTATTGGCATTCACTAATGTGATCCAAGGCTAACTTTATAGCGTGCAGCTCTGCAGTAAATATGCTGCATTCAGAAGGAATCTGCTCCGATGTAGTGCTGTCTCTAAAGACAGCAGCAGATCCCACATATGATTCCGCCTTCGAGCCGTCTGTGTAGACTGGCGCGAAGTCAGAATGTTCAGCTCGGTGTACTGAAAGAACCTGCAGGTAGACAGACGATGGAGTGTCCGACTTACCCCAATTTCTAAGGGACAAGTCACATGCCGGGACATGAGCATGCCAGGGTGGAAGGGGTTGCTTTGGTGTTTGGGCAACCCTGTCTACCTTTATATTAAGTTCTTTGAGTAGCTCTTGGACACGAATACCAAAAGGATGATTGGCAGTCTTACGGGTGTTGTACAAATTTTCCCATCGTGGCTCAAAAACGGTTAGCCACGTAGGGTGGTCTGGCAGGGATTTCAGTTTTAGAGCGTAGTTTAGAGACAACTGCTTACGTCGAAGCAATAATGGCGGTTCGTTTGCTTCGACGTATAAGCTCTGGACAGGAGATGTGCGATATGCTCCAATAGCGGTACGGAGAGCCAGATGATGGACAGGATCGAGCCAACGAAGTACACTGTCTCTGGCCGAATTGTATACCAGGGACCCGTAATCCAGTCTGGATCGTACAAGTGCACGATAGATGCGTAGTAGGGTGCATCGATCCGCACCCCAAGATGTTGAGGAAAGAGAGCGCAGAATATTTAGCCCTCTTGTGCACTTTGTGCGGAGTTGACGGATGTGATCCAGAAAGGTCAGCTTTTTATCGAATACGAGTCCTAAGAATTTTGTGTCCGCTGCTATTGGAATTACATTTTGTCCGAGCTTTAATTCAGGTTCAGGATGAAGATTACGCTTACGACAAAAGTGTACGCAAACGGTCTTCTCCGGCGAGAACCTGAAGCCATTAGCAAGAGCCCAGGAGTTGAGGCGATCGATAGCTTTCTGCAGTTGTCTTTCAATAACCCTCATGTTGCATGACTGACAAAATATGCTAAAGTCATCAACATAGAGGGCACAGTTTACAGTTGGAGGAAGTTGTTCTGTGATGGAATTCACTTTGATGGCAAAAAGCGTGACACTTAGTACTGATCCTTGTGGTACTCCCTCCTCTTGGCTGAAGGAACGAGAGAGTGAGGATCCCACACGAACTTGGAAAGATCGATTCGCTAAAAAGTTTTTAATAAAAATGGGGAGTTGCCCCCTAAGGCCAAGGCTATGCAGATCTTTCAAGATGCCAAATCTCCAAGTTGTGTCATACGCTTTCTCCATGTCAAAGAACACCGACACCAAGTGTTCACGTTTTAGGAAAGTATCCCGGATGGATGCTTCCAATCTAATAAGATGGTCCAGAATGGACCGGTTCCTTCGGAAGCCGCACTGTATGTTGGAGAGAAGGTCATTTGATTCTAAATACCATATTAAACGAGAATTAACCATTCTCTCCAGGATTTTGCACAGACAGCTAGTCAGAGCAATAGGGCGATAGTTGGTGGTGACTTTTGGATCCTTTCCTGGCTTAGGGAAGGCAAGAACGATCGCCTTTCGCCAGGAATCCGGAAACTGCCCTTCAGTAAAGATTCTGTTATACAGAAGGAGCAGACAATCCATAGATTTTGGTGAAAGATGTTTAATCATGTCGTAATGGATGCCATCTGGTCCAGCAGCACTTGCTTTGGAAAGAGCGAGGGCTCTTTTCAGTTCCTGAATAGTAAAATCCCCGTTGTAGGGATAGAGGCCCTTGGACTTAAAATTAAGTGCTTCTCTTTCCAGTTTATGTTTCAGGACCAGGAACTCTGGGGAGTATGAGGATGTTGCGGAGATGTTGGAGAATGTTTCCCCAAGAGCATTGGCTATTGCAGTCGGATCTGCAATAGCGCATCCATTATAATCTAAGATTGAAGAAGGGTGGGATGTATATTTTCCCTTCATTTTCCGGATTTTATCCCAGACTACCTTAGAGTTGGTAGACTGGTTAATAGATGATGTTGTTGTTGTTGTTGTTGTTATGGAGGCTTAATGGCACATAAGCATCTATGGCTATAATGTGCCTATTCACTTGTTATTTTAAGAGATGAGGAATTTCCATAAAATCAAAAGAAAATTTTAAATCAGAAATTATTAAAAAGTCCAGTTTGCTTGAGGAAGTCAAAAAATTCAGAAATATTTGCCTTATCACCAATCAGATTTTCAAGAGTTATTGGTTTACGATTATTTATCAGTGAGATCAAGGATGAAACTCTGTGTTGTTTATAGTAGGGGCAGCCAATGAGAATATGTCTAACAGTTAAGATGTTAGAGCAATGAGTACATTGTGGTGGATCGTCCCCTGTGAGTAAATAAAGATGTGTCAGATGAGTATGGCCTATTCTTGCCCTTGAAAGGACTACTTCTTCTCGTCTCGATGTACGGACACTGGAACGCCAAAATTTCGGATCTTGTTTAAACTGAAAGAGTTTATTATTAGTCTGAGAGTGCCAGAGTGCTGTCCATTGTGATAGGCAAGCAGCATGAACGGTTAGTACACAATCTGATGCTGGAACAGGGATATTGGTTAAATCAAAGGTAGTTGGATTTTTTGCAGCTTTATCAGCCAGTTCATTGCCTAAAATACCGGAATGGGCGGGTATCCAACAAAAAGCAACCAGTTGTTGACGTTTTTTGATTTGTAGTAACAAGCTTCTGATTTCATCTAGAACAGGGTGAACTTTATCTTCGCAATTACTTAGCGACATGATTGAGCTGAGGGAATCAGTATAAATAACAGATTTTAAAGAACAGTCAGAATAGAGATTTTCTAAAGCAAGTTTTATTGCATACAATTCAGCAGAAAATATACTAAAATCTGATGGAAGGGATACTGATACAACTGTATTTGGAAACACTGCAGCTGCTCCAACATTTGAATTAGATTTAGAGCCATCTGTATAAATTTGGTAGAAATCAATATATCTTTGAATGTGAACATCATGAATTTGTTTGAAGTTTGTTGCTTGCAAAGTATTCTTTCTCCATTGGCAGAGGTAAGTGTCACATGTTGGAAGAGGAGGAGGAGCCCATGGTGGTTGAGCAAAGGTTGGTATCTGCTGTACTTTCCGGATGGAAATATTCCAAACCTGCACCAGTTCAAGAAGGCGAAGACCAACTGGTTTAACTATGCTGGGTTTGTTTCTGTATAGGTTTTCTAATGGTGGGTTTAAAAGGTATGACTGAACGGGATGAGAGGCACAACTTTGTATCTTGACAGCATATTTCAATAACAGTGTTTTCCTGCGTAAAGTTAGTGGGGGCTCATGAGCTTCTATGTAGAGACTATGTGCTGGCGACGTTCTGAACGCACCAATTGCAATTCTCAAAGCACTGTGTTGAATAGGATCAAGCCAGCGTAATGCACTCTTTCTGGCAGAATCATAGATTGGAGCACCATAATCGAGACGAGATCTGATTAATGCCTTGTACAACCGAAGCAGGGAGGTACGATCTGCACCCCACGTTCGGGCAGATAAGGCTCTGAGTATGTTTATCTTTTTCAGACAGGAAGTCCGTACATTTTTAATATGATCTAGGAAATTTAATTTGTGGTCAAGGATTAATCCTAGAAATCTGATGTTAGTAGCGATTGGGATGGAGACATTGGAAATTTGAAGTTCAGGATCCGGATGAAGTTTTCGTTGTCTGCAAAAATGTATTGCAGTTGTTTTCTGCTGAGAGAGTCGGTAGCCGTTGAGGCTGGCCCATTGTTGTATTTTATTTAGTGAAATTTGAAGCTGTCTTTCAATAGATCTCATGTTTTGGGAATGGCAGGAGATGGAAAGGTCATCTGCATATAGATAAGTCTCAATTGTGTTTGGAAGCTGTTTGGTGATGGAATCAATTCTAATAGCAAAAAGAGTGGCACTCAATACTGATCCCTGTGGAACACCTTCTTCCTGAATGAAAGTTGAAGAGAGGGCATGTTGGTATCGAACTTGAAATGATCTAGTATGTAGAAAGTTCTTAATAAATACAGGAAGGTTGCCACGTAGTCCGAGAGAGTACAGATCACTAAGTATACCATGCCTCCAGGTGGTATCAAATGCCTTCTCTATGTCTATTGAAACCATTACTAGATGTTCATGTTTGACAAAAGCATTACGGATGGCAAATTCAGCCTTGACCATAAGGTCTAAGCATGACCTGTTTTGACGAAAGCCATATTGACTACGGCTCATTAGCTCTTCCGACTCGATGATCCAGATGAGTCTTCTGTGGATAATTTTCTCAATAATTTTACTGAGGCAGCTTGAGAGAGATATGGGTCTATAGCTATATGGATTGGATGGATCTTTTCCAGGTTTTAGGAATGCCAAAACTGTAGAGTGATGCCAGGAAACTGGAAAAACGTTTTCTAAAAATATACGATTGTAAAAGACTAGGAGGAGATGCAAAGCTTTGTCATTAAGATGTTGTAGCATGACATAATAAATCCCATCTGGTCCAGCAGCACCATTGCGGGCTGTTCTAATGACATGTAATAGTTCAGAATATTGCAGAGGTTTATTATATGGGAGAAGGTTTGAAGTTTCAAAATTAATACCATGCTTTTCTTTAGTGTTTTTAATTCTTTGGAATGAGCTAGTATATGCTGATGTTGATGAGATTTCTGCAAAAATATTGCCCAAAGCATTGGCTATATCTACAGGATTAGATATATCTTGCCCATTCCAGGAGAGGATTGGAGAAGGTATGGTAGGAAACTTACCAGACAGCTGTCTAATTCTTTTCCATATTATTTTGGGATCAGTATTTCTGTTAAAACTGGATGCAAAACGGGTCCAGGATTCTTTCTTTGCTTGCTTTTGTATAAAGCGTGCTTTTGCCCTTAATTTCTTATAATTAATGAGATTGACTGTGCTTGGGCACTGCCGAAACAAATTCCAGGCTTTATTTTTTGCTCTCTTTGCTGTGGTGCATTTGTTATTCCACCAGTAATTATAATGTTTTCGGCCCGGCGGATTTGATAGTGGTATCGTGTTTTTGGCCACATTTAGAAGATGCGACGTGATGTATTCTGTCACATCATCAATATGCTGGTGGCGGATTTTTTCCTCGTCAAGGTCAATTGATGACTGAAATTTTGCCCAGTCTGCTCGGACAAATTTCCACTTTCTGCACGGTTGAAATGAAGGAGCCTTTGCTTTCAGAAATTTGCATACTATTGGGAAATGGTCACTGCCCATGGGATCGTTTATTACATACCACTCTATGGTTGGGACTAGTACTGGTGAACAAATTGAGAGATCTATTGCTGAGGTGTGTCCTGCTGGGAGCTGTACGTGTGTCGGTGCACCTGTATTGAGTACAGTGAGATTTAGTGCCTCCAAAAAACTTTCAATTAGTCTACCTCGTCTATCCAATTTAGTAGAGCCCCATAATGGGTGGTGCCCGTTAAAGTCCCCTAATATACAGAAAGGTGGAGGTATCTGTATAAAGAGGTCTTCAAGATCTTTTAAAGAGCAAGTACAGTTTGGTGGTAGATAGATTGAGACTAGTGTTATTGTACCATGGGGAGTTATACGAACAGCAACAGCTTCTATTTCAGTTTGGAGTGGGATATGTTTTGATGGGATCTTTGAATGTACTAGTATTGCCACACCACCATGGGCAGCGTTAGCAGTATTTCGATCTCTTCGATAAATCCAATAGTCCTTTATCGAAGGAGAAATTTGTGTGGTTAGGTAAGTTTCCTGTAAACAAAAGGCAACCGGAGAATATTGGTTAATTAGGTATTGAATATCGTCTGTGTTGGAACGAAAGCCTCTGCAATTCCATTGTAAGATGTTGTGGTTCATTTTGGTTTAGTTGAGGATGAATCATCTGACTGTTTTTTGTTTGAAGAGGATTTTTTTCGGTCTTTTTTCGGGAAAGTAGGGCGTCCAGTATCCATCGTGTCATTTGCGTGAAGTTCTAGTATGGGTTCTTCATGATCTGGGTTTACATCTACTTCCATACTACTGGCTGATGATTCAGGTTTATTCTTATCTTTAGCAGTTTTAAGTTTTTCTTTGTTATGCGGAACTGTCCGAGTCTCAATTGGGAATTTTTCTGTGTTATTTGAGACTGTCTCAGTATCATTTGGGATACTAATTGGGGTGTTGGTGGCATTGCTGGTTTTCGTTTTAGAATTTTCTTTTCCTGTGGTTGATATGGTTGCTTTAACCCAATTAGCTAGCGAGACGTTGGGCGGTATCGACACATCTGTTTGAATTGCAGTTGTATGAAAACTTCGGGTTCGAGAGGCATAAGATGGACTTGGCATGGTCAGCATTATTTGTCTGCGTGCCTCAGTATATGTGACTTTGTGTTCTACTTTATATTTTTGGATATTCCTACCTGTTTTCCACATTTCACATGTTTTAGAAAATGCGGGGTGATTGCCTTTGCAGTTGGGGCAAATGGGAATTGCGGCTGGACAATCTGCCTGCATATGATCCTTTGCTCCACAAATAGGACAGATGGCGTTACCTCTGCATGCCTGCTGTGAATGGCCATATTTCTGGCATTTAAAACAGCGAAGAGGATTTGGGATGTATGGACGAATTCGGCAGTTTAAATATCCAGCTTTTACTGAGGATGGCAAATCAGGAGTACTAAAAGTTAAAATGATGGAACGAGTTGGAATGAGATTTCCATCTTTTTTTGTCATTATTCTTTTAGCGCTGATTACCTTTTGGTTGCTAAGTTCTTGTACTAATTCATCCTCAGACACAGTAATTAAGTCCCATTCTGTGATGACACCCTTTGATGAATTTAAGGTATTGTGGGGAGTAACAGATACTGGCAACCCACCAAATGTCGTTGTCTTTAATAGCCACTCCGAATGTTTTGTGGTAGCTGTTTCAATCAGGAGATCTCCGGATTGGAGTCGCTTTACCATTTTTGGTGATCCTGCAATTGATTCTAGATGTCTTTGAATCACGAACGGAGATAACTTACCCACAGGCTGGGTAGACAGAGAGTGCATCACCAAAAAATTGGGAATATCTGAACAGTGTGTTTCTGTTCGAAGCCTTTTGGGTTGGCTATTTTCCTTGTCTTCATTACCATATTCTGGTCTTGAGCTTGAAGGCTCTAAGGGTGGAAAATTTGTAGAATCCATGATGGCTCCTTTTGGCCCTGGGGGATTATCTTTTCCACCCAGGTTACCGGCCCCGCCACGGGGAGGCAGGAGCAGTGCCACGAGGTGACCAAGCGGCTGGGTTAGTAATTAGTATTTATAGAAAAAAACAGAAAGGTGGATTCCCTTTCTGGGCCTTTCCCTACTTCTTGTAGAGTGAAAGTGCTACTGAGATATATAAAGAAATCAAGAAAACGGTTTTTGAAACAAAAATAGAATCTGTTTGCTCAAATACTCTTTGCAGAAATCGCTTTTAGAAATGCACTACAAATCGCTTGGCCACGGAACGCTTGGCACCCGGGGCCAATAGATGATGTAAAACGGATCCACGATTCCTTTTGACTCTGACGACGGATGTAGCGTGCTTTGGCTCGTGCACGTTTGAAGGCTATAAGGTTGTTCGTGGTAGGATATCGGCGAAATATCCCCCACGCTTTGTTTTGAGCCTTTTTGGCTGCTGTGCATTGTGAATTCCACCAAGGTTTGGGAAATGGTGGAAACCGGGCTGATGTTTTTGGGACAGCAGTAGCAGCTGCGTGGACAATGATTTCTGTGATGTACGTTACTGCGTCATTGATAGGCTCCTGACTGACTGTACTGAGTTCAAAATTTGCCTGATGTTGGAAGGCATTCCAGTCAGCCTGATCAAACTTCCACCGTGGTAACCTTAAAGGAAGACACGGTCTCCCACTGTGTAACAAGGTTATCACAGGGAAGTGGTGATTCCGTATGGATTCTCCTCCACTTCCCAGGTGAGTGAAGGGAGTAGAGAAGGGGAGCAGATAGAGAGATCAATGGCAGAAAAAGTACGGGTAGGCATATGGAAGAAGGTGTTTGTTCCAGTATTTAGAAGGGAAAGGTCATTGTCATTGAGCATACGCTCTATGACTCGTCCCCTTCCGTTGATGTTAGCACTACCCCACAAGGTGTTATGTCCGTTAAAATCCCCGAGAAGTAAGAAAGTGGGAGGCAGCTGCGTTAGAAGATCATCAAGGTCTGCCTGGGAGATGTCAGTCCCAGGTGGCAAATAAATAGAGCAGACCGTTATTAAAAATCCCACTGTAAGGCGAATTGCAACAGCCTCTATGCTGGTTGTAATTAGCAAGGGCTGAACTGGGGTCTGATTACCCACAAGGATAGCCACTCCTCCATGAGCAGGACCATCCGCAATTCTATCCTTACGAAAGATTGTGATACTATGCAGGGTGGGATCATCATTTGCCTTTAGATAAGTCTCCTGCAAGCAAGAGCAAACTGGCTCGTGCTTTTGCAGGAGGGCCTTGATGTCATCAGTATTTCGCCGGAATCCACGACAATTCCATTGTAGGAATTTAGCCATTATTTTGGCTTGTTGGGTCCATCAGGCGGCTTCCGAGGTGCTGAGGGCTTACTTTTATCAGTCTTGGCTTTGTCTTTTTTGGGGAAGAATGGACGATGTCCCGTGTCCATTTCTTCCTCCGCAAAGAGTTCCAAGACTGATTCATCCTGTACCTCCTTGTTCTCTACATCCATTGTTTCTGGTATTACGGGTGACTCTTCAGAACGTTTTTGCTCTTTTTTACCACTTGGTTTTGGTAGTGGTGCAGCACTAGGAGGTACGGATATAGGAGTGGCAACTGATTGTGTTTTTTTGGTGGGCTTTTGTGAATTTAATAAATAGCGTGCAATCGGAGTGAATGACTCTTTCGGTGGTATAGTCATCTCAGTTTGAGTACCGATAGTGCACTTGGCAGAAACCTTCTGAGCATAGGAAGGTTTCCCGCTATTTATTGGTTCGATACGTTTTCTGGCCTCTGGGTAGGAGATATTCAGCTCTGTTTTCAGTTTTTGGATTTCTTTTTCATCCTTCCACCGCTGGCATGCTCAAGAATAGGTGGGGTGCTCTCCTTGGCAATTAATACAGATCGGTTTTGAAGCTGAACATTCCTTGCTCTCGTGGTCTTTAACACCACATCGAGCACAGGCAGGGTTACCACGACAAGATGTTTGTGAGTGGCCGTATTTTTGGCATCTAAAACACCGCAGTGGGTTTGGGATGTAAATCCTCACTGGGCAGTTTAGATAGCCTGCCTTGATGGAACTTGGAGGCCTTGGGGTATTGAACATGAGGATAAGAACTCGGGTAGGGACGAGATTCCCATCCTTTCGTATCGATATTCTTTTCACAGCTGTCACTCCTTGGTCTTTCAATTCAGAGCAGATCTCTTCTTCAGAAACATGAAGAAGGTCCCACTCTGATATAACACCACGTGAAGAGTTCAGAGTTTTGTGGGGGGTTACGGTGATAGGTATTCCCCCTATGGATGTAGAGTTTAAGAATTTTTCAGCTTGTTTTGTGCTGGAAGCTTCAACTAAAAGATCGCCAGAACGCAGTCGTTTAACGGATTTTGGTGACCCTGCCAACCCTTCTAATCCTTTCTGGATAAAGAAGGGTGACATCTTTCCAATTGACTGTTCTCCGATGGAATGGAGAATGAGGAAGAGCGGTGTCACTGATGGTGTTGGTGTATCCTCAGTTCTGGCTCTTTTTGCAGAAGTGTTTTCTTTTTCATCTTCTCGATTAGGTAGGGGCCTTGTTGGGGACCCAGAAGAAAGGGGATTTAAATTACTCATATGAGTAAAGAGAAAATGTCTGATGCCTAAGTACCTCACCCACCACGGAGCCCTACGAGGGGACGCCCACTCGTGAACTAGCAGGTACTGCGTACACGAATGGGACGCCGAGTTCGCTTAGAACACCATACCCACGTTACCAATAAGTCTTTATCCCGTCCCAGGACCATAGGGAGGGAGGCTTATTGGAACGCAGTTGACCCTAGCAGTATAAAACCACCCGCCGATTGATCCCAGTCGGGCCGGTCCGGGACCACCCGTCTTGTCGAAGCAGGGGCCAAAGTGGTGTATTGAAGCTGGGCCCCTCAACCACCAGGATCCCCCTTTCCGCTTCCACGGGTCGCGGCGCACGGCTGCACACGCCGGATTTCAAAGATGTAACCCTGAAACCAAGGTATGGGCGTTAGATCCCAGTGATGCTAATCTGGAAACCCAGCAGCGTCACTGGGAGGTCCCCTCACCACGTACAGGTGCCCACGTTGAGGGGTCTGACGGCAGATATATCGTGCTTTGGTTCGTGCACGTTTAAAGGCTATAAGGTAGGTCGTGGTAGGATATCGGCGGAATATCCCCCACGCTTTGTTTTGAGCCTTTTTTGCTGCTGTGCATCGAGAATTCCACCAAGGTTTAGGAAATGGTGGAAACCGGGCAGAGGTTTTTGGAACAGCATTCGCAGCTGCTTGGACAATATTTTCTGTGATGTACTTAACTGCATCATTGATAGGCTCTTGACTGACTGTGCTAAGATCGAAATTTGCCTGATGTTGAAGGCAATCCAGTCAGCCTGATCAATCTTCCACCGTGGTAACCTAAAAGGAAGACATGGTCTCCCACTATGTAACAAGGTTATCACGGGGAAGTGATCGCTTCTGTATGGATTCTCCTCCACTTCCCAAGTGAGTGAAGGGAGCAGAGAAGGGGAGCAGATAGAGAGATCAATGGCAGAAAAGTTACGGGTAGGCATGTGGAAGAAGGTGTTTGTTCCAGTATTTAGAAGGGAAAGGCATTGTCATTGAGCATACGCTCTGTGACTCGTCCCCTTCCGTTGATGTTAGCACTACCCCACAGGGTGTTATGTCCGTTAAAATCCCCGAGAAGTAAGAAAGGGGGAGGCAGCTGCGTGAGAAGATCATCAAGGTCTGCCTGGGAGATGTCAGTCCCAGGTGGCAAATAAATGGAGCACACAGTTAATAGAAATCCCACTGAAAAGCGATTTGCAACAGCCTCTACGCTGGTTGTAACTAGCAAGGGCTGCACTGGGTCTGGTTACCCACAAGGATAGCCACACCCCCATGTACAGGGCCATCCGCAATTCTATCCTTTCCAAAAAATGTGATGATGTGCATGGTGGGATCATCATTTGCCTTTAGATATGTCTCCTGCAAGCAAAAGCACACTGGCTCGTGCTTTTGCAGGAGGGCCTTGATGTCATCAATATTTCGCCGGAATCCACGACAATTCCATTGTAGGAATTTAGCCATTATTTTGGCTTGGTGGGTCCATCAGGCGGCTTCCGAGGTGCTGAGGGATTACTTTTATCAGTCTTGGGTTCTTTTTTGGGAAAGAATGGACGCTGTCCCGTGTCCATTTCTTCCTCCTCAAAGAGTTCCAAGATCAATCTTTGGGTACGTCCTTCTGCTCGACATCCATGTTTTCTTGGGTACTAGGGGGGACTTCCCCTTTCTTATTCTTTTCTTTCATAATTATCTTTGTTACTTGTGGAGCATTAGGAGGTACCGATATAGGAGTGGCAGCTGATTGGTCCTTTTGTGCAGGTTTTTGAGAACTTAAGAGATACCGCGCGATGTGAGTGAAAGACTCCTTTGGAGGAATGGTCATGTCCGTCTGAGTTCCGACGGAACATCTCCCTGCTACCTTCTGGGCGTAGGTAGTTCGGTTGATATTCAGGGGTTTCACCGATTTCCGTGCCTCATGGTATGATATATTTAGCTCTGCCTTCAGCCGTTCCATTTCTTTTTCTTCTTTCCACCTCTAGCATGCACCTGAGTAGGCCGGGTGTTCGCCTTCACAGTTAGTACAGGTGGGTTTTGCGGCTGAACATGCTGTTAATTCGGTCCTTTGCACCACATCGAGCGCATGCAAGGACTCCACGGCAGGCCATTTGAGAATGTCCATATTTCTGGCATTTAAAACACCGTAAAGGGTTTGGAACATATGGACGCACTGGACAGTTGATGTAGCCAGCTTTAATCTCATCAGGAGGTTTGGGAGAGTTAAAAGTCAGGATAACACTCCTGGTTTTAACAATTTTTCCATCCCTTCGCCAGTGATTCTCTTGACGGCAATAACTCCCTGTGGTTTTAATTCAGAGCAGATTTCCTCCTCGGTGTGGTCGAGAAGGTCCCACTCCGAAATGACACCTCTCGATGAATTTAGTGTTCTGTGTGGTGTCACAGTTATAGGGATTCCTCCGATTGATGTTGTTCGGAGTAGATGTTCTGATTGCCTGTCATTTTTAGTTTCAATTAAAAGGTCTCCAGAACGAAGCCTTTTAACTGATTTGGGTGAACCTGCTAACCCATCTAACCCTTTTTGAATAAAAAAGGGTGACATTTTACCAATCGGTGTCTCATTGGTAGAATGCATGATTAAGAACCTTGGGACTGGCCCTGATGGTAATTCGGTTCGCTGCCTCTTTGTAGCAATAATGCTATCTGTCTCTCCGTCTCTGTTTTCAGATAGGGACCGGGTTGGGGCCCCTGAAGGAATATATTTATCAGGATTCATAGAGATTTTTATATGGTTCAGTGCCCGGGCTGCCCACCCACCACGGAGCCCAAAGGGTCGCCCACTACCCGGCATGCAATAAATGCGCTCGGGAGTGGGACGCCAGGGCTACCCAGACACTATACCCGCACCGCCGCCAGCCTGAATCCTGTCCCTCGGACCATGAGTGTAGGGACGTGGCATTGACACGGTTGACTCTCGCAGGCGAGCCTACTAGCCGATTGATCCTAGTCGGGCCTTCCAGGACCACCCGTCTTGTCGAAGCAGGGGCCAAAGTGGTGTATTGAAGCTGGGCCCCTCAACCACCAGGATCCCCCTTTCCGAATTTCTACGGGTCGCAGCGCACGGCAAACACGCCGGATTCCATTGATGTAAGCCTGGATCCTGGGCTGTGGATCCCAGTGATGCTAGTCTGGAAGTCCAGCAGCGTCACTGGGAGGTCCCCTCACCACGTGTGTGTGTGTGTGTGGTATGGGTGTTTAATGGCGCACAAGCTGCTGTGGCTATATTGCGCCTAATCATAAGAATGTTCAAAAAATTCAAATAAATAAATATTTAATGTGAAGATAGTTCAATCTCATTTCATGTCAGAAATTAATCATAGTTGTTCATACATTCCTATTTGTTTCAAATAACAGAAAAGTTCATTAATATTTGCATTTTCACCAATAATATCATTTAATGTTATCCGCTCTGGGAGATTTGCCAGAGAATGAAATGTTGAAGTTCGATGTTGTTGATAATGTGGACAATCTATCAAAATATGTTTCACGGTTAGATGTTCAGAGCACTGTGAACACTGAGGGGGATCATCGCCTGTGAGTAGATGGAGGTGTGTTAGATGGGTATGCCCTATTCTAATCCGTGCGAGTACCACTTCTTCTCGCCGTAATGTCTGAATGCATGAGTGCCAAAATTTTGGGTTCTGTTTGAACTGGAAAAGTTTGTTACTTGTTTGTTTATGCCATAGCTCTGTCCATTGTGCATGGTATGCTGTATTAATTATAATATTATAATCATAAACTGGAATAAAGACAGAGGTTAAGTCTAATGTTGACGGATTTTTAGCAGAAATATCAGCCAGCTCGTTCCCTTTGATGCCTGAATGTGCTGGAATCCAGCAAAAGGTCACTCGTTGCTGACGATCTTTAATTTTTAACAGCAAATTCTTGATTTGATTTAATACAGGGTGATCCTTATGAGAGAGATTCTGCATTGCTCTAATTGAGCTGAGAGAGTCGGTGTAAACTAAATATTTTGCAGAGGGATGAAGAGTCAAATTATCAAGAGCTAATTGTATTGCATATAATTCCGCTGAAAAGCTGCTGTACTCAGGTGGAAGAGAGGCTGATATGATAGCAGAGGGAAACACTGCTGCTGCTCCAACAGTTGAATGAGATTTGGAACCGTCAGTATATATCGGTAAAAAGTCAAAATAGTTTTGAATATGGCTAGCATGTAGTTGTTGCACATTCAGAGTCGGTAAGCAATTCTTTCCCCATTGGAGAAAATAATTATCGTAGGCTGGTTGAGGAAATGGAATCCATGGTGGGTGAGAATAATTCTTTCTGTGCTGCCTACTCTGGAGAGGAACATTCCAATTTTGTGCTATTTCAAGGAGCCGTAGGCCTGCTGGTCGTATTTTATTTGGTTTATTTCTATAGAGATGAAATGGTGGATTAAAGAGATATGGTTGGATGGGGTGCAGAGAACTGTTTTGTATTTTGGCTGCATATTTAAGTAGTAACATTTTTCTGCGGAGGTACAGAGGGGGCTCATGGGCTTCAATATATAGACTATAGGTTGGTGAAGTCCTATAAGCACCAAGGGCAATCCTCAGTGCATTGTGTTGTACAGGATCGAGCCAGCGTAATACACTCTTTCGGGCAGAATCATAAACTGGGGCACCGTAATCCAACCGAGATCTAATCAGTGCTCTGTATAAGTGCAGCAAAGTTGTACGATCTGCTCCCCAAGACTGGGCAGAAAGAGCTCTTAGCATGTTCAGCTTTTTCAGACATGTAGTACGTATTACTTTAATGTGCTCAAAGAAATTTAACTTGCTGTCTAATATTAATCCCAAGAATCTAATATTGTTGGCAATCGGGATGGTGGAATTTGATATCCGAAGTTCAGGGTCTATATGTAATTTACGTTGATTACAAAAGTGGATAGCAACTGTTTTCTGATGGGAAAGCCGATATCCATTGAAATCAGCCCATTTTTGAATTTTATTGAGGGACATTTGCAATTGCCGTTCAATAGATCTCATGCACTGGGAATGGCAAGAAATGGATAGATCGTCAGCATAAAGATAGGCTTCTACAGTATTTGGAAGTTCTTTGGAAATGGAATCAATTCTAAGGGCAAATAGGGTTGCACTCAAAACCGACCCCTGTGGTACTCCTTCTTCCTGCAAGAATGTAGAAGAAAGGGAGTTTTCGTATCGAACCTGGAAAGAACGGCTCTGGAGGAAATTCCTAATAAATATAGGCAGGTTGCCTCGTAGACCAAGATTATATAGGTCACTGAGAATGCCATACCGCCAGGTAGTATCGAATGCCTTTTCTATATCAATGGAGACCATGACAAGGTGTTCGTTTTTCACAAAGGCATTGCGAATTTCAGATTCCGCCTTGATCATCAGATCTAGAGAGGACCTATTTTTGCGAAAGCCATGTTGACAATTACTCAGTAGTTGTTCAGTTTCAATGATCCAGCTGAGTCGACTGTGGATCATTTTTTCAAGAATTTTACCAAGGCAACTTGACAGAGAGATTGGCCTGTAATTATTAGGATTGGAAGGATCTTTTCCAGGTTTCAAAAAGGGCAAAACTGTAGCATGGTGCCAAGAGGTTGGATAAATATTTTCCAGGAAGATCCGGTTAAAGAAGACTAGCAGCATTTGTAAGTTTTGCTCATCGAGATGTTGCAGCATGACATAATATATGCCATCTGGCCCAGCTGCACTGTTTCGTGTTGTACTGATAGCTTGTAGAAGTTCACAATATTCAAGAGGCTGATTATATGGAAGTGATAGTGAGGTTCTAAAGTTGATGGGCCTCTGTTCGGTGGAGGTCTTAATTTTTTGGAATTGCGGAGTGTAATTTGAGGCAGCAGAGACTTCGGCAAAGGTTTTACCCAAGGCATTCGCTATATCTAGACGACCAGAGAGTTCTTGCCCATTGTATGAAAGAATTGGGGAAGGGTTGATTGGAAACTTCCCAGAAAGTTGTCTAATTTTCTTCCATATTAATCTGGAGTCGGTATTTCTGTTGATAGTACATGCAAACCGAGTCCAAGAATCTTTCTTGGCTTGCCTGTGAATGAACCGCGCTTTTGCCCTTAACTTCTTGTAACTAATTAAATTAACTGTCGTTGGAAATCGACGGAATAAATTGAATGCTTTATTTTTTTCCTTCTTTGCTTTCGTGCACTCTTCGTTCCACCAGTAGTTGAAGTGCCGTCGGGTTTGGGGGTTTGATAATGGAATTGAGTATTTTGCTGCAACTAAAAGATGGGATGTTATATAATCAGTTACTTCGTCTATAGGTTGTAGCTGAATAGTTTCTTTGTCCAGAATTATTGCTGATTGAAATTTCGCCCATTTGGCTTTAGAAAATTTCCATTTTCTGCAGGGTTGGTCTATTGGTGATTGTGTAGTTAGCAGGTTACAGACAATTGGAAAATGGTCACTTCCCATTGGATCATCCATAACGGACCACTGAAGGACTGGAAACAGTATCGGAGAACAAATCGAGAGGTCAATTGCGGAAGTCTGTCCAGTAGGTAACTGTATATGGGTGTGTGTACCAGTATTAAGAATGGTAAGGTTTTGTTTGTCTAGTAGAGTTTCAATCAGTCGGCCCTGTCTATCTAATTTAGAGGATCCCCATAAAGGGTGGTGGCCATTTAAATCCCCTAGCAAGCAGATTGGGGAGGGTAGCTGTACTAAAAGTTCTTCGATACCTTTATAAGAGTGGGTATTGTTTGGTGGCAGATAGACCGAGACTAGCGTAAATGCAATCTCAGCAATCAGACGCACAGCAACGGCTTCAATTTGGGTTTGAAGTATGATTTGGCTAGAAGGGATCTTTGAGTTAATCAAAATAGCTACACCACCACGAGCAGAGTCAGATGTATTGCGATCTCTTCGATAAACTGAGTAGTTTTTTATAGAAACAGAAATTTTAGCAGTTAAATAGGTTTCCTGGAGACAGAAACCCACTGGAGAGTAGCGTCTAATTAAGTACTGAATGTCATCAATGTTGCCTCTAAAGCCTCTACAATTCCACTGTAAAATATAAGGCATTATTTGGGTTTAGAAGAAGCTGTTCCTGACGTGGCTGTCTTGTGGCGTTCTGGCTTTGGTTTATTTCTTTTTGGAAAGGTGGGTCGACCTGTGTCCATATCTTCTTCTTCTTCTTCTGCAAATATTTCAAGAATGGGATCTTCCTGTTTAGATGAGTACTCTTGATCCATCGATGTTTCCTGAATACTCTGTTTTGAAGTTGAACTGGGAATATTTGGAGTAGTAGCAATCACTGGTGAATGAGGAGATTTTGCTGGGATCGTAAGAGGCGTATTACTTGCTTGGTCTGAGTGCTTCTGGATATTGGACTGCTGCTGAGAAAGAACAGCTCGAGCCCAGTCAGAGATTGATATGTTGGATGGAACAGTAACATCAGTTTGCGTGGCTTTTTTTTTTTTAATTTTTTTTGCAATACTGGCATAGCTACGGTTAGATATACTGGGTGCAATTAATTTTCTTGCTTCCTGATAAGTAACTTTGTTTTCGACTTTATATTTTACAATTTTTTTCTCCATTTTCCACTTCTCACATGTTTTAGAGTAAGCAGGATGGTTACCCTTGCAATTAGGACAAGTCATTTCTTTTGCTGAACAGTCATTTTGATTGTGATCAGAAGAGCCACAGTTGGGACAGGCTGGGTTCCCTCTGCATGCCGTCTGAGAATGGCCATACTTCTGGCATTTATAGCATCTCAACGGATTAGGAATGTAAGGACGAATACGACAATTTAGATATCCTGCTTTTACTGATGAGGGTAGATTTGGACTGCTAAAGGTAAGAATGATATTTCTGGTGGGTGTGAGTATATTGTCCCTTTTAGTCATAATTCTTTTGACAGCAATTACATTTTGCTCATTTAGCTCTTCTTTAATTTCTTCTTCTGTCACATTCAAAAGGTCCCAACTAGATATAACACCCTTAGATGTATTTAGGGTTGCATGGGCAGTTACCTTTACTGGAATTTTTGCAAAGTTTGTCACTTTCAGGAGTTTTTCAGAATGCCTACAGTTGACAGTTTCTACTAGTAAGTCCCCCGATTGCAATCTCTTAACCATCTTGGGAGACCCTGCAATACTTTCCAAGTGTTTTTGGATAAGAAAGGGGGATAGCTTACTAAGAGGCTGTTCTGATAATGAATGCATTATTAAAAATGCAGGAAACTCGGTCGCAGAGGAAATGGTTTTTAACCTCTTTGCATGTGAAGAGTCATGTTCCTGTTCTGTGTCTAGCCGACTGCTTGTCGGTTGTAAAGAAGGAAACATATTTTGTTCCATTTTGGCTCCTTTTAGCCCCTGGCAGATGAACTTTTCTGCCAAGGTTACCGGCCCCGCCACGGGGAGGCAGGAGCAGTGCCTGGAGTGACCAAGCGAAATTAGTAGGAGTTAATCTATTAAATATGAAAAATAAAGAAAGGTTACTTTCCTTCCTTGCTCTCTACCAGTACTTTTGATAAAAGAGCTACTAAATAAAAGTATTTCTCAACGAGAGGAACGTAAAAGAGAACGCAGAATTCACCAATGAAAAAGTCGCAGTGAAAGCACAAAGAGAAATCGCTCAGTCAATCGCTTGGCACCCGGGGCCCCCTCACCACGTACAGGTGCCCACGTCGAGGAGTATTTTACAGTGTCGTATCGTTTGGTACATTCAGTGCTAAACCACTATAGTTAAACGGTTGGTCTATTTCTTTTAAATTCTGGATAGTTTTTAAATTTTTACAAGCTATTAATATATATATATATATATATATAAATAACAATTCGACGAATTAACCTTTTTAAAGGTTACCAGAATTTATCTTTCTTGATGTTTTAATCTTTTCTTGGCGCAGTATAATCGCAGTCGTTTTTAGGCCAATAAAATAGAAAAAAATCAGCATTTATTACAAATGGAGAAAGTTTGCTAATTGGCCGGTCTGATGAGGAATGTAATATTAGAAAGTGTGTAGTGATAGTCTGGGTCACATCTTTCTTTTGTCTCTTGCCAGTAGATGCGATTCGATCGTCTTGCTGCCAATTGTGTTCAGTTTGATCCAAATGAAACCTGATTTGTAGAGTCCAATTCTGCTCCTCTTTGTCCCAAAAGGATTATTTTTTCCTTTCAAGTTTCCAGCCCCGCCCGGGGTGGGGGGGGGCAGGGCAGTGCCACCTAGTGTCCAAGCGCCTGGAGAGATTAGTTTGTTAGTGAAAAAATTAATTAATACACTAAGAAAAATGTGATTTTTCTTCCTGGGTTCTTACTCAACGTGTGGTAAATTACTTTTACTTATGACTTACATAGAATTGATCCGATGTAATGCAGGAATGAGAAAATGCCGCTTTGAGGAGGAGATCCACCGGACTGGCTGAAAAAAAAAAATTGTTTTATTCCCTTCAGAGCAGGTTTGACGTGTACACGTTAAACGGATAATTCATAGAAATATCAGTTTAATGTGCACATGTCGAAAACATAGTATTTAAGTAACAGAGAAAGGAAAAAAATATTTGATTTGATTTAAAAATTCTTGGCGAAAGAGTTACTGCGGCTAAAATGCGCCTGTAAGATTTTATATAACGGTTTTGTTCTAATTCGTATATTGCTGCTAATAATTTCCAAGAGTAACAGAGAATGACTATAGCTTGCTTTAGAGATAATATTTAGTTTTATATTTGATTATAGTAATTTATTTTCTTGAGGAACTGGAAAACATCTGCTATATTTTTTTCTCTCTTCCAGTATGGTTTTGAGAGTGAGTGATGTTTGATTAGCTCTTTGAAGGAGTTTCGGCGCTAATCTGCAAAAGCTGGACAAGTAATCAATACATGATCTACTGTTTGTTGTGTGTGACAGATAGGGCATAGGGGCGTATCCTCTCCTCGCAAAAGATAAGAGTGACTGAAATCCGTGTGTTCTATCCTTAATCTAGGAAGTATAACTTCACCGCGTCTATTTTTCTGAATGCTGGATTTCCATGGTTGGAGTAATCTTTTAATCTGATGCAATTTGTTAGTGGTAAGTACTTGCCATTGCCGCTGCCAGTGATGTATCCCACTGTGATCAATAACGTGTTTGTAGTCTCAGAAAGGGATATATTCTGAAGCAGAAATATTGTTGTTTGTTTGTTTGGCAACTCTGTCTGCTTGCTGGTTACCATGTATTCCGACATGACTTGGGATCCAGCAAAATCTAATATTACGACGTTGTTCAAGGAGTTTTGATATTTTGTATTGAATCTGCCGTTGTAGTGGATGATTGTTAGAACTGATATTTTGTATTTTGTCATATAACTACGGGAGTCAGTAAAAATTATGGTGTTTTGAAAACTGGTCGATTTCGTCTAGTGCTAACCTAATGGCTTGCAGTTCTGCAATATAAATGCTACAGTCTTTTGGGAGTTTTTGGGCCAATGTGATGTCAGAAAAGTAAACTGCCTCTCCCACATGACAATCAGTTTTTGATCCATCTGTATATAGAAAGCAATGATCTGAAAATTGTGCCTTATAAGCTTGTTTGTTTGTTGCTTGGGTTTTATTGGCGCATTAGCGAATAAGGCTATAATGCTGTTGTTGTTGTTGTTTGGAGTTTAGTGGCGCAAGAGCAACTTCGGCTATATTGCGCCTGTTCAAGTTTTGTTATTTCCTGTTATATTGTTACTGATTTACCATATTATATATGATTAGTTAAGTTTATTAAGCTGAGGTATGAAAGGAGTTCACTGACGTTTGATTTTTCTCCCATAATGAGTTCAAGGCTTAATGGTTCATTTGAATGCGATTTGGAAGCTGATTGGCGAGCAATTTGGTATCGTGGACATTCTAAGATGATGTGCTTCACTGTTAGTGTGGTCAGACACTGAGGGCATTGTGGAGGATCGTCTTTTCTTAGGAGGTAAGAGTGTGTTAAATATGTATGTCCGATGCGAAGTCGGGCGAGGATAACCTCTTCATGTCTGTTTGACCGAAAACTTGATTTCCAGGATTTCTGCTGTTGTTTGATTTGGTATAATTTATTGTTTGTTTGAGATTTCCAGGTCTGCGTCCATATATTTTCAGAGGCTTTTAGATTGATGTTTTTAAAGTCATTGAGCGGTATTTTATGCAAGTGAGAATTTTTGTTAGACGGATTTTTTGCAGCATCATCCGCACGTTCATTGCCTAGTATTCCAGAATGTCCAGGAATCCAAGTGAATCTAACTCTTTGGTTGGTTTTTGTAAGGTGTGATAAGGAGGAAAGAATTTTTCTTACATACGGATGAGATGGACGATCTTGTGTCTGTAAAGCATATATTGCTCTTAACGAGTCTGTGAAAATGATACTTTTTACGGGGGAAGTTTTGGCAATGTGATCTAGGGCGAGACTTATTGCAAACAGTTCAGCGCTAAAAATACTGCACTCTATGGCTATAATGCGCCAAAACCTGGTCATAAAAATTAAATTTTCAGTGGCCTAATAATTTAGGTCACTAAGTCAAGGTATGAAAACAAGTATAAACTAAAATATAAATATCAGCAAACAAGTAACTATAATAAGGTAGATTTTTTAAATGTGACTAAAAAGATTTACTGATGTCAAAAAGCAAAAAACAGCAGACACATTGTCATTGTCGGATAAAATCTGAATGAGTTTGGTTTGGTTTTGATTTGATTTTATTGGCGCATTAGCTGCTAAGTCTATGATGCGCCAAGACCAGGTCATTTATAAAACATTTTAAACTTTCAGTGACCTAATTAGGTCACTATGTCAAAAAGGTATAACAAATATATAAAAGAACAATGTAAATTTTATATACAATTAAAAATATTTATTAATTTTAAAAAAGCTAAAAACAGCAGACACTGTCATTGTCAGCAAAAATCTGACTGAGTGTATATGGTTCAGTCAGACGATTAAAAGCAGTAAAACGGATATTGCTAAAATCTGGACAGTCAATTAAAATGTGCATAATTGATAATATTGTGCCACAGGACTCACACATAAGAGGGCCGCAGCCCTCAGCAAAAACGAATATGTCAAATGACTATGTCCTATGCGGGTCCGGGCAAGAACAACTTCCTCCTTACGATTCCTGCGCAGACTAGACTGCCAGGGTTCAATTACAGGCTTTATACGATATAATTTATTCGTAGTCTGTCTATTCCATGAATCTTGCCATTGGGAGTGTATCTTCTCGTTATTATTTGCCTGTAGTCTGTATAGGGGACTAACAGGCAGCGGTTATTATTGGGAGTTGCTGATTTGGCTGCGGTGGCAGCCAAATCATTTCCCCTGATCCCAACGTGGCTGAGAATCCAGCAGAAGCGGATATCATATTCACATTCACGGAGGAAGTGAATTTTCCGCTGGATACTAGACAGAACTGGATGAGAATTATACCTCACAGATATTAAAACCTGTAACACGCTAAGGGAGTCGGAATATAAAATGAACCGTTGGTATTGGCATTTACTAATGTGATCCAAGGCTAACTCTATAGCGTGCAGCTCTGCAGTAAATATGCTGCACTCAGTGGGAATCTGCTCCGATGTAGTGCTGGCTGTAAAGACAGCAGGAGATCCTACATATGATTCAGACTTCGAACCGTCTGTGTAAACTGGTGAGAAGTCAGAATGTTCAGCTCGGTGTGCTGAATGAAGTTACAGGTAGACAAATGATGAAGTGTCCGACTTTGCCCAATTTCGAAGGGACAAGTCACATTTTGGAATTTGAGCAGGCCAGGGTGGAAGGGGTTGCTTTGGTGTTTCGGCAACCTTGTCTACCTTGATATTAAGTTCTTTGAGTAGCTCTTAGAGACGAATACCAAAAGGACGATTGGCAGTCTTACGGGTATTGTACAAATTTTCCCATCGTGGCTGAAAATCGAATGGCCACGTAGGATGGTCTGGCAAGGACTTCAGTTTTAAAGCATACTTTAGAGACAACTGCTTACGTCGAATCGATAACGGCGGTTCGTTTGCTTCGACGTATAAGCTCTGGACAGGAGATGTTCGATACGCTCCAATAGCGGTACGGAGAGCCAGACGATGGACAGGATCCAGCCAACGAAGTACAGGATCCAGCCAACGAAGTACACTGTCTCTGGCCGAATTGTATAACAGGGACCCGTAATCTAGTCTGAATCGTACAAGTGCACGGTAGATGCGTAGTAGGGTGCATCGATCCCCACACCAAGATGTAGAGGAAAGAGAGCGCAGAAAATTCAGCCCTCTTGTGCAATTTGTACGAGGTTGACGGATGTGATCCAGAAAGGTCAGCTTTTTATCGAACACGAGTCCCAAAAATTTAGTGTACGCCCCTACTGGAATTGCATTTTGTCCGAGCCTTAATTCAGGTTCAGGATGAAGATTACGCTTACGACAAAAGTGTACGCAAACGGTCTTCTCCGGCGAGAACCTGCAGCCATTAGCAAGTGCCCAGGAATTCAGACTATCAATGGATTTTTGCATTTGCCTTTCAATAACCCTCATGTTGCATGACTGACAAAATATGGTAAAGTCATCAACATAGAGGACACTGTTTACGGTTGGAGGAAGTTGTTCTGTGATGAAATTTACTTTGATGGCAAAAAAGCCTGACACTTAAACCTGATCCCTGTGGTACTCCCTCCTCTTGGCAAACGGAAAGAGAGAGTGAGGATCTGTTGTTGTTGTTATTGTTATTTTTGGCGCAAGGGCTGCTTAGACCATATTGCGCCTATCAGTGATATGAAAGTTATCAATGGTGACTGTTATGGAAACAGTCAGAGACGATCATATAGTTTTATTCGTTTAAGAAAACAGAGTAACTCCAAGGGATTAGCATCGTTGCCTATGATGTGAGAGAGTTTTAGAGGTTCTTTTAGATTTGGAAGGAAGCTGAATGAACATTGCCGAGCATGTTTGTACAGAGTGCATTCAACAAGAATGTGCTTCATTGTTAGCTGACAGTTGCATTGAGAACACTGTGGAGGATCATTTCCTGTAAGGAGAAATAGGTGAGTAAACTGGCTGTGGCCGATTCGTGCTCTGGTTAAGATGACTTCTTCCTTTCTGTTAGTACGAAAACTAGAGGTCCATAACTGTGGTCCTGATTTTATTTCCAATAGCTTATTACCCGTTTGAGCTTGCCATAGAAGTGTCCATTGTTCCTTACATGTCCTTCGTATCATAGGTTTGTAATCAACATATGGAACACAAAAGCCTGAAGATAATGGGTTAGATGGATGTTTTGCAGCATGGTCTGCGCATTCGTTTCCTGGGATCCCAGTGTGACCTGGGATCCAGCAGAAGATGACTACTTGTTGGCGTTCC
This sequence comes from Mastigoproctus giganteus, assembly GCF_048544385.1. Classification (NCBI taxonomy): domain Eukaryota; kingdom Metazoa; phylum Arthropoda; class Arachnida; order Uropygi; family Thelyphonidae; genus Mastigoproctus; species Mastigoproctus giganteus. The sequence goes on along the minus strand of NC_143576.1, from coordinate 104,724,853 downwards.
TGAATAAGAATCATCTTACTTCTTATGGTTTGTATTAAAGGATTGGTTGGTGAGGAGATGTTTTGTAGGGCTACTAGTGTACTCTGCGAGTCGGTATATATTATACTTTTTTTAATGGAGCAATGAATAATATTTTCTAGGGCAAGTTTAATGGCGAATAACTCAGCTGTATAACTGCTGCATTCAGTAGGCAGAGATACAGAGATGGTGTTAAAAGGGAAAACTGCTGCAGCACCTACTCCACTATCAGACTTTGATCCATCTGTGTATATTTTCATGAAATGCGGATAATTTTGTGTGTGAGAAGTATGAAGTTGTCGCACGTTAATATTTGCAAGGGAATCTTTTCCCCAGTTCAGGAAGTAATTGTCACAGGATGGATTAACCCAGGACCATGGGGGAACTGAAGTGTTTGGATCTTGGAGGACTTTTTCAAGGTGCACATTCCAGCTTTCAGATAGAGCCTGCAATCTGATGCCAGTAGGTTGGACTGCTCTGGGTTTATTTCTGTAGAACATTTTAAACTGTGGATCACTAAGTATAGGCCAAATTGGATGGGTAGGCATGCTTTGAATTTTAGCGGCATAATTCAAAAGTAACATCTTCCTTCTGAGGCAGAGTGGAATTTCATGGGCTTCGGCGTAGAGACTTTGTACTGGCGATGTTCTATAAGCACCTGTAGCAATCCTAAGGGCAGAATGTTGAACAGGAGCAAGCCGTACTAGCACACTCTCCCTAGCAGAGTCATACACCGGGGCTCCATAATCAAGACGAGATCTAATTAGAGTTCTATACAGGTGAAGTAAGGTGTAACGGTCAGCACCCCATGTTGTAGAAGAAAGAACTCTGAGAATGTTCATTTTTTTCTGGCAGGTTGTCCGGAGATATTTGATATGTTCTAAAAAATTAAGTTTCCTATCAAAAATTAGACCGAGGAGGCGAATGCTACTCATAACTGAGATAGGATGATTTGTTAGGTGTAGCTCTGGGTCAGGATGCATCCCTCGTTTGTTACAAAAGTGAATGGCACTCGATTTTTGATGAGATAGTCTGTAACCATTCTGTGTCATCCATAGTTCAATATTGTTTAGTGAGATTTGTAGTTGCCTTTCAATGAAGTTCATATTCGGCGAACTGCAGGAAACAGTCAGATCATCAGCATAGAGATATGAGTTCACAGTCTTGGGAATACATTTGGTAATATGATTTATTCTCAATGCAAATAAAGTAGCACTGAGAACTGAGCCCTGTGGTACTCCTTGCTCTTGTATATAGATTTGTGAGAAGACTTCTCTATAGCGAACTTGAAAAGATCTATACTGAAGGAAGTTTTGTATGTAGCATGGTAAGTGACCTCTCAGGTCAAGGGAATGAAGATCTTTTAAGATACCAAAACGCCAGGTGGTGTCAAAGGCCTTCTCTATGTCAAGGCAGACCATGACAAGATGTTCATTTCGTATAAATGCATTCCTGATATTTGTTTCAGCTTTAACCATAAGATCTAGGGATGAGCGATTTTTTCTGAAACCAAACTGGTTATCAGAGATTAGATGTTTTGAATCCAGATACCATGTTAATCGGCGGTGTATAATTTTTTCTAATGTTTTACTCAAACAACTGGTAAGAGAGATGGGTCTATAATTGTGAGGGATAGAATGATCTTTCCCTGGTTTGGGAATTGCCACTACATAGGAGTGATGCCAGCGAGTGGGGTATGAATGTTCAATGAATATACGGTTGTAAAAGGTCAGCAGCAATGACAGTGATTTATTGTCTAAGTGTTGAAGCATTATGTAATATACTCCGTCTGGACCAGCAGCACTGTTCTTTGAGGAATATATAGCTTTTTGAAGTTCAATCATAGTAAGTGTCTGATTGTATGGTAGAGAAGCAGCGGTTTTGAAGTTAAGTTTTGATTTTTCGGCTGAGGCTTTGATCTTCTGAAATGACGGATCATACGAGTTCGAGGCAGACAACTGGGAGAATATTGTCCCTAGAGTATTCGCAATTTCTGCAGGACTAGAGAGCTCCTGTCCATTCCAGTTGAATATTGGCGAGGATAATGGAGGAAATTTGCCATTTAGCTGTCTTATTTTTTTCCATATTGTTCTTACATCAGTATTTTTATTTACTGAAGTCGCAAATCGGATCCAAGAGTTTTTTTTAGCTTCCTTTCTGATGTGTCGGGCTTTGGCTCTTAGTTTCTTATAATTTATAAGGTTGTTGGTAGTAGGGTATTTGCGAAATATATTCCACGCTCGGTTTTTTTCTTTTTTGGCATTCTTACATTCATCGTTCCACCAATAATTTATGGGTCTGTAGGTGACTGATTGTGATTGTGGGATGGCAATGGATGCAGCTGCTAGAATTTCTTTGGTGATATGATCAGTGGCTGTGTCAATTGGGAAGGATTCAATGATCTGTTTATCAAATGAAACATGAGAGGTATACTTGGCCCAATCTGCCTTGGTAAATTTCCATTTTATTTGGTTTTTTGCAGTTGAAGAGCGTGATGTTTGGATCTTACAGATTAATGGGTAGTGGTCACTGTTTAGTGGATCATCTAGAGCTGTCCACTCAATATTAGGAAAGAGGATCGGAGAGCATATTGATAGATCTATTGCAGACACTGTTCCTGTTGGGAGATGGATGTAAGTGGGTGAACCAGTATTTAGGATGGTTAAGTTTTGTCTGTCAATGAGCATTTCAATGAGTTGCCCTCGTCCATCTGCATTGGGAGAACCCCACAATGGATGGTGTCCATTGAAGTCGCCCAATAAACAGAAAGGGGTTGGCAACTGCATTATAAGATTTTCAAGTTCGTGAATAGTACACGGATGATTGGGTGGTAGATAGATCGAAACAAGAGTCAGAGTGATGCCAATTGCTATTCGGGTAGCAACGGCTTCTATAGAGGTTTGTAAAGAAATGCGTCTGCATGGGACTCGCGAATCTATGAGTATGGCTACTCCACCACGAGCATTATTTGCAATAGGTCTATCTTGTCTGAAAAGAGTATAGTTTTTTATCAAAGGAGATACCTGAGGAGTCAGATATGTCTCCTGTAGGCAGATGCCCACTGGTTTATGCTGCTTAATTATGTCGTATATGTCATCAATGTTGCTCCTAAAGCCTCTACAATTCCATTGGACAACGTTGTTCATTATTTCAATTTAGATGAAGGAACTGAATCTGACTGCTTTTTGGAAGTCTGTTTGGCACGGTCAATTTTAATCCTTTCTCTTTTTGAGAAAACCGGTCTTTGGTCTATTTCATCCTCTGGATGGATCTCCAGAATGGTTTCGGTATCATCTTGATTGGAAATTTCATTAGTATCCATAAGGGAGGAGTCAAATGTCTGTTTTCGATTAGAATCTGCGTTATCTGCTTGGACGGATCTTACGGGATCTGCACCGGCAGAAGGTGGTATCGTGACTGGTGTATTGTTAGCTCTAGTAGAAATCTGTTGCTTTGAAGGTTGAGGTGCAGAACTGAGCAGAGAACGAGCCCATTCTGAAATAGAGGTATTTGGAGGTATTGATGTATCAGTCTGCACCGATACTGAATGAAACTTTTTAGCGGCTTCAGCATACGTGCGTCTAGGTGTGATTAGTTGTATTTGCTTTCTGGCTTCTGGGAATGAAACTTTCTTTTCTATTTTATATTTCTGAATTTTTTTCTCATATTTCCATTGTTCACAGTTTTTAGAAAAGGCTGGATGGTTACCTTTACAATTGGCGCAGAGTGGAGCCTGGGCTTTACAGTCAGCCTGGGAATGATCTTTTGAACCACAGTTAGGACATACGGGGTCTCCTCGACAGACTGTTTGTGAGTGTCCGAATTTCTGACACTTGTAACATCTTATTGGGTTCGGGATATATGGGCGAATGCGACAATGCAAATACCCTGCTTTTACGGATGAAGGTAAATTAGGTGAGCTGAATGTCAAAATTATGCTACGAGTTGGAAGGAGTTCTCCATCTTTTTTCATCATAATTCGTTTTGCCTGTGTGACTTTCTGGTCCTGCAGTTCCTGAACAATTTCTTCTTCTGATACATTCATCAGGTCCCATTCAGAAATAACACCTTTGGATGAATTAAGAGTGGCATGTGGGGACACTTTAACTGAAACTCCACCAAATGAGGTGAGTCTGAGTAGAGACTCAGAGTGTTTTGAGTTGGTGGTCTCAACAAGCAGGTCGCCAGATTTCAGTCGTCGTACCATTTTAGGGGAGCCAGCTACGCTCTCAAGACATTTTTGAATGAGGAATGGTGATAAACTACCCAACGATTGGTTAGTTAGCGAATGCAGAATCAGAAAACTTGGGTTTTCCATTCGGGGAGCATCCGTCCTCAGTCTCTTTGGATTGGATAAGTCATTATCGGGTATGTGCAAATCTAGTGTATTTGGATTTGCAGTCCTAATCGGTGGAAAATTGTCACAGTCCATGTTTTGCTCCTTTTGGCCCTGGGGGTTGGTTTTACCACCCAGATTTCCGGCCCCGCCACGGGGAGGCAGGAGCAGTGCCACAAGGTGACCAAGCGGCTAAGTTAGTTAGTTAGTACTATTAGAAATAAAAAACAGAAAGGTAACTTTCCTTTCTGGGCCTTTGCCTACTTCTTCTAGTGCAAAAGAGCTACACTAATTAATAAATAAAGAAAACGGTTGTTGAAACAAAATATAATCTATCACTTGAAGGCTCTTTAGAGATAACGCTTTGAGATACGCAAAGAAATCGCTTGGTCACGGAACGCTTGGCACCCGGGGCCGAGTGAGGATCCCACACGAACTTGGAAAGATTGATTGGCTCTAACGTTTTTAATAAAAACGGGAAGCCGTCGCCTAAGACCTATACCTAAGATCTTTTAAGATGTTTTAAGACGCCTAAGATCTTTTAAGATGCCAAATCTCCAAGTTGTGTCATACGCTTTCTCCATGTCAAAGAACACCGACACCAAGTGTTCGCGTTTTAGGAAAGCATCCCGGATGATCCAGCTTCCAATCTAATAAGATGGTCCAAGGTGGACCATCTTATTAGATTGGAAGCCGCACTGGATATTGGAGAGAAGGTCATTTGGTTCGAGATACCATATTAAACGAACATTAACCATTCTCTCCAGGATTTTGCACAGACAGTTAGTCAGAGCAATAGGACGATAGTTGGTGGTGACTTTTGGATCCTTTCCTGGCTTAGGAAAGGCAAAAAACGATTGCCTTTCGCCAGGAGTCCGGAAACTGCCCTTCAATAAAGATTCTGTTATACAGAAGGAGCAGACAATCCATAGATTTTGGTGAAAGATGTTTAATCATTTCATAATGGATGCCATCTGGTCGAACGGCACTTGGTTTAGAAAGAGCGAGGTCTCTTTTCAGTTCCTGAATAGTGAAATGCCCGTTGTAGGGATAAATGCTCTTAGATTTAAGGGTAAGTGCCTGATTTTCGATTTTATATTTCAGGACAAGGAACGCTGGTCAGTACGAGGATGTTGCGGAGATGTTAGAGAATGTTTCCCCAAGAGCATTGGCTATTGCAGTTGGATCTGCAATAGTGCATCCATTACAATCTAGGATTGAAGAAGGGTGGGATGTATATTTTCCCTTCATTTTCCGGATTTTATCCCAGACTACCTTAGAGTTGGTAGACTGGTTAATAGATGATGTAAAACGGATCCACGCTTCCTTTTGACTCTGACGACGGATATATCGTGCTTTGGCTCGTGCACGTTTAAAGGCTATAAGGTTGGTCGTGGTAGGATATCGGCGGAATATCCCTCACGCTTTGTTTTGAGCCTTTTTTGCTGCTGTGCATTGTGAATTCCACCAAGGTTTAGGAAATGGTGGAAACCGGGCTGATGTTTTAGGGACAGCATTAGCAGCTGCTTGGACAGTATTTTCTGTGATGTTCTTAACTGCATCATTGATAGGCTCTTGACTGACTGTGCTAAGATGAAAATTTGCCTGATGTTGGAAGGCATTCCAGTTACCGTGATGAAACTTCCTCCGTGGTAACCTAAAAGGAAGATATTGACTCCCACTGTGGAACAAGGTTATCACAGCGAAGTGATCAACTCAGTATGGACACTCCTCCAATTCCCAAGTGAGTGAAGGGAGTAGAGAAGGGGAGCAGATAGAGAGATCAATGGCAGAAAAGGTACGGGTAGGCATGTGCAAGAAGGTGTTTGTTACAGTATTTAGAAGAGAAAGGGCACTGTCATTGAGCATACGCTCTATGACTCGTCGACTTCCATTAATGTTAGCACTACCCCACAGGGTCCATTAAAATCTCCAAGAAGTAAGAAAGGGGGAGGCAACTGCGTTAAAAGATCATCAAGGTCTTCCTGGGAGAAGTCAGTCCCAGGTGGCAAATAAATAGAGCAGACCATTAATAAAAATCCCACTGTAAGGCGAATTGCAACAGCCTCTATGCCGGTTGTAATTAGCAAGGGCTGAACTAGGTTCTGATTACTCACAAGGATAGCCACTCCTTCACGAGCAGGACCATCCGCAATTCTATCCTTACGAAAGATTGTGATATTATACATGGTGGGATCATCATTTGCTTTTAGATAAGTCTCCTGCAAGCAAAATCAAACTGGCTCGTGCTTTTGCAGGAGGGCCTTGATGTCATCAGTATTTCGCCGGAATCCACGACAATTCAATTGTAGGAATTTTGCCATTATTTTGGCTTGGTGGGTCCGTCAGGCGGCGTCCGAGGTGCTGAGGGCTTACTTTTATCAGTCTTGGCTTCATCTTTTTTGTGGAAGTATGGACACTGTCCCGTGTCCATTTCTTCCTCCGCAAAGTGGTCCAAGACTGATTCATCCTATACCTCCTTGTTCTCTACATCCATTGTTTCTTTTATTACTGGAGGCTTTTTACCTCTTGGTTTTGGTAGTGGTGGAGCACTAGGAGGTACGGATATAGGAGTGGCATCTGACTGTGTTTTTTTTGGTGGGCTTTTGTGAACTGAATAAATAGCGTGCAATCGGGGTGAATGACTCTCTCTCTTGGTGGTATAGTCATCTCAGTTTGTGTCCCAATAGTGCACTTTGCAGAAACCTTCTGGGCATATGAAGGTTTCCCGCTATTTATTGGTTGGATACGTTTTCTGGCCTCTGGGTAGGAGATATTCAGGTCTGTTTTCAGTTTTTGTATTTCTTTATCATCCTTCCACCGCTGACATGCTCTAGAGTAGGAGGAGTGCTCTCCTTGGCAATTGACACAGATCGGTTTTGGAGCTGAACATTCCTTGCCCTCGTGGTCTTTTACACCACATCGAGCACAGGCAGGGTTACCACGACAAGTTGTTGTTGTTGTTGTTGTTGTTAAATTTGTTGGTGCATCAGCAACTTAGGCTATAATGCACTGGTTACTGTCTAATATCTTCTTAGTTTGTCTTACACATGATATGGTTCATATATTGTGATATTTATTTATCAATTTTAGAAAGAGAAAAATGTCATTCATGTCCTCACGATCTCCTAGAACATTCTGTAATGATAACCGGCTGGAGTTATGAAAATGAGAGAAGAAAGCAGATTTCCGTTCTTGCAGATATAGTGGGCATTCCAGGATGATATGTTTTACTGTTAGTGAACATAAGCAGTTGCTGCATTGTGGAGGATCATCGTTTGTTAGTAGGTAGCTATGTGTGAGGAATGTATGACCAATGCGTAATCTGGCTAGGATGGTTTCTTCTTTTCTGTTTCGTCTCAGACTGGATTGCCATTGCTTGGGTTCTCTCTTGATTTCAAGAAGTTTATTATTTGCTTGACCTTGCCACATGCGTGTCCACTGTTGTTTATACATCTGTTTGATAATGGATTTATGGTCAATATAAGGAGTCCTGAAATTAGATGGTATCACATTTGTAGCACATTTAGCAGCTAGATCTGCCTGCTCGTTTCCTAGTATTCCAGCGTGTCCAGGGATCCAACAAAATATTACTAGCTGTCCATGTCCGTGAAGTTCTAGTAGCTGTGCCCAAATTTTTTGTACCAGCGGATGACTAGGGAAGAATTGACGCTGTAGAGAATTAACAGCACTCAATGAGTCCGTATATATGATGGATTTGGTACACGACTCTTCTTTGATATTCTCTAGAGCTAGAACAATGCCGTATAGTTCTGAGGTATAAGTACTGCATTCAGACGGAAGCTGTCTGGAGATGGTGATATTTGGTAATACTACAGCGGTACCAACTTTACTACCAATTTTGGATCCATCTGTATATATTTGAATGAAAGTGCTAAACTCAGAGGAGTGGGTCTTATGAATTTGTCTAATGTTGGAATCTGGAAGGTTATTCTTTCCCCATTGCTGAAAGTGTCTATCAATATGTATCGGGGGCATTTGCCATGGCTGGGTTTCCATGCTAGTGTCCTGAAGAATGTTAGTAAAATTCAGGCCCCAGCTTGTGATAAGAGCTTGAAGCCTAATGCCAGATGGTTTATTGAGCCGTGGTTTACTTTCATAAAGTTTACTCCATTTGGGTATAAAGAGATATTGCCATATGGGATGATGTGGAAGACTGCTGATTTTGGCTGCGTAATTTAGTAACAGAACTTGTCGTCGAAGATGTAGCGGTGGCTCATAGGCTTCGGTATATAGACTTAAGATTGGTGAAGTACGAAAAGCCCCCAGTGCAATTCGTAGGGCACTATGATGTACAGGATCGAGCCATTTAAGTGCACTCGGTCTGGCCGAGTCATATGCAGGAGACCCGTAGTCTAACCTGGATCTAATCAGCGATCGATATAGCTGTAGCAACATGTAGCGATCTGCGCCCCATGACATGGAGGAAACTACTCTCAGAAGATTTAGTTTTCTAAGACAACTTGTACGGATATGTTTTATATGCTCCAGGAAGTTTAATTTTTTATCATAAATTACACCAAGGAATCTAATACTAGGCTGGAAAGTAATACGATGAGAATCTAACTGTAGGTCTGGATCAGGATGTAAAGAACGTTTGCGACAGAAGTGTACTGCTGTTGTTTTTGGTTTAGAAAGTCGATATCCGTTGTTTTTGGCCCAAGAGACTATTTTGTTAATAGTACCTTGTAGTTGTCTTTCAATTAGTCGCATATTTTGAGAGTGACATGAGATGGCAAGATCGTCAGCATATAGGTATGCATCAACTGTATTAGGTATACACTTGGTTATGGCATCAATCCTAATGGCAAAGAGTGTAGCGCTCAACACTGAACCTTGGGGAACTCCCTCTTCTTGTACATATGCTCGAGACAATGATGAATGGAATCGGACTTGAAATGATCTATTGCCTAGAAAGTTTTTAATGAATATCGGCAGATGACCCCGAAGTCCACATTTATGTAAGTCCTGAAGAATCCCATATCGCCAAGTTGTATCGAAGGCTTTCTCTATGTCAACGCATATCATGACTAGGTGCTCGTTTCTGAGGAAAGCGTTCCGGATATTTGTTTCTGCTTTGATAATGAGATCAAGTGTAGATCTTCTTCTCCGGAAGCCATGTTGGTTTGGACTTAGAATGTTTTCCGTTTCTAGAAACCACGTCAATCTAGCATTAACTATTTTTTCTAATGTTTTTCCCAGACAACTGGTTAGAGAAATAGGGCGGTAGTTTCTGGGATCTGTGTGGTCTTTTCCTGGTTTCGGGAAAGCTAGCACATAAGAATGGCACCAGCTAGCAGGGTAATACTCCTCTAGAAAAATTCTGTTATACAGTTGTAATAGGGCAGTTAATGAATCCTCACTTAAATGAAAGATCATGGTGTAAAAAATTCCATCGGGGCCTGGAGCACTATTCTTTAATTGGGAAAGTGCACTGCGCAATTCAATCATGGTCAGAGGTAGGTTATACGAATATGGGACGGCAGTATTAAATTTTAGTTTGTATTTTTCTGTCCGGGATTTTAACAATTGAAATGCTGGTTCATATGTGGCAACAGCTGAAAGTGTTTCAAATGAATTACCTAAGATATTGGCAATCTCCAGAGGTTCAGAAATTTCCTTCCCTCTTACGAGTAGAATAGGAGAAATTGTTTGTGTGTATTTGCCATTAATTCGTTTGATCTTTTTCCATATTTTAGAAGTATCTGTGGATCTGTTTATGGTGGAAGCGAAACGTGCCCATGCTTCTTTTTTACTCTCTCGTCTTATATGACGAGCTTTAGCTCTGGCTCTCTTAAACTGTAGGAGGTTGGCTGTAGTTGGATATTTTCGAAACAGATTCCAGTACTTATTTCTTTCTTTTTTAGCATTGTTACATGCTTCATTCCACCACATTTTTGGATGAAGCCTGATTTTGGATGAAGATTTTGGAATAGCAGCCTCCGATGCTTTCATTATTTTTCGTGTAGTATACCTGACTGCAGAATCAATTGTGAGGGTTGTTATGACGGCAGTATCTATTCGAGCTATTTCCTGGTATTTAGTCCAGTTAGCCTTTTCAAATTTCCAGCTTGTCCTAATTTCTCTCTGGGGAGGAGAACTTGAGCTAAAAGTACAGATGATAGGAAAGTGATCGCTACCACAAGGGTTGTCAGTAACAGTCCAGTCTATGATAGGAAATATTGTTGGGGAGCATATTGAAAGATCAATAGCTGAACTTGAACCAGATGGAGAGTGTATGTATGTGTGATCACCAGTGTTTAGAATAGTTAGATTATGTTTATCTAAAAATTTTTCTATTATCTGTCCTCTAGAGTCAAGATGTTGGGAACCCCATAGGGGGTGATGGCCATTCCAGTCACCCATAATACAAAAGGGAACAGGTATTTGCTTAACTATATCATCTAAATCATCAAGGCTGTATGAATGGTTTGGCGATAGATACAACGAAACTAATGTTACTGTTATACCAATGGTGACACGAACTGCAACTGCCTCTAAAGATGTTTGCATGGGGATAGGTCTACAGGGAACTACAGAGTTCACTATGACTGCTACTCCTCCATGAGCTGAGTTAGAGGAACTTCTATCTTTTCTATATATAGTATAATGTTTAATTGTCATAGACACTGTATTTGTGAGATTGGTTTCTTGAAGGCACACTGCAACAGGCTTATATTTACTTAATAGATCGTAAAAGTCATCTACGTTACCACGGAGCCCACGGCAATTCCACTGAATAACTGTACTCATTGTTTGGTTTTAACTGGTGTCTGCTAACATCCGTGAAGTAGTCTGCTTACGCCTGTCTAGTTTCCCCTTTTCCTTCTTTGAGAATACTGGTCTGCCTGTGTCGATGTCATCTTCTGGATGAATTTCAAGAATTGTATCGTCATCGCCTGCTTTTTCATCGATGTCCATGGTATCAGATCTGAGTTTGTATTTATCACTTCTTTCAGAGCTCTTGATTTGTTCTTTCTGTTGCTGTTTTGGATTCTTATCTGGAGGAACTGTTACTGGTGTATTTACTTCTTTTGTTACATATCTGGAGGGAGAGTGTTCCTTTGATGAAGAAAGTACTGATTTAGCCCAACCAGATATAGAAATATTTGGAGGGACTGAGCAGTCAGTTTGAGTTGATATTGAGCGTAGTCGTTGAGTAATTGATGCATACGTAGATGATTTGACAGGAGTTGTAAATTGTTTTTTTGCCTCTTGATATGACACCTTATGCTCTATTTTATATTTCTGAATATTCTTCTCTCGTTTCCATTGATCGCAGTCCTTAGAGAAGGCAGAATGATTTCCATGGCAATTAGGACAGTTTTGAGTTTCCTTGTTACAATCGGTATGTGTGTGTTCTTTAGAACCGCAAGCAGCACAAGTGACTACACCTCTGCATACCGTTTGTGAATGACCAAATTTTTGGCACTTGAAGCACCGTACCGGATTGGGAATGTATGGTCTAACATGACATCTGAGGTATCCAGCCTTTATAGTTGTGGGGAGAATTGGTGTTTTAAAAGTCAGTATAACTGTCCGAGTAGGGACAAGCTCTCCATCTCTTTTGATCAAAATTCTTTTGGCGTGGATTACATTTTGGTTGTTTAATTCCTGGACAAGTTCATCTTCCGATACATTTAGGAGATCCCATTCTGATATTACCCCTTTAGAGGAGTTCAAGGTGGCATGTGGGGTAACCTTTGTGGGAATTCCACCAAAGGTAGAAATTTTCAGGAGTCTCTCTGCATGTCTATGTTCGTTCATCTCCACTAATAAATCTCCAGATCTTAATCGACGAACCATTTTTGGAGGGCCAGCCACATTTTCGAGACATTTCTGAATCAAAAATGGAGATAACTTACTCAGTGGTTGGTCTGTGGAGGAATGCAATATTAAAAAGAGAGGAGCAGAATAATCTGTCCCTTCTTTTTTTTGTCTCTTGGCATGGGATGGGTTTAAGTCATGATCTAGGTCATGCCTATCTACATCTGGATCAGTAGATCCATGGCTAGACTGTTTTGTGTTTTCCATTACTGCTCCTTTTAGCCCTGGGAGAGTGGTTTTCTTCTCCCAGACTTCCAGCCCCGCCACGTGGAGGCAGGAGCGGTGCCACCAGTGACCAAGCGATAAAGAGATTAGTTGTTAGTGTGTTAATAAGTTATTCCTATATACAAAAAGAAAGGTGTCTTGCCTTTCTGTCAAGTGCGCTAACTTCTTTACTTCAGAAGCGCAAAATTAAATAAGCTCAGAAAAATAACACTATTCTATAATCAACCGCTCTTTTAAGTAAATCGCTTTCAAAATCGCTTAGGAATCGCTATAGTCACTCGCTTGGCACTCGGGGCCACCACGACAAGTCGTTGGTGAGTGGCCGTATTTTTGGCATCTAAAACACCGCAATGGGTTTGGGATATAAATCCTAACTGGGCAGTTTAGATAGCCTGCCTTGATGGAACTTGGAGGTCGTGGGGTTATACGTGAGGATAAGAACCTGGGTAGGGACGAGATTCCCATCCTTCCGTATCGATATTCTCTTGACGCTGTGACTCCTTGGTCTTTTAAATCAGAGCAGATCTCTTCTTCAGAAACATGAAGAAGATCCCACTCTGATATGACACGTGAAGAATTTAGAGTTTCGTGAGGGGTTACGATGATAGGTATTCCCCCTATGGAAGTAGACTTTATGATTTTTTCCGCTTGCTTGGTGGTAGAAGCTTCGACCAAAAGTTCGCCAGAACGCAGTCTTTATAGATTTTGGTGAACCTGCCAACCCTTCTAATCCTTTCTGGATGAAGAAGGGTGACATCTTTCCATTGGACTGCTCTCCGGTAGAATGGAAAATGAGGAAAAGTGGTGTCACTGATGGTGGTGGTATTTCCTCAGTTGTGGCTCTTTTTGCAGAGGTGTTATCTGCGTCATGATCTCGATTAGGTTGGTTGGTTGGTTTAATGGAAGTTTATTGGCACAAGGGCAACTAAGGCCAAAATGTGCCTGTCACAATAATTCTGCAAATGATATATTTTTTATTTATTTTTTTTTCCAGTCATATGTCAGATAAGTTCATATAAATGAATTTGTTTAAAAAAATTAAATAAATCGGATAAATTTGCGTCATCACTGAGAATATGATTCATCTCTAATGAATTGTTTTGAGTTAAAACCGATTTAAAATTTGTTAGTCGAGCAGCATGATTGTAGGGACACTCGAGGTAAATGTGTTTCACTGTAAGTAGTGCAGAACAATGACGACAGTGAGGAGGTTGATCCCCTGTTAACATATGGAGGTGGGTCAGATGGGAATGGCCAATGCGTGTCCTTGCAAGGACAACCTCTTCTCGTCTGTTTAGTTTGGTTTGGTTTTTAATGGAGCATTGGCAGCTATGGCCATAATTCGACAAATCAAAAAAATAAAACTAATACAAAAATATTGGTCAGTCTAAAAACAGGCTACCGTGTCAAAAAGATAAAAATGATACTATCGTTAAAGTTTATATAAAAAAGTATAAGATATGATTTGATTTGATTTGAGTTTTATTGGCGCATAAGCAGCTGAGGCTATAATGCGCCAAATACCGGTCATATGTAAAAAAAAAATTAAAACATTCAGTGACCTAAGTAGTTAGGCCACCATGTCCAGATGTATAATAACAAAGATATAAAAAAATAAATCAATAAAGACGTAACAATAACATAAATTTTAAATACAATTAAAAACTTTTATCGATTTAAAATAGCTAAAAACAGCAGACACGTTGTCATTGTCGGATAAAATCTGACTGAGTGTATACGGCTCAGTCAGATGGTTAAAAGCGGTAGAACGAGTGCTGCTAAAATCTGGTTGTTGTTGTTGTTATTTAGCTTAACGACACAAGGGCTACTGAGGCCAAATTGTGTCTGTTCATAGTTTATTTAGTCGAAATATAGCACTGTTGGTGTTAAATTAAATACTCCTATATAGTCCAATACGTTTTTAAAATATTACAAGTTCATTTATGTTTGCTTCATTTCCCAGGATATGAGTTAAATCATGTGAGAGGTTCAACCTAGAGACTGACTGAAAAGTGTTTGACCGTATGGTTGAATATAGGGGACAATCGAAGAGGAAATGCCTAACAGTAAGTTGACTGTCACAGGATGAACACTGGGGTGGATCTTCTCCCAGTAGCAGGAACAGATGAGTATGATGAGTGTGTCCAATTCTGAGTCTTGCCAGTACTACTTCCTCTCGTCTGTTTTGTCGAAAGCCTGAGAGCCACAGCTTTGGTTCTTGCTTTATCTGGTAAAGTTTATTGTTGGTGTTACTTTTCCAGATCTGTGACCAATTGCCATAACTTGCTTTGCGAATAACAGGCTTATAATCAGTGTAAGGAACCTGAAGATGTTCTGGGCCAGCTGGATGAGGATTTTTAGCTGCAAGATCCGCACTTTCATTTCCCGGAATACCAGAATGGCCAGGGATCCAGCAAAAACTGATTGATTGATTAGACACACTGCAGGAAAATAGCTGAGAATGAATGTGTTTCAAGGTAGGATGAGAAGATGAAAAATTCTTCCTTATGGCAGAAACAGCACTGAGCGAGTCAGTGTAAATTATGACAGGTGAGATGGAAAGTTCAATAATTTTACTGAGTGCTAATTTGATGGCATATAATTCGGCTGTGAAGACGCTGCAGACTAATGGTAGTGAAGCTGTAACCGTTAGAGAAGGAAAAACTGCAGCTGCACCAACCGCAGTAGCTGTTTTGGATCCGTCAGTATAGACTTTACAGGCATGGGAGTTCAGAGTAGTGTGAGCTAAGTGCAACTGCCTGATATTAAAGGAAGGTACAGTATTCTTTCCCCACTCCAAAAAATGTGTATCGTGGGAGGAAGAAACGTATGTCCAAGGTGGAACAGGAGCAGTTGTGTTCTGAAAAATATCGCTTAAATTGATATTCCAACTCTGAGAAAGCTCTTTAATCCTTAGTGAAGCAGGTCTGTTTTCATTTGGCTTGCTGTCATATATCAAATCCCACCGAGTATTATAAAGATACTCCCAACTGGGGTGAGATGGAAGACTCTGGATCTTAGCAGCATAGTGGAGCAATAATGATTTCCTACGAAGATGTAATGGAGGATCGTGTGCTTCGATATAGAGACTCTGGATTGGAGAAGTCTTAAAAGCGCCCAACGCAGTCCTGAGAGCACTGTGCTGGACAATATTTAGACGTTGTAAAGTAGTGCTCCTGGCAGAGTCATACACCGGACAACAATAATCTAGCCGTGACCGGATTAAAGTTCTATAAAGGTGCAATAGTGTATACCGATCAGCGCCCCATGACATAGCCGAGACTGATCGCAGTATATTCAGATGCTTTAGACATGTATTTCTTAAATGAGAGATGTGAGCTTGAAAATTCAGCTTGCTATCTAATATCACTCCAAGGAATTTAATGGTACTTACAAGCGGGATTGGAATATTGTTTATTTGTAATTCCGGATCGGGATGGAGAGTTCGTTTCTTGCAAAAGTGGGTGAGAGTGCATTTCTTTTCTGATAGTTTGTAGCCATTCCGTGAAGTCCACGATTGTATTTTGGTAATAGCAAGTTGGAGCTGCCGTTCGATGGTGTTCATACTTTGAGATCGACAAGAAATTGTAAGGTCATCTGCGTACATGTAAGTTTCAACAGTTTTTGGGATGTCTCGTGTTATGCTGCTAACTCGGATTGAAAATAGTGTTGGACTAAGTATCGATCCCTGCGGGACTCCTTCTTCCTGAATGTGAAATGCAGAGAGTACATTTTTATATCGGACCTGAAAAGAACGCAATTGCAGAAAATTTTGAATTATTTTCGGCAAATGGCCCCTAAGCCCCAAGTGGTAAAGGTCCATAATAATCCCATGACGCCATGTAGTGTCAAATGCCTTTTCAAGATCTAGGTTGACCATGACAAGATGTTGTTTCATGACAAAGGCATTGCGGATATGAGATTCGGCTTTGATAAGCACGTCCAGCGTTGATCTATTCTTCCGAAAGCCATACTGATGATCTGGAAGGAGATTTTGTGCCTCCAGGATGTAAGTAAGCCTAGTGTGAACCATTCTTTCGAAAACTTTACCCAGGCAGCTCGTAAGAGATATTGGCCTATAGTTTTCAACACAGGAATGATCTTTTCCTGGTTTTGGTAAAGCAATAATGAAAGAATGACGCCAGGAGGAAGGATAGGCATTTTCGGAGAATATCCGATTATAAAAGATTAACATGGTACTCAAATCTTCTTGAATTAAATGTTTCAGCATAACATAATGAACTCCATCTGGGCCTGCAGCACTGTTTGAAGATCTGTTTAACGATTCTTGAAGTTCTATGAATGTAAAGGGTTGGTTGTACGGGAAAGAACGGTTCGTGAAAAAGTTGATTTTATATCGTTCTGCACTAGTTTTTATGTTCTGAAATGTGGACCCATAGGAGGCAGAAGCAGAGATTGTAGCAAATGATTCAGCAAGTGCATTAGCAACTTCTTCAGCTGTAGATAGGTCTTTCCCTTTCCAATGAAGTATTGGAGAGGGCATACGAGCGAATTTCCCATTTAGTGCCTGTATTTTTTTCCAAATGAGGCGTGTGTCGGTGTCTTTTGTGATTGTTGAGGCAAAAGCGATCCACGAGTCTCGTTTCGCTTTCCGTCTAATCTGCCTTGCTTTTGCTTTAAACCTTTTATAAGCAATGAGGTTATTAGTGGTGGGATTCTTACGGAAATTATTCCAAGCTCGGTTTTTTTCCTGTTTGGCAGTGAAGCAATCTGCATTCCACCAGTGATTTCGGTGATTGTGATATGTCTTGGATTTTGGAATGTAAGTATTTGCTGCAGTCAGAATCTGATTGGTGATGTAAGTATTTACATCATCAATAGGTTCTTTTTTAACGTAAGATCTGTCTAGAAGTATTTGAGCAGAATAGCCATCCCAGTTCGCCTTTTTAAACTTCCAAGAGGATCGTTTATCAGGATTTGGTGTTACTCCTGTTTGTAAGGAGCAAATGATCGGAAAGTGGTCACTGCTAAAAGGATCAGTTAATACAGACCATGTCATGATTGGAAAGATGGAAGGTGAGCAAACTGACAAGTCAATTTGAGAAGTAGATCCTGTAGGTAGGTGGATGTAGGTAGGAGATCCAGAGTTTAATAAATTTAGGTCATTATTATATATAAATTCCTCGATCAACTTGCCTCTTCTGTCCATTGTAGCTGATCCCCACAATGGATGGTGGCCATTAAAGTCACCGAAAAGACAAATTGGAATTGGAAGTTGTGCGATGAGGTTGTCAAGTTCTGATTGGGCCAGTGATAGAGATGGTGGAATGTAAATCGAAACAATGGTAACTGAAATACCAACTGCAATCCGAGCTGCCACAGCTTCTAGGCTGGTTCTTAATTGGATCGGTCTGGACGGTATGTTAGTATTTACAAGAATGGCTACTCCTCCACGGGCAGGAGACTCTGGGCTTCTGTCTCGTCTGTATATCATAAAATTTGAGAATTTCGGCGAAACTTGGGGTGACAAGAATGTTTCCTGTAGGCATATACCTATGGGGTTAAACTGAGAGATTAAATCTCTTATGTCATCCGAATGGCTGCTTAGTCCTCTACAATTCCACTGTATGATGTTAGGCATTATTTTGGTTTGGCTGAAGATGATTCATCTGACTGTTTTTTATGTGCAGGGCATTTTTTTCGGTCTTTTTTTGGGAATAATGGACGTCCAGTATCCATAGTGTCATTGGCATGGAGTTCTAGAATAGGGTCTTCATCATTTTGGTGTACATCCACTTCCATAGTGTTGGTTGTTGGATCAGTTTCCTTAGATTCTTTATTGGGTTTCAATCTTTCCGCATCATTTGAGACTGTCACAGTAGCAGTTGGGATACTAATTGGGGTGTTGGTGGCATGGCTGGTTTTAGTTTTAGAATTTTCTTTTCCAGTGGTTGATAAGGTTGTTTTAACCCAATTAGCTAGCGAGACGTTGGGCGGTATTGAGACATCTGTTTGAATTGCAGTTGTTTGAAAACTGCGGGTTCGAGAGGCATATGATGGACTTGGCATGGTCAACATTATTTGTCTGCGTGCCTCAGGATATGGGACTTTATGTTCTACTTTGTATTTTTGGATTGTCCTACCTGTTTTCCACATCTCACATGATTTAGAAAAGGCGGGGTGATTGCCTTTGCAGTTGGGGCAAATGGGAACTGCGGCTGGACAATCTGCCTGTGTATGATCTTTAGCTCCACAAATAGGACAGATGGCGTCACCTCTGCATGCCTGCTGTGAATGGCCATATTTCTGGCATTTGAAACAGCGAAGAGGATTTGGGATGTATGGACGAATTCGACAATTTAAATATCCAGCTTTTACTGAAGATGGCAAATCAGGAGTACTAAAAGTTAAAATGATGGAACGAGTTGGAATGAGATTTCCATCTTTTTTGGTCATAATTCTTTTAGCAGCGATTACCTTTTGATGGCTAAGTTCTTGGACTAATTCCTCCTCAGACACTGTAATTAAGTCCCATTCTGTGATGACTCCTTTAGATGAATTTAAGGTATTGTGAGGAGTGACAGACACTGGTAATCCACCAAATGTAGTTGTTTTTAATAGCCACTCAGAATGTTTGGATGTGGCTGTTTCAACCAGGAGATCTCCTGATTGTAGTCGCTTCACCATTTTTGGTGACCCTGCAATAGATTCTAGATGTCTTTGAATCATAAATGGTGATAACTTGCCCACGGGCTGCGTGGACAGAGAGTGTATCACAAGAAAATTAGGGATGTCTGGACGCTGTGCTTCAGTTCGAAGCCTTTTTGGTTGATTGTCATTATCATGACAGGATTCTTGTCTTGAGCTTGGAAGCTCTAAGGGTGGAAAATTGTTTGAATCCATGATAGCTCCTTTTCGCCCTGGGGGTTTATCTTTACCACCCAGGTTTCCGGCCCCGCCACGGGGAGGCAGGAGCAGTGCCACGAGGTGACCAAGCGGCTGAGTTAGTAAGTTAGTACTAAGAGAAAAGAACAGAAAGGTGGCTTCCCTTTCTGGGCTTCTGCCTACTTCTTGTAGTGCGAGAGAGCTACTATGCTATAGAAATAAAGAAAACGGTTTTTCAAACTAAAATAGAAACTGTTCGCTCAAATGTTCTCTGTAGAAAAACGCTTTAGAAAACGCACTAGAATCGCTTGGCCACGGAACGCTTGGCACCCGGGGCCGCTAAAATCTGGACAGTCAATTAAAAGGTGTCTGATCGTTAAAATTGTGCCACAGGACACACACATAGGAGGGTCATCAGCCCTCAGCAAAAACGAATGTGTCAAATGACTATGTCCTATGCGGGTCCGGGCAAGAACAACTTCCTCCTTACGATTCCTGCGCAGACTAGACTGCCACGGTTCAATTAAAGGTTGGTTGGTTGTTGTTGGGTTTTTTTGGCGCAAAAGCAACTTTGGCCATATTGCGCCTATTTATTAATGTTTAGTGACAAAGACATTTATATTTCTTAAATATGATTTATATCTGGTCAAAATATCCTATTAATTTTAAATAAGTGAATATATTTTCAATGTTGGAGTTATCGCCTAGGATTTGTGATAAGGTCAGAGAAACTTGGGAATTTATAGGGAGGTGGAAGGCTGATTGTCGCGCCATGTGGTATTGTGGACATTCTATAAGGAAATGTTTTACAGTGAGTTGACAAGAACAGTGAGGGCATTCTGGAGGATTTGCTTTGGTGAGTAAATAATTGTGCGTAAGATGTGTATGTCCAATGCGTAATCTGGATATAATGACTTCTTCATGCCGATTCTTGCGAAGACTCGATTTCCATGGCTGTAGCTCATGTTTTATTTGAAACAATTTATTGTTTAATTCATTTTGCCACATTTGTGACCACTGATTGTGGAGAAACTGTTTTATGATTGGTCTGTAATCGGTATATGGAACTTTGCAAAACCTTTGGTTTACGTTTATAGGATTCTTTGCTGCTTGATCAGCTCTTTCATTACCTTCAATGCCTGTATGTCCTGGGATCCAACAGAATTTTACTTGCCTCATTTTGCTTTTAAGCTTCACAAGGTGAGCTTGTATCTGATAGAGAAAGGGATGTGATGGAGTCTGTCTTTTTTGGAGAGCTTGTATTGCACTCAATGAATCTGTGTAGATGAGATGTTTTAGAAGAGGGGAAGAATCTATGTATTTTAAGGCCATTTGTAGGGCGAATAGTTCAGCGGAATAACTACTGCATTGATTTGGAAGTTGTTGTGAGAGAACAGTGTGTGGAAGTACCACTGCTGCACCAACTTTGGTGTCTGTTTTAGAGCCGTCTGTATATATATGAAGGTATTCCGAGAACTGTGATGCGTGGGCTGCATGCATCTGTTTTATGTTGACATTTGCCAGAGTGCTTTTTCCCCATTGTTGAAAATAAGTGTCACAGTTTGGCGTGTAGGTGTGCCATGGTGGAATACTTATGCTGTTATCCTCATGTACATTTTCAAAGTTTAGGCCCCATTTTGAAATTGTTTCTTTTAGTCGTATTCCGGCTGGTTTATTTACTGTGGGTTTATTGCTGTAGAGGATTTCCCACTGTGGATTGAAAAGATACTGCCAAGTAGGATGGTGAGGCAGACTTCGGATTTTAATTGCATAGTTTAATAGCAGCATTTGCCTCCGGAGATATAATGAGGGCTCATGAGTCTCTGCATATAAGCTTTGTACTGGTGATGTTCTGTATGCACCTAAGGAGATTCGTAAGGCACTATTATGTATGGAATCGAGCCATTTGATGACACTTGGTCTACACGAACTGTACACAGGGGCTCCATAGTCTAGTCTTGATCTGATTATAGCATGGTATAGGTGAAGAAGTGTGAGCCGATCGGCTCCCCACTTCATTGCAGAAAGAACTCTGAGAATATTTAGTTTTTTTTGACAGGTTGTTCGGAGGTATTTGATGTGTTCCAAAAAGTTAAGTTTTTTGTCAAGAATCAGGCCAAGGAAACGTATACTATTTGCTAGAGGTATCAGCCGGTTTTCTAGTTTTATTTCTGGATCTAGATGCATTTTTCGTTTTCTACAGAAATGTACAGCTATTGTTTTTTGTTCTGATAATCTATAGCCATTGTTTTTAGTCCACAGTTCTATTTTGTTCACTGCACTTTGTAATTGTCTTTCTATCATGTTCATGTTTTGTGAATGGCACGAGATAGTAACATCATCAGCATAAAGGAATGTTTCAACTGTTTTTGGCAGGTCTTTTATAATGGAGTTTATTTTGATGACAAATAAGGTTGCACTCAGCACTGAGCCTTGGGGTACACCTTCTTCCTGTGTGTATATTTTTGACAGATTGTTTTGGTATTTTACCTGGAAGGTTCTAACTTTCAGAAAATTTTTTACCAAGAGTGGTAAGTTTCCTCGCAAACCGATATTGTGGAGATCTTTAAGAATGCCGTATCGCCAGGTAGTATCAAAGGCCTTTTCTATATCAAGACTGATCATTATTAGATGCTCATTCCTTAGAAAAGCATTTCGGATATTTGCTTCTGCTTTTATCATGGGGTCCAGAGATGATCTGTTTTTACGAAATCCGTATTGAGTTATGTTAAGAACGTTATATGTTTCCAGAAACCAGGTTAATCTATTGTTCACCATTTTTTCGAGGATTTTCCCAAGGCAACTTGTTAGCGCTATTGGTCGATAATTTGTAGGGATCGTGTGATCTTTGCCAGGTTTTGGTAAGGCTTGGTTTTGGTTTGGTTTTGGTTTTGGTTTTATTGGCGCATTAGCTACTAAGGCTATAATGCGCCAAGACCATGTCATTTATAAAATAATTTAAACTTTCAGTGACCTAATTAGTTAGGTCACTATGTCAAGAAGTATAAGAAAAATGTAGATTTTATAAACGAGTAAAAATATTTATTGACTTTAAAAATCTAAAAATAGCAGACACATTGTCATTGTCGGATAAAATCTGACTGAGTGTATATGGCTCAGTCAGATGATTAAAAGCGGTAAGACGGATACTGCTAAAAACTGGACATTCGATTAAAATGTGTCTAATTGATAAAACTGTGCCACAAGACTCACACATAGGAGGGTCATCAGCCCTCAGCAAAAATGAATGAGTTAAATGACTGTGTCCTATGCGGGTCCGGGCAAGAACAACTTCCTCCTTACGATTCCTGCGCAGACTAGACTGCCACGGTTCAATTAAAGGCTTTATACGGTATAGTTTATTCCCAGTCTGTCCATTCCACAACTCCTGCCATTGGGAATGTATCTTCTCGTGTATTATTTGCCTGTAGTCTGTATAGGGGACTGACAGGCAGAGATTATTATTAGGGATTGCTGATTTGGCTGCGGTGTCAGCCAAATCATTTCCCCTAATCCCAATGTGGCTGGGAATCCAGCAGAAGCGGATGTCATATTCGCGATCATGGAGAACGTGAATCTTCTGCTGAATGCTAGACAGAACCGGGTGAGGATTATACCTCACGGATATTAAAGCCTGTAACACACTGAGAGAGTCAGAATATAAAATGAACCGTTGGTATTGGCATTCACTAATGTGATCCAAGGCTAACTTTATAGCGTGCAGCTCTGCAGTAAATATGCTGCATTCAGAAGGAATCTGCTCCGAAGTAGTGCTGTCTCTAAAGACAGCAGCAGATCCCACATATGATTCCGCCTTCGAGCCGTCTGTGTAGACTGGCGCGAAGTCAGAATGTTCAGCTCGGTGTGCTGAAAAAAGCTGCAGGTAGACAGACGATGGAGTGTCCGACTTACCCCAATTTCTAAGGGACAGGTCACATGCCGGGACATGAGCATGCCAGGGTGGAAGGGGTTGCTTTGGTGTTTGGGCAACCCTGTCTACCTTTATATTAAGTTCTTTGAGTAGCTCTTGGACACGAATACCAAAAGGACGATTGGCAGTCTTACGGGTGTTGTACAAATTTTCCCATCGCGGCTCAAAAACGGATAGCCACGTAGGGTGGTCTGGCAGGGATTTCAGTTTTAGAGCGTAGTTTAGAGACAACTGCTTACGTCGAAGCAATAATGGCGGTTCGTTTGCTTCGACGTATAAGCTCTGGACAGGAGATGTGCGATATGCTCCAATAGCGGTACGGAGAGCCAGATGATGGACAGGATCGAGCCAGCGAAGTACACTGTCTCTGGCCGAATTGTATACCAGGGACCCGTAATCCAGTCTGGATCGTACAAGTGCACGATATATGCGTAGTAGGGTGCATCGATCCGCACCCCAAGATGTTGAGGAAAGAGAGCGCAGAATATTTAGCCCTCTTGTGGACTTTGTGCGGAGTTGACGGATGTGATCCAGAAAGGTCAGCTTTTTATCGAATAAGAGTCCCAAGAATTTTGTGTCCGCTGCTATTGGAATTACATTTTGTCCGAGCTTTAATTCAGGTTCAGGATGAAGATTACGCTTACGACAAAAGTGTACGCAAACGGTCTTCTCCGGCGAGAACCTGAAGCCATTAGCAAGAGCCCAGGAGTTGAGGCGATCAATAGCTTTCTGCAGTTGTCTTTCAATAACCCTCATGTTGCATGACTGACAAAATATGCTAAAGTCATCAACATAGAGGGCACAGTTGACAGTTGGAGGAAGTTGTTCTGTGATGGAATTCACTTTGATGGCAAAAGGCGTGACACTTAGTACTGATCCTTGTGGTACTCCCTCCTCTTGGCTGAAGGAACGAGAGAGTGAGGATCCCACACGAACTTGGAAAGATCGATTGGCTAAAAAGTTTTTAATAAAAATGGGGAGTTGCCCCCTAAGGCCAAGGCTATGCAGATCTTTCAAGATGCCAAATCTCCAAGTTGTGTCATACGCTTTCTCCATGTCAAAGAACACCGACACCAAGTGTTCACGTTTTAGGAAAGCATCCCGGATGGATGCTTCCAATCTAATAAGATGGTCCAGAGTGGACCGGTTCCTTCGGAAGCCGCACTGTATGTTGGAGAGAAGGTCATTTGATTCTAAGTACCATATTAAACGAGAATTAACCATTCTCTCCAGGATTTTGCACAGACAGCTAGTCAGAGCAACAGGACGATAGTTGGTGGTGACTTTTGGATCCTTTCCTGGCTTAGGGAAGGCAAGAACGATTGCCTTTCGCCAGGAATCCGGAAACTGCCCTTCAGTAAAGATTCTGTTATACAGAAAGAGCAGACAATCCATAGATTTTGGTGAAAGATGTTTAATCATGTCGTAATGGATGCCATCTGGTCCAGCAGCACTTGCTTTGGAAAGAGCGAGGGCTCTTTTCAGTTCCTGAATAGTAAAATCCCCGTTGTAGGGATAGAGGCCCTTGGACTTAAAATTACGTGCTTCTCTTTCCAGTTTATGTTTCAGGACCAGGAACTCTGGGGAGTATGAGGATGTTGCGGAGATGTTGGAGAATGTTTCCCCAAGAGCGTTGGCTATTGCAGTTGGATCTGCAATAGCGCATCCATTATAATCTAAGATTGAAGAAGGGTGGGATGTATATTTTCCCTTCATTTTCCGGATTTTATCCCAGACTACCTTAGAGTTGGTAGACTGGGTAATAGATGATGTAAAACGGATCCACGATTCCTTTTGACTCTGACGACGGATGTAGCGTGCTTTGGCTCGTGCACGTTTGAAGGCTATAAGGTTGTTCGTGGTAGGATATCGGCGAAATATCCCCCACGCTTTGGTTTGAGCCTTTTTGGCTGCTGTGCATTGTGAATTCCACCAAGGTTTGGGAAATGGTGGAAACCGGGCTGATGTTTTTGGGACAGCAGTAGCAGCTGCGTGGACAATGATTTCTGTGATGTACGTTACTGCGTCATTGATAGGCTCCTGACTGACTGTACTGAGTTCAAAATTTGCCTGATGTTGGAAGGCATTCCAGTCAGCCTGATCAAACTTCCACCGTGGTAACCTAAAAGGAAGACACGGTCTCCCACTGTGTAACAAGGTTATCACAGGGAAGTGATCACTTCCGTATGGATTCTCCTCCACTTCCCAGGTGAGGGAAGGGAGTAGATTTTGTTGTTGTTGTTCTGGAGGCTTAATGGCACATAAGCTGCTAAGGCTATAATGTGCCTATTCACTTATTATATTAAAACATGAGTTTTCCCTAAATCAAAAGAAAATCTGAAATCAGAAATAATTGAAAAGCCCAGTTTGCCTGAGAAAGTCAAAAAATTCAGAAATATTTGCCTTATCACCAATGAGATTTTCAAGAGTTATTGGTTTATGGAGATTAACCAGTGAGATCAAGGATGAAGTTCTGGCTTGTTTATAATAGGGGCAGCCAATAAGAATATGTTTTACTGTCAAATTATTAGAACAATGTGTACATTGTGGTGGATCATTTCCTGTGAGTAAATGAAGGTGGGTCAGATGGGTATGTCCTATTCTTGCCCTTGAAAGGACTACTTCTTCTTGTCTCGATGTACGGATACTGGAGTGCCAGATTTTTGGATCATGTTTAAACTGAAAGAGTTTATTATTAGTCTGAGAGTGCCAGAGTGCTGTCCATTGTGATATGCAAGCAGCATGAACTGTTAGTGCATAATCTGATGCTGGAACAGGGATATTGGTTAAATCAAAAGTAGTTGGATTTTTTGCAGCTTTATCGGCCAGTTCATTGCCTAAAATACCAGAATGGGATGGAATCCAGCAAAAAGTGACCAGTTGGTTGCGTTTTTTAATTTTCAGTAATAAGCTTCTGATTTCATTAAGAATAGGGTGGACTTCATCTGAGGAATTACATAACGACATGATTGAGCTGAGGGAATCAGTGTAAATAACTGATTTGAAGGAACTGTCTGAACAGAGATTTTCTAAAGCTAGTTTGATTGCATATAATTCAGCAGAAAATATACTAAATTCTGATGGAAGGGAAACTGATACAGTTGTATTCGGAAACACTGCAGCTGCTCCAACATTTGAATTAGATTTAGAGCCATCTGTATAGATTGGGGAGAAGTCAGTATATCTTTGAGTGTGAACTGCATGAATTTGTTTGACATTTGATGCTTGCAAAGTATTCTTTCTCCATTGACAGAGGTAAGTGTCACAGGTTGGAAGAGGAGGAGGAGTCCATGGTGGCTGAGTACATGTGGCTACTTGTTGTACGGAATGGACGGAAATATTCCAAACTTGCTCCAATTCAAGAAGGCGAAGACCAGCTGGCTTTACTATGCTAGGTTTGTTTCTGTATAAGATTTCAAATGGTGGGTTGAAAAGGTATGACTGAACGGGATGAGAGGCACAACTTTGTATCTTTACAGCATATTTGAGTAACAGTGTTTTCCTGCGTAAAGCTAGTGGGGGCTCGTGAGCATCAATGTAGAGACTATGTGCTGGCGACGTTCTGAATGCACCAATTGCAATTCTCAAAGCACTGTGCTGAATTGGATCAAGCCAGCGTAATACACTCTTTCTGGCAGAATCATAGACAGGAGCACCATAATCGAGACGGGATCTGATTAATGCCCTGTATAAACGAAGAAGCGAGGTACGATCTGCACCCCATGTTTGGGCAGATAAAGCTCTGAGTATGTTTAACTTTTTTAGACATGACGTCCGTACATTTTTAATATGGTCTAGGAAATTTAACTTGTTGTCAAGGATTAATCCAAGAAATCTGATGTTGCTGGTGACTGGGACAACGATGTTAGAAATTTGAAGTTCAGGATCTGGATGGAGTTTGCGTTGTCTACAGAAGTGGATGGCAACTGTTTTCTGCTGCGAGAGCCGATAGCCGTTGAGGCTTGCCCATTGTTGAATTTTATTAAGTGATATCTGAAGCTGTCTTTCAACAGACCTCATGTTTTGAGAATGACAGGAGATGGAAAGGTCATCTGCATAAAGGTAAGTCTCAACTGTATTTGGAAGCTGTTGTTGTTGTTGTTGTGGTTTTTTGGTGCAAGGGCTACTTAGGCCATATTGCACCTATCACCGTTATGAATGTTACATATGCATGGTGATTTTGATGGTATTACTCAAAAATGATCATATAATTTGATCTTTTTCATAAAGTGAAAGAACTCCAGCAGATTAGCGTCGTTACCTATGATGTGGCAGAGTGTCAAAGGTTCTTTAAGGTTTGGCAGAAAGCTAAAAGAGACTTGGCGGGCAGTGGTGTATAAAGTACACTCAATAAGAATATGCTTCATTGTGAGGGGACAGTTGCACTGTGTGCATTGTGGAGGATCATTACCTGTGAGGAGATAAAGGTGAGTAAGATGACTGTGGCCAATTCGCGCTCTGGTTAAGATTACTTCCTCTCTCCTGTTTATACGGAAACTGGAGGTCCACGGTTGCGGTTCAGGTTTTATTTGGCGGAGTTTATTGTGCGTTTGGGCTTGCCATTGAATTCTCCATTGTTCTTTACACATTCTTCGAATATTACTTTTGTAGTCAGGATATGGGACGTAATGCTGTGATAATTCTCTGTCGGATGGATGTTTGGCGGCATAGTCTGCACATTCGTTTCCTGGTATCCCAGCATGGCCTGGGATCCAGCAGAAAATGGCCACTCGTTGGAGTTCTTGAAGATGCATCAGTTTGGATTTTATGAGCTTTATTATAGGATGTGTTTGAGAAGAATTGTTCTGTAAAGCTATAATCGCACTCTGGGAGTCCGTATATATCATGCTTTTATGGATGGCCAGATGGAGGATATTTTCTACTGCAAGTTTGATGGCATATAATTCAGCTGTATAACTGCTGCATTCATTGGGAAGTGATACGGAGAAGGTTTTATGAGGGAAAACGGCTGATGCACCCACTCCACTCTCAGATTTTGATCCGTCAGTATATATTTTTGAAAAATGCAGATAATGTTGTGTGTGGGCAATATGGAGTTGTTGTAAATTAACATTTGCAAGAGAGTGTTTTCCCCAGTTTAGAAAATAACTGTCACAGAGTGGTTTAATAGACGTCCATGGGGGATCCGTACTATTTAAATCTTGAAGAACTTTATCAGGATATATATTCCAAGTTTGCGATAATGCTTGAGCTCTGTGAGCAAAAGGCTGAATTGCTCTAGGTTTATTTCTATAGAATGTTGTGAACTGTGGGTCATTAAGTATCGGCCTAATGGGATGGGTAGGTAGACTTTGGATTTTAGTTGTATAGTTAAGAAGTAACATCTTTCTCCTGAGGCTTAGAGGGAGTTCATGAGCATCAATATAAAGACTTTGAACTGGTGAAGTTCTATAAGCGCCTATAGAAATCCTCAGGGCAGAGTGTTGAATTGGTGCAAGTCGCGCTAGCACGCTCTCCCTAGCAGAACCATACACCGGGGCACCGTAATCAAGGCGAGATCTGATTAGGGCTCTATACAAATGAAGTAACGTGTACCGATCTGCACCCCATGATGTAGAAGAAATGACTCTCAGTATGTTCATTTTTTTCTGGCAAGACGTCTTTAGATGTTTAACGTGCTCTATGAAGTTCAACTTACTATCAAAAGTCAGACCGAGCAGACGAATGCTGCTCACAACTGGGATAGGCTGATTTGTTAAGTGTACCTCTGGATCTGGATGCATCTTCCGTTTGTTACAAAAGTGAACTACTTTAGATTTTGAACAAGAGAGTCGATACCCATTCTGTGCCATCCATAACTGAATATTATTAATTGACATTTGGAGCTGTCGCTCAATGAAGGTCATGTTTTGAGAACTGCAAGAAAAAGTGAGATCATCGGCATAGAGGTATGAATTCACAGTGCTGGGCATACATTTAGTCATATGGTTTATTCTTATTGCGAATAAGGTGGCACTGAGCACAGAGCCTTGTGGGACCCCTTCTTCTTGTATATATGTTTGAGAGAGTACTTGTCGGTATCGAACTTGAAAGGATCTGTGCTGAAGGAAATTCAATATGAAGTACGGTAAGTGGCCTCTCAGGTCAAGGGAATGCAGATCTCTCAGGATACCAAAACGCCATGTGGTGTCAAAGGCTTTTTCTACATCAAGGCATACCATGACGAGATGCTCATTTCGAATGAATGCATTCCTGATGTTTGTTTCCGCTTTGACCATGAGATCAAGGGTTGATCGATTTTTCCTGAAACCAAATTGATTGTCAGAAATTAGATTTTTAGAGTCGAGAAACCAGGTGAGTCGACGGTGAATTATTTTTTCCAGGGTTTTACTTAAGCAGCTGGTGAGAGAAATAGGTCTATAGTTTTCAGGAATGGAATGATCTTTTCCTGGTTTGGGAATTGCTATTATATAGGAGTGATGCCAGGAACTCGGGAAACAATGTTCAAGTAAGATGCGATTGAAAAACGTGAGCAGTGAAGAGACCGATTCTTTATCTAAGTGTTGGAGCATAATGTAGTATATTCCGTCGGGGCCTGCAGCACTATGTTTTGAGGTAGATATGGCTTCTTGAAGTTCGAGCATTGTAAGCGGTTGATTATAGGGTGAAGCACATTTACTCGTAGGTCTGAAGTTTAGTTTGGACTTTTCAGCTAATACTTTGATCTTTTGGAATGTTAGATCATATGCTGTTGAGGCAGATAACTGTGAAAAAACAGTCCCTAGGGCATTCGCTATATCTATAGGAGAAGAAAGATCCTGCCCATTCCAGTTGAGAATTGGGGAGGATAATAGGGGAACTTTGCCACTTAGTTGTTTTATTTTCCGCCATATTATTCTTGAATCAGTATTTTTATTAATCGAGTTCGCAAATCGAATCCAAGATTCTCTTTTAGCTTTCTTCGTAATGTAACGGGCCTTGCCTCTGAGTCTCTTGTAGTTTATAAGATTGGCAGTGGTGGGGCGTTTTCGAAATAGATTCCATGCTCGGTTTTTTTCTTTTTTTGCACCTTTGCACTCTTCATTCCACCAATAGTTTATGGTTCTATGGGTTGTTGACTGTGATTGTGGAATCGCAGTGCATGCAGCAGCCAGTATTTGTCTCGTGATGTGATCAGTAGCTGTGTCAATAGGACAGGTTTTGATGATATGTTCATCAAAGGACATTCGGGAAGTGAATTTTGCCCAATCTGCTCTGTGAAATTTCCATTTTACGTAGTTTTGGGAAATTATGGAATGTCCTGTTTGTATCTTACATATTAGCGGAAAGTGGTCACTATTTAGCGGGTTGTCGAGGGCTGTCCACTCAATACTAGGGAAGAGGATCGGAGAGCATATGGAAAGGTCTATTGCAGAAGTTCTACCGGTAGAAAGATGGATGTAAGTTGGCAAGCCAGTATTTAGTATTGTCAGATTTTGTCTGTCAGCAAGCTGTTCGATAAGTTGTCCTCGTCCATCTGCATTGGGAGAACCCCACAATGGATGGTGTCCATTGAAGTCACCCAATAAACAGATAGGGGTTGGCAACTGCTGAATAAGATCTTCCAGTTCATGGATGGTATAGGAGTGATTGGGCGAAAGGTAGATGGAAACAATTGTCAAAGTAATACCAATCACAATACGTGTTGCAACAGCTTCGATGGAGGTTTGTAAAGGAATTAATCTGCAAGGTACTCGTGAGTCTATGAGTATGGCTACCCCTCCGTGAGCATTATTTGTAGCAGTTCTATCTTTTCTGAAGAGTGCATAATTCTTAACTGAGAGTGATACATGACGTGTTAAATTTGTCTCTTGTAGGCAGATGCCTACGGGATGGTAACGATCAATTAACTCGTGGATATCATCAATGTTACTGCGAATTCCTCAACAGTTCCACTGTATGATTTGGTGCATTATTTGGTTTTGTTACTTGAGGTAGATTCTGAGTCTTTTTTATTCCCAGGCTGTTTGTGGCGATCGAGTTTCATTTTCTCTTTTCTTGGAAAGGTTGGGCGTCCGGTATCCAAGACATCTTCTGCATGAAGATCTAGGATAGGTTCATTTGGGTCAGTATTGTTATCAGTGTCCATATTTTCTGAAGTAATATTGTTTGTCTTCCTATTTGTGACTGAGTCGGTTTTTGACTTTGAATTATCTGATGGTCTATGTGGGGTTGCTGGTGGGACTGTGACAGGGGTGTTGTTGGCTCTGTCTACTACCTTTTGCTCTTTTTTGCTCATCATTGTTGGTGACAGTATAGATCGGGCCCAATCTGCAATCGACATGGTTGGGGGAACTGATACTTCAGTTTGTGTTGCTGTTGTTTGGTATTTTTGCATTGCTGCTGCATATGTGTTCTTAGGTGTGTTTAGCATAATTTGCTTTCTTGCCTCTTGGTATGTGACTTTTCGTTCTACCCTGTACTTTTGGATTTTTTTTTCAGTTTTCCATAGATCGCATGACTTGGAGTAGGCTGGATGCACACCTTTGCAATTCAGACAGTGTGGTGTTTTGGCGTCACAGTCTGCTTGCGAATGTTCTTTCGACCCACAGTTTGGGCAGACTGGATCTCCTCGACAAGCCATTTGTGCGTGACCAAATTTTTGGCACTTGTAGCATCTTATAGGATTCGGGATAAAGGGTCGTACTCGGCAGTTGAGATAGCCGGCTTTGACACTGGATGGCAAGATAGGTGTTCCGAATGTCAGGATGATGTTGCGGGTGGGAACAAGTTCTCCATCTTTCCTGATCATGATGCGTTTGGCTTGTATCACTTTCTGATGTTTGAGTTCTTGGGCCAGTTCATCTTCTGTTACATTTATCAGATCCCACTCTGCAATTACTCCCTTGGAAGTATTTAGTGTTGCATGAGGGGTAACTTGAATGGGTAGTCCGCCAAATACTGTTAGTTTCAACAGTCTCTCAGAATGTGCGCGACTCACTGTTTCTACCAAGAGGTCTCCAGATCTTAGTCTTCTCACCATTTTGGGAGAGCCCGCCACATTTTCCAAACATTTTTGTATAAGAAATGGTGAGAGAGTGCTCATAGATTTGTCCGACAGACTATGTAAGATAAGGAATGATGGGCATTCCTGTTGGTCTGTGTCTGTTCGCAGTCGTTTAGACTTTGTTACATCGTGAGAAATTTCATGATCAGCATTGTTGATGGTACTGGATGAGCGCCTAGGCTGCTCAAGCTCTGGGTAGTTGTCGTAGTCCATGTTAGGCTCCTTTTTGCCCTGGGAGGTTGACTTTCCCTCCCAAGTTTCCGGCCCCGCCACGGGGAGGCAGGAGCAGTGCCGCAAGGAGGCCAAGCGGTTAGATAAGTTAGTTGGTTAGTAAAATAGAGTAAATATATCTATTGAAAAAGAAAGGTGAGTTTCCTTCCTGGTTCTTACTTGTGATTTTTCAAGTATAGAACTAAATTATAAATGAACTTCCAGTAAAGAACGATATAACTTAAAATGAATTTTTATCACTGGGAAAGATCGCTATATATTAGCACTTTGAACGCTTGACCTCGAATTCGCTTGGCACCCGGGGCCATTTGGAAGCTGCTTAGTGATAGAATCTATTCTCAGAGCAAAAAGAGTGGCACTCAGTACTGATCCCTGTGGAACACCTTCTTCCTGGATGAAAGTTGTGGAAAGGGCATGTTGGTATCGAACTTGAAATGATCTAGTATGTAAGAAGTTCTCAATAAATATAGGGAGGTTGCCTCGTAGTCCTAGAAGGTAAAGATCACTAAGTATACCATACCGCCAAGTGGTATCAAAAGCCTTCTCTATGTCTATTGAAACCATTACTAGATGTTCACTTTTGACAAAAGCATTACGGACGGCAAATTCAGCCTTGACCATAAGATCTAGGCATGACCTGTTTTGACGAAAGCCATATTGACTATGGCTCATTAGCTGTTCCGACTCTATGATCCAGACGAGTCTTCTGTGGATAATTTTCTCAAGAATTTTGCTGAGGCAGCTTGAGAGAGATATGGGTCTATAGCTATTCGGGTTGGATGGATCTTTTCCAGGTTTCAGGAATGCCAAAACTGTACAGTGATGCCAAGAAGCTGGAAAAACATTTTCTAAAAATATGCGATTGTAAAAGACCAGGAGGCAGCGCAAAGCTTTGTCATCAAGATGTTGTAGCATGACATAATAAATCCCATCTGGCCCGGCAGCACCATTGCGGGCAGTTTTAATGACATGTAAAAGTTCAGAATATTGCAGAGGTTTGTTATATGGGAGAAGACGGGCAGTTTGAAAATGAATAGCATGCTTTTCTTCAGTGTTTTTAATTCTTTGGAATGAGGTAGGATAGGCTGTTGCTGCTGAAATTTCGGCAAAAGTATTTCCCAAAGCATTAGCTATATCTACTGGATTAGAGAGATCTTTCCCATTCCAAGAGAGGATTGGAGAAGGTATGGTAGGAAACTTACCAGACAGCTGTCTAATTTTTTTCCATATTATTTTGGAATCAGTATTTCTGTGAAAACTAGAGGCAAAACGGATCCAGGATTCTTTCTTTGCTTGCTTTTGTATGAAGCGTGCTTTTGCCCTTAATTTCTTATAGTTAATAAGATTGACTGTGCTCGGACATTGCCGAAACAAATTCCAAGCTTTATTTTTTGCTCTCTTTGCTGTGGTGCATTTGTCATTCCACCAGTAATTATGATGTTTTCGGCCCGGGGGATTTGATAGTGGTATTGTATTTTTAGCCACATTTAGAAGATGCGACGTGATGTAATCTGTGGCATCATCAATATGTTGGAGGCGGATTTTTTCCTCATCAAGGTCGATTGACGATTGAAATTTTGCCCAGTCTGCTCGGACAAATTTCCACTTTCTGCACGGTTGAATTGAAGGAGTCTTTGCTATCAGAAAGTTGCATACTATTGGAAAGTGGTCACTGCCCATGGGATCATTTATTACATTCCACTCTATGGTTGGGACTAGTACTGGTGAACAAATTGTGAGGTCTATTGCTGATGTGTGTCCTGCTGGGAGTTGTACGTGTGTCGGTGCACCAGTATTGAGTATACTGAAATTTAGTGCCTCTAAAAAGCTTTCAATTAGTCGGCCACGTCTATCCAATTTGGGAGAACCCCATAATGGGTGGTGCCCGTTAAAGTCCCCTAATATACAGAGAGGTGGAGGTATCTGTATAAACAGGTCTTCAAGATCTCTTAAAGAGTAAGAACGGTTTGGTGGTAGGTAGATTGAGATAAGTGTTATTGCACTATGGAGAGTTATGCGAACAGCAACAGCTTCTATTTCAGTTTGGATTGGGATATGTCTAGTTGGGATCTTCGAGTTTACTAGGATTGCTACCCCACCATGGGCAGCATTAGCGGTATTTCGATCTCTTCGATAAAGGCAATAGTTCTTTATCGAAGGAGAAATTTGTGAGGTCAGGTAAGTTTCCTGTAGACAGAAGGCAGCTGGAGAATATCGGTTAATTAAGTATTGAATATCGTCAGTGTTGCAACGAAAACCTCTGCAATTCCATTGTAAGATATTGTGGTTCATTTAGGTTTAGTTGAGGATGATTCATCAGACTGTTTTTTGTTTGAGCACTTTTTCCGGTCTTTTTTTGGGAAGCTGGGGCGCCCAGTATCCATAGTGTCATTTGCATGAAGTTCTAGTATGGGTTCCTCAAGATCTGAGTGTACATCTACTTCCATACTATTGGTGGATGATTCAGGTTTCTTGTTGTCTTTGGTAGTTTTTAATTTTTCTTTATCATGCGAGACTGTCCGAGTATCAGTTGGGATGCTGATTGGAGTGTTGGTCGATTCACTGGTTTTAGTTTGATGTGTGTCTTTTCCTGAATTAGATAGTGTATTTTTAACCCAATTAGCCATAGATGTGCTGGGGGGTATTGATACATCTGTTTGTACTGCTGTTGAAATAAAGCTTCGAGTGTGAGACGCATATGAACGACTGGGCATGGTCAACATAACCTGTCTGCGTGCCTCAGGGTATGTGACTTTGTGTTCAATTTTATATTTTTGAATTTTCTTCCCTGTTTTCCACATTTCACAGGATTTTGAAAATGCTGGGTGACTTTCTTTGCAGTTAGGGCAAATGGGACTTGATGCTGAACAGTCTGCTTGTGTATGTTCCTTGGAACCACAAATAGGACAAATAGCTTCTCCTCTGCATGCTTGTTGGGAATGTCCATATTTTTGGCATTTAAAACAACGAATCGGGTTAGGAATATAAGCCCGAATTCGGCAGTTTAAATAGCCAGCTTTTACTGAGGATGGCAAATCTGGGGTACTGAAGGTTAAAATGATTGACCTAGTTGGGACGAGATTTCCATCTTTTTTGGTCATTATGCGTTTGGCGTTGGTTACTTTTTGATTACTCAGTTCTTTAACTAATTCCTCTTCTGATATTGTAAGTAGGTCCCATTCGGTTATAACGCCTTTCGAGGAATTTAAGGTGTTGTGCGGAGTAATAGATACTGGCAGGCCACCGAATGTCGTTGTTTTGAGCAGCCACTCGGAATGTTTGGAGTTGGCTGTTTCAATTAATAGGTCTCCAGATTGCAGTCGTTTAACCATTTTTGGTGTTCCAGCAATCGATTCCAGAAATCTTTGGATGACGAATGGTGATAATTTGCCTACAGGTTGGTTGGAGAGAGAGTGTATCACCAGAAAGTTTGGCATTTCATTGCACTGAACTTCTCTTCGGAGCCTTTTTGCTTGGTTCACGTCTTCATCATTAGGTTTGTCTAGCCTTGAGTTTGAAGGCTCTAGAGGTGGATATTCATTTTTATCCATCGTTGCTCCTTTTAGCCCTGGGGGATAACTTTTCCCCCAGATTACCGGCCCCGCCACGGGGAGGCAGGAGCAGTGCCGCTCGGAGGCCAAGCGGTTGAAGTGTTAGTTGGTTAATAAAACAAGAAATATAGGAAAAAGAAAGGTGTGTTTCCTTTCTGTGTTCTAACTTGTGGTTTTCAAGTATAGAACTAGTTATAAAAGAAAGGCTTTTGCTAGAAACGTAGGAACTTAAAAGGAAATAACTTCAATCACTTTAGAAGAGCGCTCTATATATCACCAGAATATCGCTTGGCCTCGAAATACGCTTGGCACCCGGGGCCAGGAAGGGAGTAGAGAAGGGGAGCAGATAGAGAGATCAATGGCAGAAAAAGTACGGGTAGGCATATGGAAGAAGGTGTTTGTTCCAGTATTTAGAAGGGAAAGGTCATTGTCATTGAGCATACGCTCTATGACTCGTCCCCTTCCGTTGATGTTAGCACTACCCCACAAGGTGTTATGTCCGTTAAAATCCCCGAGAAGTAAGAAAGGGGGAGGCAGCTGCGTTAGAAGATCATCAAGGTCTGCCTGGGAGATGTCAGTCCCAGGTGGCAAATAAATAGAGCAGACCGTTATTAAAAATCCCACTGTAAGGCGAATTGCAACAGCCTCTATGCTGGTTGTAATTAGCAAGGGCTGAACTGGGGTCTGATTACCCACAAGGATAGCCACTCCTCCATGAGCAGGACCATCCGCAATTCTATCCTTACGAAAGATTGTGATGTTATGCAGGGTGGGATCATCATTTGCCTTTAGATAAGTCTCCTGCAAGCAAAAGCAAACTGGCTCGTGCTTTTGCAGGAGGGCCTTGATGTCATCAGTATTTCGCCGGAATCCACGACAATTCCATTGTAGGAATTTAGCCATTATTTTGGCTTGGTGGGTCCATCAGGCGGCTTCCGAGGTGCTGAGGGCTTATTTTTATCAGTCTTGGCTTTGTCTTTTTTGGGGAAGAATGGACGATGTCCCGTGTCCATTTCTTCCTCCGCAAAGAGTTCCAAGACTGATTCATCCTGTACCTCCTTGTTCTCTACATCCATTGTTTCTGGTATTACGGGTGACTCTTCAGAACGTTTTTGCTCTTTTTTACCACTTGGTTTTGGTAGTGGTGGAGCACTAGGAGGTACGGATATAGGAGTGGCAACTGATTGTGTTTTTTTGGTGGGCTTTTGTGAATTTAATAAATAGCGTGCAATCGGAGTGAATGACTCTTTCGGTGGTATAGTCATCTCAGTTTGAGTACCGATAGTGCACTTGGCAGAAACCTTCTGAGCATAGGAAGGTTTCCCGCTATTTATTGGTTCGATACGTTTTCTGGCCTCTGGGTAGGAGATATTCAGCTCTGTTTTCAGTTTTTGGATTTCTTTTTCATCCTTCCACCGCTGGCATGCTCGAGAATAGGCGGGGTGCTCTCCTTGGCAATTAATACAGATCGGTTTTGAAGCTGAACATTCCTTGCTCTCGTGGTCTTTAACACCACATCGAGCACAGGCAGGGTTACCACGACAAGATGTTTGTGAGTGGCCGTATTTTTGGCATCTAAAACACCTCAGTGGGTTTGGGATGTAAATCCTCACTGGGCAGTTTAGATAGCCTGCCTTGATGGAACTTGGAGGCCTTGGGGTATTGAACGTGAGGATAAGAACTCGGGTAGGGACGAGATTCCCATCCTTTCGTATCGATATTCTTTTCACAGCTGTCACTCCTTGGTCTTTCAATTCAGAGCAGATCTCTTCTTCAGAAACATGAAGAAGGTCCCACTCTGATATAACACCACGTGAAGAGTTCAGAGTTTTGTGGGGGGTTACGGTGATAGGTATTCCCCCTATGGATGTAGAGTTTAAGAATTTTTCAGCTTGTTTTGTGCTGGAAGCTTCAACTAAAAGATCGCCAGAACGCAGTCGTTTAACGGATTTTGGTGACCCTGCCAACCCTTCTAATCCTTTCTGGATAAAGAAGGGTGACATCTTTCCAATTGACTGTTCTCCGATGGAATGGAGAATGAGGAAGAGCGGTGTCACTGATGGTGTTGGTGTATCCTCAGTTCTGGCTCTTTTTGCAGAGGTGTTTTCTTTTTCATCTTCTCGATTAGGTAGGGGCCTTGTTGGGGCCCCAGAAGAAAGGGGATTTAAATTACTCATATGAGTAAAGAGAAAATGTCTGATGCCTAAGTACCTCACCCACCACGGAGCCCTACGAGGGGACGCCCACTCGTGAACTAGCAGGTACTGCGTACACGAATGGGACGCCGAGTTCGCTTAGAACACCATACCCACGTTACCAATAAGTCTTTATCCCGTCCCAGGACCATAGGGAGGGAGGCTTATTGGAACGCAGTTGACCCTAGCAGTATAAAACCACCCGCCGATTGATCCCAGTCGGGCCGGTCCGGGACCACCCGTCTTGTCGAAGCAGGGGCCAAAGTGGTGTATTGAAGCTGGGCCCCTCAACCACCAGGATCCCCCTTTCCGCTTCCACGGGTCGCGGCGCACGGCTGCACACGCCGGATTTCAAAGATGTAACCCTGAAACCAAGGTATGGGCGTTAGATCCCAGTGATGCTAATCTGGAAACCCAGCAGCGTCACTGGGAGGTCCCCTCACCACGTACAGGTGCCCACGTTGAGGGGATAAGATATGACATTAAATCTTTGTGTGTAAATTGATCGAGTGTTTGATTGATTGATTGATTTAGTTTTTTATGGCGCATTGGCAGCTAGGGTCATAATGCGCCAAGTCAAAGTTTAAAAGCTAGTAAACAATTTGTTAGCCTAGGCTACCACTTCTAACAAATTCTGTTATCTAACAAAGATAGAAATAAAAGTAAAAATATAAAACTTAGACCTTTGTATAAAAATTAATAGAGTGTAAAAAGTTAAAAACGTCAGACATGTTGTCTCTGTCACCTAAAATCTGACTGAGTGTAAATGGTTCAGTCAGATTATTAAAAGCGGTAAAACACAAGCGTCGTGCTTCTATAAAAACAGGACATTCTATGAAAAGGTGATGGACCGTTAAAATAATGTTACATATCTCGCACATAGGTGGGTCATCCGCCCTCATTAAATAGGAATGTGTTAGATGACTATGACCTATGCGGAGCCGAGCAAGAACAACTTCCTCTCTTAGAACCCTGCCTAGACTGGACTGCCATTGCGAAATCACAGGCTTTATATGATGTAGTTTATTTGTGACCTGTCCGTGCCAAGAATCTTGCCATTGTGAATACAATTTAGAGCGTATTATTTGCCTGTAGTCTGTATAGGGGACTGACAGTTGTTGTTGTTGTTGTGGGGGTTTTATGGCGCATAAGCAACTTTGGCTATAATGCGCCTATTCTTTTAATGTAATAATATATAAGAAATTCTTGTCACGTCAGAAAGGGCAGTAATCAGAAATGACTAAAAACTCCAATTTTTTTCAGAAAGTTAAAAAATTCCGGAATGTTTGCATTGTCACCTATGATATTCTCTAGAGTTATTGGTTTTCGATCGTTAACCAAAGATAGCAGGATTGTATTTCTGTTTTGTTTATAGTATGGACATTCAATGAGAATGTGTTTCACTGTCAAATTTAGAGAACAATGTGGACACTGTGGTGGATCATCTCCTGTGAGTAAATGAAGATGGGTCAGGTAAGTATGACCTATTCTTGCTCTTGAAAGAATTACTTCTTCCCGTCTTGATGTCCGGATACTGGAGAGCCAGATTTTCGGAACCTGTTTAATCTGTAAGAGTTTATTATTCGTTTGGGAATGCCATAGTGCTGTCCATTCTGATAGGCATGCAGTATGAATCATTAGTGCACAGTCTGAGGCTGGGACAGGGATATTGGTTAAATCTAAGCTGGTTGGGTTTTTTGCAGCTTTATCAGCCTGTTCATTGCCTAAAATACCAGAATGTGCTGGTATCCAGCAGAAGGTGACCAGTTGGTGATGTTCTTTTATCTTTAGTAATAATTTTCTAATCTCATTTATAACAGGGTGAAATTTATCTGAGGAATTACACAAAGCCTTGATTGAGCTGAGGGAATCAGTGTAAATTACTGATTTTAAAGAGCAGTCAGAAGGGAGATTTTTTAAAGCTAATTTAATTGCGAATAATTCAGCTGAGAAGATACTGAAATCAGGAGGAAGGGCTGCTGATACAATTGTATTCGGAAACACTGCAGCTGCTCCAACTTTTGAATTGGATTTAGAGCCATCTGTGTATATTGGTAAAAAATCAACATACTTTTGAGTGTGAACAGCATGAACTTGTCTGATATTTGATGATTGCAAAACATTCTTCCCCCACTGACAGAGGTAAGTGTCACAGGTTGGTAAAGGAGGTTGAACCCATGGTGGTTGAGTACATGTGGCTACTTGTTGTACGGAATGGATGGATATATTCCAAACCTGCAGTAGTTCAAGAAGGCGGTGACCAGCTGGTTTTCCTATGCTAGGTTTATTTCTGTACAGATTTTCTAATGGTGGATTGAAAAGATAAGGCTGGATGGGATGCGAAGTACAACTTTGTATCTTGACAGAATACTTTAGCAATAGCAATTTCCTACGTAAAGATAGTGGCGGCTCGTGAGCATCAATGTAAAGGCTATGTGCTGGCGATGTTCTGAATGCGCCAAGTGCAATCCTCAGTGCACTGTGTTGTACTGGATCAAGCCAGCGTAATGCGCTCTTTCTGGCAGAGTCATAAATGGGAGCTCCATAATCAAGACGGGATCTGATTAATGCCCTGTATAATCGAAGAAGGCAGGTACGATCTGCACCCCACGTTTGTGCAGATAAAGCTCTGAGTATGTTTATCTTTTTTAAGCAGGCAGTACGTACTTTTTTAATGTGTTCTAAGAAATTTAGCTTGTTGTCCATGATTAAACCTAGAAATCTAATGTTACTAGTGACTGGGATGGAAATATTAGAGATGTGAAGTTCAGGATCCAGATGAAATTTGCGTTGTCTGCAAAAGTGGATAGCAACTGTTTTCTGCTGTGATAGCCTATAGCCATTAAGGCTGGCCCATTGCTGTATTTTATTTAATGATATCTGAAGCTGTCGTTCAATAGATCTCATATTTTGGGAATGACAGGAGATGGAAAGGTCATCTGCATAAAGGTAAGTTTCGACAGTATTTGGAAGTTGTTTGGTGATAGAATCTATTCTTAGAGCAAAAAGTGTGGCACTCAGTACTGATCCCTGTGGAACACCTTCTTCCTGAATGAAAGTTGCAGAGAGGGCATGTTGGTATCGTACTTGAAACGATCTACTGTGTAGAAAATGCTTTATAAATATAGGAAGGTTGCCCCGTAGACCAAGAGAGTAAAGATCTCTTAGTATGCCATGCCGCCAGGTGGTATCAAAAGCCTTCTCGATATGTATGGAAACCATTACTAGATGTTCATGCTTAATAAAGGCATTACGAATGGCAAATTCAGCCTTAACCATAAGGTCCAGGCATGACCTGTTTTGACGAAAGCCATACTGACTATTGCTCATTAGCTGTTCTGACTCAATGATCCAGACGAGTCTACAGTGGACAATTTTTTCCTAGAATTTTGCTGAGGCAGCTGGAAAGAGATATTGGTCTGTAGCTATGGGGATTGGTTGGATCTTTTCCGGGTTTAAGGAATGCCAAAACAGTAGAATGATGCCAAGAAGTTGGATAGACATTTTCTAGAAAAATACGATTGTAAAAGACCAGAAGGAGACGCAAAGCTTTGTCATTAAGATGTTTTAGCATGACGTAATAGATTCCATCTGGTCCGGCAGCACCATTGTGGGCTGCTCCAATAGCATGCAAGAGTTCGGAATATTGTAGGGGTTTGTTATACGGCAGAAGGAGGGAAGTTTGGAAATTAATAGAGTGCCGTTCTGCAGTGTTTTTAATTCTCTGGAAAGGTGGAGTATAAGCTGCTGCCGCTGAGATTTCAGCAAAAGTTTTGCCCAAACCATTTGCGATATCCAGAGGACCAGATAGATCTTGCCCATTACAGGACAGAATTGGTGAAGGTACGGTAGGAAACTTACCAGAAAGCTGTCTAATTTTTTTCCATATTATATTGGTGTCAGTGTTTTTGTTAATGCTTGATGCAAAACGGGTCCAGGATTCTTTCTTGGCTTGCCTTTGTATGAAACGTGCTTTTGCTTTTGACTTCTTATAATTTATTAGATTGGGTGTTGTTGGATACTGCCTAAACAAATTCCAGGCTTTATTTTTTGCTTTTTTGGCTTTTGTGCATTGTTCATTCCACCAATAATTATAATGCCTACGAACCGAGGGATTTGATAGTGGTATTGCTTCTTTAGCCACATTTAACAGATGTGACGTGATGTATTCTGTCACATCATCGATAGACTGGAGACGGATTTTTCCCTCATCAAAAGATACTGATGACCGGAATTTTGGCCAGTTTGCTCTGGCAAATTTCTATTTTCTGAAGGGTTTAGCAGGAGGAGCCTGTGCTATTAATAGGTTGCATACGATTGGGAAGTGATCACTACCCATTATGTCATTTAAAACATACCATTCTATGGTCGGGACCAGTAATGGAGAACAAATGGAGAGATCTATGGCTGAGCTATGTCCACTTGGGAGCTGAACGTGGGTGTGTGTGCCAGTATTGAGTATAGTGAGGTTTACTGCCTCTATTAGGCTCTCAATGAGTCGTCCTCGTCTATCTAATTTAGGATCGCCCCATAAGGGATGGTGCCCGTTGAAGTCCCCTAACATACAGAGAGGTGGAGGTATCTGTATAAGGAGATCTTCAAGATCTTTTAAACAGTAAGTATGGTTTGGCTGTAAGTAGATTGATACTAATGTTATTTCAATATGGAGCATTATACGCACAGCAACGGCTTCTATTTCAGTTTGAAGTGGAATATGTTTAGTTGGGATCTTGGAATTTATCAGGATTGCGACACCACCATGGGCAGCATTTGTTGTATTACGATCCCTTCGATAAAGGCAATAGTTCTTTATCGAAGGAGAAATTTGCAAAGTTAAGTAAGTTTCCTGAAGGCAAAGGGCAACTGGAGAAAATCGATTAATTAGATCTTGGATATCGTCTGTATTGCAACGAAAGCCTCTGCAGTTCCATTGTAAAATACAAGGCATTATTTGTGTTTAGTTGATGGAGCTGATTCTGACTGCTTTTTGAAGGTGACTGGTTTATGGCGTTCTAATCTAGATTTATCTTTTTTGGAGAAAACTGGCCTACCAATGTCCATTTCTTCTTCTTCGGCATGGATTTCTAAAACAGGATCTTCCTGAATAGATGTGCCATCTGTGTCCATGGTTGGGTCCTGAATAATTTTCACAGTATTTGTGTTTGTAATACAAGATGTGGTAGCAATCACTGGTGGAGGAGTTACCGCTGGTATTGTCAGAGGTGTATTATTTGCTTGGTCTGTGGTCTTGGATTGTTGCTTGCATACATTTGGTTGCATGTCAGGGACTGACAGGCAATGGTTATCCAGGGAAACGGCTGATTTTGCAGCGGTATCAGCTAATTCATTTCCCCGGATCCTAACGTGGCTTGGGATCCAGCAAAAGCGA
Source organism: Mastigoproctus giganteus (assembly GCF_048544385.1). Lineage (NCBI taxonomy): Eukaryota > Metazoa > Arthropoda > Arachnida > Uropygi > Thelyphonidae > Mastigoproctus > Mastigoproctus giganteus. The sequence goes on along the minus strand of NC_143576.1, from coordinate 104,681,276 downwards.
ATATCAAATTCTAATTCCACGAGAGGAGGAAGAATCCGCCGGATCCTGGACAGGATCGGATGAGGATTAAACCTCACCGACACTAGAGCCTGTAACACTTTTGTTTGGTTTGGTTTTTTATGGCGCATTGGCAGCTGTGGCCATAATACGCCAAGACTATGTAATATTTAAAAAGTTTAAATTCTCGGTGACCTAATTAGTAAGGCCACCATGTCCAAATATATAATAATGTAACAAAAGCATAAATTAAATACAATTAAAAACTTTTATTAATTTAAAATAGCTAAAAACAGCAGACACATTGTCATTGTCAGATAAAATCTGACTGAGTGTATACGGTTTGGTTTGGTTTGGTTTTATTGGCGCATCAGCATCTAAGGCAATAATGCGCCAAGACCAGGTAATACATAAAAATTTAATATTTCAGTGACCTAATTAATTAGGCCACCGTGTCCAGGTCTAATTACAAAGATAAATCAATAAACGAAATAATAATAACAAATTTTAAACACGATTAAAAACGTTTATTGCTTTCAAAAAGCTAAAAATAGCAGACACATTGTCATTGTCGGATAAAATCTGACTGAGCGTATACGGCTCAGTCAGATGGTTAAAAGCGGTAAAACGGATATTGCTAAAATCTGGACAGTCAACTAAAATGTGTCTAATAGTTAAAATTGTGCCACAGGACTCACACATAGGAGGGTCATCAGCCCTCAGCAAAAACGAATGAGTCAAATGACTATGTCCTATGCGGGTCCGGGCAAGAACAACTTCCTCCTTACGATTCCTGCGCAGACTAGACTGCCACGGTTCAATTACAGGCTTTACACGATATAATTTATTCGCAGTCTGTCTATTCCACGAATCCTGCCATTGGGAATGTAACTTTTGCTGTATTGTTTGCCTGTAGTCTGTATAGGGGACTAACAGGCAACGGTTATTATTGGGAATTGCTGATTTGGCTGCTGCGTCAGCCAAATCATTTCCCTTAATCCCAATGTGGCTAGGAATCCAGCAGAAGCGGATGTTATATTCACGTTCACGGAGGAAGTGAAGCTTCTGCTGAATGCTAGACAGAACTGGATGAGAATTATATTTCACGGTTATTAAAGCCTGTAACACGCTGAGAGAGTCAGAATATAAAATGAACCGTTGGTGTTGGCATTCACTAATGTGATCCAAGGCTAACTCAATAGCGTGCAGCTCTGCAGTAAATATACTGCATTCCGAGGGAATCTGCTCCGATGTAGAGCTGTCTGTAAAGACAGCAGCAAATCCTACATATGATTCCGACTTCGAACCGTCTGAGTAAACTGGCGCGAAGTCAGAATGTTCAGCTCGGTGTGCTGAATGAAGTTACAGGTAGACAGACGATGGAGTGTCCGACTTTCCCCAATTTCTAAGGGACAAGTCACATGTTGGAACATGAGCATGCCAGGGTGGAAGGGGTTGCTTTGCTGTTTGGGCAACCCTGTCTACCTTAATATTAAGTTCTTTGAGTAGCCTTGAGTTATCCCGTCCCAGGACCATAGGGAGGGAGACTTATTGGAACGCAGTTGACCCTAGCAGTCAACTGCGATAATACCACCCGCCAATTGATCCCAGTCGAGCCGGTCCGGGACCACCCGTCTCGTCGAAGCAGGGGCCAAAGTGGTGTATTAAGGCTGGGCCCCTCAACCACCAGGATCCCCCTTTCCGCTTCCACGGGTCGCGGCGCACGGCTGCACACGCCGGATTCCAATGGTGTAACCCTGGAACCAAGGTATGGGCGTTGGATCCCAGTGATGCTAATCTGGTAAACCAGCAGCATCACTGGGAGGTCCCCTCACCACGTACAGGTGCCCACGTTGAGGGGCCTGTAACACGCTCAAGGAATCACAATAAATCATATACCTTTGGTAGTCGCTATTTTTAATGTGATATAGGGCTGTTTCTATTCCACGCAACTCTGCAGTATAAATGCTAGTTTCTTGTGGGATCTTATTGGATAAAGTTTTGTTAGGGAACACGACAGCATATCCCACATAGCATTTTAACTTTGAGCCGTCTGTATAGACTGGCAGAAAGTCAGAATACTGCTGTCTATGTGATGAAAAGAGTTGCTGGTAGACAGATGGCGGTGTAGTAGCCTTCTCGCAGATCTTAAGGGAGAAGTCACAAGGTGGAAAATAAGCATGCCAGGGTGGAAAAAATTGCCTTGGTGATTGGGCAACATTGTCTACCGTCAAGTTCAGCTCATTCAGCAGCCCTTGAATGCGAATACCAAAAGGATTGTTGGCAGTCCGACGGGAGTTGTAGAGGTTTTCCCAGCGCGGCTCAAAAACGGATGGCCACGTGGCATGATCGGTCAGGGACTTCAATTTGAAGGCGTACTGTAAGGACAACTGCTTACGTCGAAGAGACAGAGATGGTTCATTTGCTTCAACGTAAAGGCTTTGGACAGGAGATGTGCGAAATGCTCCAGTGGCTGTCCGGATGGCTTGATGGTGGATTGTATCTAACTACCGAAGTGCACTATCTCTAGCAGAACCGTAAACCTGAGACCCATAGTCGAGTTTGGAACGGACAAGTGCCAGGTAGAGACGAAGATGGGTAGTACGATCTGCGCCCAATGAGGATGACGAAAGGGCACGAAGGATGTTAAGCCCTTTGACACATCTTGTCCTCAGCTGACGAATGTGTTGTAAAAATGTCAGCTTTTTGTTGAAAATAAGTCCAAGGAATTTGAATTCTGCTACAACTGGGATGTTATTTTGCCCAAGCCTTAATTCTGGGTCAGGATGAAGTTGCCTTTCAATGACCCTCATATTGCATGAATTGCAAAATATAGCAAAGTCGTCTACATAGAGGGCATTGTTTACAGTGGGTGGAAGTTGTTCTGTGATAGAGTTTATTTTGATTGCCAAAAGCGTGACACTTAGAACGGATCCTTGTGGGACTTCCTCTTCCTGGGAGAAAACTCGAGAGAGGGTGGATCCTAAACGGATTTGAAACTAGCGATTCGAAAGAAAGTTTTTAATAAAAAGAGGAAGGTTACCTCTAAGACCAAAGTTATAGAGGTCTTTTAATATCCCAAATCGCCAGGCTGTGTCGTACGCTTTTTCAATATCAAAGAAAACTGCTACCAAATGCTCGGATTTAATAAAAGCATCACGAATGGACGTTTCCAATCGGATTAAATGATCCAGAGTGGATCTATTTCTTCGGAAACCGCACTGTGTCCTGGAAAGCAGACCATTTGTTTCTAAATACCATACCAGGCGAGAATTTACCATTCTTTCCAGGATCTTGCACAAACAGCTTGTCAGAGCAATAGGACGGTAGTTACTTGGATTTCTAGGATCCTTTCCTGGTTTTGGGAAGGGAAGAACGATTGCCTTCCGCCAGGAATCCGGAAATTGTTTATTAAGAAAAATTCTGTTAAACAGAATTAAAAGGTGATCCTTACATTGTGGTGTGAGGTGTTTTACCATTTCGTAATGGATGTCATCGGGCCCTACAGCACTTGCGTGTGTGAGAAAGAGTGCAGCATTTAATTCCTCCTGTGAAAAGGGCTTGTTATATGATTCAAGCCCTTTTGAATAGAAGTTCAGGGGGTTTTTCTCATTTTTCTCTTTCAGGGCCAAAAACTCTGCGGGAAAAGATGTTATTGCAGATATTTTTGCAAATGTTTCCCCTAGAGTATTTGCTACTGCAGTTCGATCTGCAATTGGACATCCGTTATGCTCGAGGATCACAGAAGGGCATGGTGGATATTTTCCCTTCATTTTCCGGATCTTATCCCAGACTACTTTTGAGCTAGCAGCCTGAGTTATGGAAGAGGTAAAACGAATCGAAGATTGCCTTTGGCTCTGACGTCGTACATAACGCGCTTTCGCACGTGCACGTTTAAATTTAACTAAATTTTCAGTTGTGGGATATCGGCGAAATATCGCCCACGCTTTGTTTTGTGCTTTTTTTGCTGCTGTGCATTCGGGATTCCACCAAGGTTTCGGAAATAGTGGGAACCGGCTGGATGATTTTGGGATTGCAATTGCAGCTGCTTGGACAATTGTTTCTCTGACGTAACCGACTGCATCATTGATTGGCACCTGACTGACTGTAGCGATGTCAATATTTGCCAGATGTTGAAAGGCATTCCAGTCAGCCTGATCAAGCTTCCACCGCGGTAAACTAAATGGAAGACATGGTCTACCACTAGTTAGGGTGATTATGACGGGGAAGTGATCGCTTCCATATGGGTTCCCCTCCACCTCCCAAGCAAGTGAAGCAAGGAGAGAAGGGGTGCAGATAGAAAGATCAATGGCAGAGAAAGTACGGGTAGGCATGTGGAAGGTGTTCCCACATTTAGGAGGGAGAGATCATTGTCAGTGAGCATATGCTCTATGACTCGTCCCCTTCCATTGATGTCAGCACTACCCCACAGAGTGTTATGTCCATTGAAATCCCCAAGAATTAAACAAGGGGAAGGCAATTGCATGATAAGATCATCAAGGTCTTTCTGGGGGATGTCAATCCCAGGTGGCAAATAAACAGAGCAGACAGTTAATAAGAACCCCACTGTAAGGCGAATTGCTACAGCTTCAATGCTAGTTGTAAGCTGCAAAGGCTGAAATGGGATCTGGTTGCCGACGAGGATTGCGACTCCTCCGTGGGCAGAACCATCCACAATTCTATCCTTACGAATGATGGTAATGTTATGCATGGTGGGGTCATCATTTGCCTTTAAATAAGTCTCCTGTATGCAAAAGCAAACTGGTTTGTGCTTTTGCAGGAGTGCCTTGATGTCGTCAGTATTTTGCCGGAATCCACGACAATTCCACTGTAGGAATTTAGCCATTATTTGGACTTGGTGGGTCCATCAGGCGGCTTCTGTGGTGCTGAGGGCTTACCTTTTTCAGTCTTGGATTCATCCTTCCTGGGGAAGTACGGACGCTGTCCAGTGTCCATTTCCACCTCAGCAAAGAGCTCCAAAACCGAGTCTTCTTGTACCTCCTTCTGCTCGACATCCATGTTTTCCTGGATACTCGGTGGTACTTCCCCTTTCTTGTTCTTTTCTTTTGCTTTTGTTACTTGTGGAGCATTAGGAGGTACCGATATAGGAGTGGCAGCTGATTGGTCTTTTTGTGCAGGTTTTTGGGAGCTTAAAAGATAACGTGCGATGGGAGTATACGATTCTTTTGGAGGGATGGACATGTCCGTCTGAGTTCCAATGGAGCATCTCCCTGCTACCTTCTGGGCATAGGTAGGTTTGTTGATGTTGAGACGTTTAACCGCTTTCCTTGCCTCCTGGTACGATATGTTTAGCTCTGCCTTCAGCCGTTGAATTTCTTTTTCTTCTTTCCACCTCTGGCATGCTCGTGAATAGGCTGGATGTTCTCCCTCACAATTAATGCAGGTGGGTTTTGCGGCTGAACATGCTGTTGTTTCGTGGTCCTTTGCACCACATCGAGCGCATGCAAGGACTCCACGGCAGGCCGTTTGAGAATGTCCATATTTCTGGCATTTAAAACACCGTAAAGGATTTGGAACATATGGACGTACTGGACAGTTGATGTATCCAGCTTTAATCTCATCAGAAGGTTTGGGCGAGTTAAAAGTCAGGATAACGCTCCTGGTTTTAACAAGTTTCCCATCCCTACGCGCACTAATTCTTTTCACAGCAATAACTCCCTGTGGTTTCAATTCTAAGCAGATTTCCCTCTCGGTTACGTCGAGAAGGTCCCATTCCGAAATGACACCTCTCGATGAATTGAGTGTTCTATGTGGTGTCACTGTTATGGGTACTCCTCCGATTGATGTTGCACGGAGTAGCTGCTCAGACTGCCTGTCAGTTTTGGTTTCAATTAAGAGGTCTCCAGAACGGAGCCTCTTAACTGATTTGGGTGACCCTACTAACCCATCTAACCCTTTCTGTATGAAGAAGGGCGACATTTTGCCAATCGGTTTTCAGTGGTGGAATGAATAATTAAACATTTTGGAACAGGCCCTGATGATATTTCTGTTCGCTGCCTCTTTGTAGCAATACTGCTATCAGTATCGTTTTCTATAGTTTCAGATAGGGACCGGGTTGGGGCCGCTGAAGATATATTTTTATCAGGATTCATGAAGATTTTTAAATTGTTCAGTGCCCGGGCTCCCCATCCACCACGGAGCCCAAAGGGACGCCCACTACCCGGCATGCAATAAATGCGCTCGGGAGTGGGACGCCAGGGCTACCCAGACACTATACCCGCACCGCCGCCAGCCTGAATCCTGTCCCTCGGACCATGAGGGTAGGGGCGTGGCATTGTCACCGTTGACCCTCGCAGGCGAGCCTACTAGCCGATTGATCCTAGCCGGGCCTTCCAGGACCACCCGTCTTGTCGAAGCAGGGGCCAAAGTGGTGTATTGAAGCTGGGCCCCTCAACCACCAGATCCCCCTTTCCGAATTTCCACGGGTCGCAGCACACGGCAAACAGGCCGGATTCCATTGATGTAAGCCTGGAACCTGGGCTGTGGACGTTGGATCCCAGTGATGCTAGTCTGGAAGTCCAGCAGCGTCACTGGGAGGTCCCCTCACCACGTACAGGTGCCCACGTCGAGGGGTTGATCGAGTGTAAAAAATTAAAAACGTCAGACATGTTGTCTCTGTCACCTAAAATCTGACTGAGTGTATATGGTTCAGCCAGATTATTAAAAGTTCTAGAAAAGGATCGTCTAAAGACAGGACATTCAATAAAAATGTGAGAAACAGTTAAAATAACGTTACACGTCTCGCACATAGGTGGGCCATCCGCCCTCAGCAAAAAGGAGTGTGTTAGATGGCTATGACCTATGCGGAGCCGAGCAAGAACAATTTGCTCTTTTCGGACCCTGCGTAGACTGGACTGCCATTGTATAATTACAGGCTTAATACACTGTAGTTTATTCGCTGTCTTTCCGTGCCAAGGGTCTTGTCATTGTGACTATAATTTACATCGTATTATTTGCCTGTAGTCTGTATAGGGGACTGACAGGCAATGACTATCCAGGGAAATGGCTGATTTGGCAGCGGTATCAGCTAGTTCATTTCGCCGGATCCCAATGTGGCTTGGGATCCAGCAGAAGCGAATGTCAAATTCTGATTCAAAGGCAGAACAAAGCATATGCTGGATCCTGGACAAGATGTTGTTGTTGTGATGGGGGTTTAATGGTTGTTGTTGTTTGTTGTTGTTGTTGTGGGGGTTTTCTGGCGCATAAGCAGCTTTGGCTATAATGCGCCTATTCCTTTATTGTAATAATATATAAGAATTTCTTCTTATATCAGAAGAGGCAAAAATCAGAAATGACTATAAACTCCAATTTTCTTCAGAAAGTTAAAAAATTCAGGGATATTTGCATTGTCACCAATGACATTCTCTAGAGTTATTGGTTTGCGAAGGTTAACCAAAGATAGCAGGGTTGTATTTCTGTCTTGATTATAGTGTGGGCATTCGATGAGAATGTGTTTCACAGTCAGATTTAGAAAACAATGTGGACACTGTGGTGGATCATCTCCTGTGAGTAAATGAAGGTGAGTCAAATGTGTATGGCCTATTCTTGATCTTGAAAGGAGTACCTCTTCTCGTCTTGATGAACGGACACTGGAACGCCAAATTCTAGGATCCTGTTTAAATTGAAAAAGTTTGTTATGTGTTTGAGAGTGCCAGAGTGCTGTCCATTCTGTTAGGCATGCGTCACGAATGATTTGTGGGTAGTCTGATGCTGGAACAGGGATAGTGGTTAAATCTAAGGTAGATGGATTTTTTGCCGCTTTATCGGCCAGTTCATTACCAGAAATTCCAGAATGGGATGGAATCCAGCAGAAGGTGATCATTTGGTGGCGCTCTTCAATCTGCAGTAATAATCTTCTAATTTCATTTAGAAGAGGGTGAACTTTATCTGTGGAGTTAGATAATGCCATAATTGAGCTGAGGGAATCAGTGTAAATAACAAATTTTAGTGAGCAGTCAGAACAGAGGTTTTCTAAGGCTAGTTTAATTGCATATAATTCTGCTGAGAATATACTGAATTCAGGTGGAAGGGCTGCTGAAATAGTGGTATTTAGGAACACTGCTGCTGCTCCAACATTTGAGTTAGATTTAGAGCCATCTGTATAAATTGGAGAAAAGTCAAAATATTTGTGAGTGTGAATTGCATGAAGTTGTTTCACATTTGATGCTTGAAGAACATTTTTTCCCCATTGGCAAAGGTAAGTGTCACAGGTGGGTAGAGGAGTAGGAGTCCATGGTGGTTGAGTGCATGTTACTACTTCTTGTACAGAATGAATGGGAACTTTCCAATCTTGCATCAGTTCAAGAAGGCGAAGACCAGCTGGTTTTACTATACTAGGCTTACTTCTGTAGAGGTTTTCTAGTGGTGGATTAAATAAATATGACTGAATTGGATGCGAGGCACAGCTTTGTATTTTGACAGCATACTTCAGTAGCAGTGTTTTCCTACGTAGTGTTAACGGGGGCTCATGAGCGTCAATGTAGAGGCTATGTGCTGGTGATGTTCTGAAAGCCCCAAGTGCAGTCCTCAAGGCGCTGTGCTGAACTGGATCAAGCCAGCGCAAAACACTTGCTCTGGCAGAATCATAGACAGGAGCACCATAATCAAGACGGGATCGGATTAATGCCCTGTATAGCCGAAGTAAGGAGGTGCGATCTGCACCCCATGTTAGGGCGGATAAAGTTCTGAGTATATTTAACTTTTTTAAACAGGAAGTACGTACATTTTTAATATGGTCTAAGAAGTTTAATTTGTTGTCAAGGATTAATCCTAGAAATCTGATGTTACTATTGACTGGGATGGAGAAGTTGGAAATTTGGAGTTCAGGATCCAGATGGAGTTTGCGTTGTCGACAAAAATGGATGGCGACTGTTTTCTGTTGTGAGAGTCGATAGCCGTTTAGGTTGGCCCATTGTTGTATTTTATTCAGTGATATCTGAAGCTGCCTTTCAATTGATCTCATGCTTTGGGAATGGCAGGAAATGGAGAGGTCATCAGCATAAAGATATGACTCAACTGTGTTTGGAAGCTGTTTAGTGATGGAATCTATTCTAAGAGCAAAAAGAGTGGCACTCAGCACAGATCCCTGAGGAACACCTTCTTCCTGAATGAAAGTTGTAGAGAGCTCATTTTGGTATTTTACTTGAAACGATCTAGTGTATAGGAAGTTCTGTACAAATATGGGAAGGTTTCCGCGTAGACCGAGAGAATAAAGATCACTAAGTATGCCATGTCGCCAGGTGGTGTCAAAGGCTTTCTGTATATCTATAGTAACCATAACCAGATGCTCGTGTTTAACGAACGCATTGCGAATGGCAAATTCAGCCTTGATCATGAGATCTAAGCATGATCTGTTTTGTCGAAAGCCATGCTGACTATTGCTCATGAGATGTTGTGACTCTATGATCCAGACGAGTCTATTGTGGACAATTTTTTCAAGGATTTTGCTGAGGCAGCTTGACAGAGATATAGGTCTGTAGTTATGGGGATTGGTTGGGTCTTTTCCAGGCTTCAGGAACGCCAAAACAATAGAGTGGTGCCAAGAAGCTGGATAAGTTTTTTCTAAAAAAATACGGTTGTAAAAGACCAGGAGGAGGCGCAAAGCCTTGTCATCAAGATGTTGCAGCATGATATAATAGATCCCATCTGGTCCGGCGGCACCATTACGAGCTGTTTTAATGGCATGCAATAATTCAGGATATTGTAGAGGTTTGTTATATGGCAGAATGGGGGCAGTTTGGAAGTTAATAGAATACCGTTCTCGACTGTTTTTAATTCGTTGGAAAGATGTAGTATAAGCTGATGTTGCCGAGATCTCAGCAAAAGTATTGCCCAAAGCGTTAGCTATATCCGAGGGACTAGTTAAATCTCGCCCATTCCATGAGAGGACTGGAGAGGGTATGGTTGGAAACTTGCCAGAAAGCTGTCTAATTTTTTTCCAGATTAATTTGCTGTCAGTATTTCTGTTAATTGTTGATGCAAAGCGAGCCCAGGATTCTTTTTTGGCTTGCCTCTGTATGAAACGTGCTTTTGCCCTTACTTTCTTATAATTTATCAGATTGGCTGTGATTGGATAACGCCGAAACAAATTCCACGCTTTATTTTTTGCTTTTTTTGCTTTGGTGCATTCCTCATTCCACCAATAATTATAGTGCTTTCGACCCGGTGGGTTTGATAATGGTATTGTATCTTTAGCCACGTTTAAGAGATGCGACGTGATGTAGTCTGTCACATCATCAATATGATGGAAACGGATTTTTTTCTCATCGAAAGAGATTGATGACTTAAATTTTGCCCAGTTTGCTCTTGTAAATTTCCATTTCCTGCAGGGTTTAGTTAAAGGAGTCTGTGCTATCAATACCTTGCATACGATTGGGAAGTGATCACTGCCCATAGGGTCGTTTATAACATACCACTCTATGGTCGGGACCAGTACTGGAGAACAAATGGAAAGGTCTATTGCTGAAGTATTTCCAGTTGGGAGCTGAATGTGAGTGTGCGTGCCAGTATTCAGTATGGTGAGGTTTAGTGCATCTAAAAGTCTTTCAATGAGTCGACCACGTGTATCCAATTTAGAAGCACCCCATAGGGGGTTGTGCCCATTAAAGTCCCCTAATATACAGACAGGTGGAGGTATCTGTATGAGGAGGTCTTCAAGTTCTTTTAGAGAATAAGTATGGTTTGGCTGTAAATAGATTGAGACTAGTGTTATTGCAATATGGAGAGTTATACGAACTGCAACAGCTTCTATTTCAGTTCGAAGTGCGATATGCTTTGTTGGGATCTTTGAATTTATCAGGATTGCTACACCACCGTGGGCAGTATTTGCTGTATTGCGATCTCTTCGATAAAGGCAGTAGTTCTTTATCGATGGAGAAATTTGCGAGGTTAAGTAAGTTTCTTGGAGACAGAGAGCAACTGGAGAATACTGGTTAATTAGATTATGGATATCATCTGTGTTGTAACGAAAGCCTCTACAGTTCCATTGTACAATTATGGCCATTATTTGTGTTTAATTATTTGAGATGTATCTGACTGCTTTTTGAAGGTGATTGGTTTATGACGTTCCAATTTTTGCTTATCTTTTTTTAGGAAAACTGGCCGACCAGTGTCCATTTCTTCTTCTTCGGCATGAATTTCTAATATTGGATCTTCCGGTAGAGTAGGAGATGTCGCTGGTATTGTAAGAGGAGTGTTACTTGCCTGATCTGAATGCTTGGGGTTACTGGACTGTTGCTGAGAGAGGACAGCTCGAGCCCAGTCAGAGATTGATATGTTTGAGGGGACGGTAACTTCAGTTTGGGTGGATACTGTTTGTTGTTTTTGTGCAACATTTGCATAGGTACGTTTGGGCATGGTAGGAGCAATTATTTTCCTTGCTTCTTGAAAGCTTACCTTGTTCTCAACCTTATATTTAACAATTTGTTTCTCAGTTTTCCATCTCTCACAAGTTCTAGAATATGCAGGATGGTTACCATTACAGTTGGGACATGTCTTTTCTGTCGCCAAACATTCAGCCTGAGTATGATCGGAAGATCCACAGTTTGGACAAACTGGGTTTCCTCTACATGTTGTCTGAGAGTGACCATACTTTTGGCACTTGTAGCATCTCAAGGGATTGGGTATATACGGGCGAACACGACAAAGTAGATAGCCAGCTTTTACTGTTGATGGTAGGTTTGGGGAATTAAATGTAAGAATGATATTCCTGGTAGGCATAAGGTTATTGTCTTTTTTAGTCATGATCCTTCTTGATGCAATAACATTTTGATCCTGAAGTTCTTGGGTTAATTCATCCTCTGTCACGTTCAACAAATCCCAACTAGAAATCACACCTTTGGATGTATTTAAGGTAGCATGGGGAGATACTTTAATTGGTATCCCAGCAAAATTTGAAAGTTGTAAGAGTTTCTCTGAATGTTTACTTGTTGTTGTTTCTAAAAGAAGGTCTCCAGATTGCAGCCTTCTCACAGTCTTCGGAGAACCTGCAATACTCTCCAGGTGTTTCTGGATGAGGAAAGGAGATAATTTGCTGAGAGGTTGTTCTGAAAGTGAATGTAAAATTAAAAAGGAAGGAAACTCTTTGGTTGTTGAATTTGTTTTCAACCTCTTGGGTTGTGAAATGTCATGATCAATTTCAGTAAGTGGCCGAGAGCTTGTCGGCTCTAAAGATGGATAATCATTTTGCTCCATCTTTGCTCCTTTTCGCCCTTGGCAGATGAGCTTTTCTGCCAAGGTTTCCGGCCCCGCCACGGGGAGGCAGGAGCAGTGCCTGGTGTGACCAAGCGAGAAGTAGTAGGGGGTTAGTAATAAGAATATGAAAAAAGAAAGGTGGCTTGCCCTTCTTGCTCTGTACAGGTACTTTTGTAGCAAGAGCAGTTATAAAATAAATAGATTACTTAACGAGAGGAACGCAAAAGAACTATATATCACTTTTTGGAAATCGCACTATAAGGCACAGATAAATCGCTCAGTCACAATCGCTTGGCACCCGGGGCCGGGTTTAATGGCGCACAAGCTGCTGGGGCTATAGTGCGCCTATTCATAGGAAAATAATAAAACTCAAATTTTGGATAGAATCAATTTATGGCTTATTAGAGTGATGTTTTAAAATTTATGATACAATCCAATTTTTTTCAAAAAAGAGAAGAATTCATTGATGTTTGCATCGTCACCTATAATATTTTTTAATGTCTTCGGTTCCGGAAAATTTTTTAGGGAAAGGAGGATGGATATTCTGTCCTGATCATAGTGAGGGCAGTCAACGAGAATGTGTTTGACTGATAAGTGCGAGGAACAGTGTGGACAATGAGGAGGATCCTCTCCTGTAAGTAGGTGAAGGTGAGTCAGATATGTATGTCCTATCCGTGCTCGTGCAAGCACTACTTCTTCTCTTCGTACTGTTTTGATGCTAGAGCGCCAAAGCTGTGGATCCTGTTTCAACTGATAAAGTTTATTATTGCTTTGGGTGTCCCATATCTCTTTCCACATCGCAAGACATGTTGTTTGTATGATATGATTATAGTCATAGATTGGAATAGGAGCAAGGGTTAAATCATAAGTTGTTGGATTTTTGGCAGTTTTGTCAGCGAGTTCGTTCCCCTTTATCCCCGAATGGGCTGGGATCCAACAAAAGGTCACTGATTGATGACGTTCCTCAATTTTTAATAATAGGCTTCTGATTTGGTTTAATATAGGATGAACCTTATAACGAAAGTTTTGTATTGCTGTAATTGAGCTTAGAGAGTCAGTATATACAATATATTTTAGAGATGGGTAGAGATTCAGGTTTTCTAAAGCTAACTTTATTGCATGAAGTTCTGCAGAGAAGCTGCTATACTCAGGTGGAAGGGAAGCGTGTGTGGTATGGATGTTTATTGGCGCATTAGCTGCTATGGCTATAGTGCGCCTATTCGTAGGAATATTAAAAAAATAATCCAGTTTAAATTAGTTTCAGTTCTGTAGCCTATTTATAAAAGATGATACACTCCAATTTGTTTTAAAAAGCAGAAAAGTTTGTTAACATTTGCGTCCTCTCCAATGATATGATGTAATGTCAATCTTTCTGAACGATTAGCCAGATTTTGAAGTATTGCAGCTCGATGTTGTTGATACTGCGGACAGTCAATCAGAATGTGTTTGACTGTTAGATGTTCTAAGCAGTATGGACACTGAGGAGGATCATCGCCCATTAGTAGATGGAGGTGAGTCAGATGGGTGTGTCCTATTCTCATTCGTGTGAGTACCACTTCTTCCCGCCGCACTGTCTGATTGCTGGAATGCCAGAACTTTGGGTTTTGTTTCAGCTGGAAAAGCTTGTTATTCGTTTGGTTATGCCATAATTCTGTCCACTGTGCATGGCATGCTGCTTGAATTAAGATATTATAATCGGGCGCTGGAATAGGGACAGAAGTTAGGTCTGAACTTGGACTTTTGGCGGATGTATCAGCCACTTCATTCCCTTTTATGCCTGAATGTGCTGGAATCCAGCAAAACTTCACTAGTTGTTGACGATCATAAATCTGCAATAACAAACTCCTGATTTTCATTACAATATGGTGATTCTTTTGAGATGTATTCTGCATTGCTTTGATTGAGCTGAGAGAGTCAGTATAAACTATATATTTTGCAGATGGATGTAAATTCAAATTTTCTAGAGCTAACTGTATTGCATACAGTTCTGCTGAAAGGTTGCTATACTCAGGTGGAAGGGAAGCAGAAATGATTGTAGAGGGAAATACTGCTGCTGCTCCAACAGCTGAGTGTGATTTGGAGCCATCAGTATATATTGGCAATAAACTAGCATATTTCTGAATATGGCTTGCATGGAGTTGTTTCATGTTCGGTGACGGTAAAAGATTCTTTCCCCATTTTTGAAGGTAAGTATCACAAGTTAATTGTGGAGGAGGTGTCCAAGGTGGGTGTGAGCATTTCATTATGTCTAGCCTGTTGACATTAGGAATATTCCAACTCTGTGTTATTTCAATTAGTCGTAAGCCTGCCGGTCTTATTTTACTGGGTTTGTTTCTATAAAGGTTTTGCAGTGGTGGATTAAAGAGATACGGCCCAATAGGGTGCTGACAGCAGTTTTGTATTCGGGCTGCATACTTAAGAAGTAGTGTTTTCCTGCGGAGACAAAGAGGGGGCTCATGTGCTTCAATATATAAACTTTGGGTAGGGGATGTCCTGAATGCGCCAAGGGCAATCCGCAGTGCACTATGCTGTATAGGATCTAACCAGCGTAGTGTACTCTTTCGGGCAGAATCGTAGATTGGAGCACCATAATCCAAACGGGATCTGATCAATGCTCTATATAGCAGAAGCAAAGATGTACGGTCTGCTCCCCAAGACATTGCAGATAAAGCTCTCAGTATGTTCAGTTTTTTAAGGCAGGAAGTACGTAGCGATTTAATGTGTTCAAGGAAATTTAATTTTCTGTCAAGGATTAATCCCAAGAATCTGATATTGTTGGTCACTGGAATGGGAAAATTTGACATCTGAAGTTCAGGATCTGTATGCATTTTTCGTTGATTACAAAAGTGGACTGCAACAGTTTTCTGCTGAGATAGACGATAGCCATTGAGTCCTGCCCAACTTTGCACCTTATTCAAGGATAACTGCAGTTGCCGTTCAATGGATCTCATATTCTGAGAATGGCAAGAAATGGATAGATCATCCGCATAAAGATAGGTCTCAACTGTATTTGGGAGTTCTTTTGTTATAGAATCAATTTTAAGGGCGAAGAGGGTTGCACTCAATACAGAACCTTGTGGCACTCCTTCTTCCTGTAAAAATGTCTTAGAAAGAGAGTTGTGGTATCGGACTTGGAACGAACGGTTCTGGAGAAAGTTTCTGATAAATATAGGAAGGTTGCCCCTTAGACCAAGGGCATGGAGGTCGCTGAGAATGCCATGACGCCAGGTAGTGTCAAATGCCTTCTCTATGTCAATGGAAACCAAAACCAGATGTTCATTTTTTACGAAGGCATTGCGAATTGCAGACTCTGCTTTAAACATGAGATCTAAGGAGGACCTGTTCTTACGAAAGCCATGCTGTTTATTACTCATTAGGTGTTGTGTTTCGATGGTCCAAACAAGTCGATTATGAATAATTTTTTCAAGTAATTTACCGAGGCAACTGGAGAGGGAAATTGGTCGGTAATTGTTTGGCCTTGTAGGGTCTTTTCCAGGTTTCAAAAAGGCAAGAACTGTGGCATGATGCCAGGAGATGGGATAAATGTTTTCCATAAATATTCTGTTATAGTAGACCAGTAGTATTTGTAAATTTTTGTCACCAAGGTATTGTAACATGATATAAGATATGCCATCTGGCCCAGCAGCACCGTTGTGTGTCGTTTTCATGGCATGTAGGAGTTCGTGATATTGAAGAGGCTGGTTATACGGAAGGAAGACTGAGGTTCGAAAGTTTATAGCTCGTTCTTCAGTCTTGGTCTTTATTTTCTGAAAATCCGCCGAATAATTTGACACCGCTGAAACTTTAGCAAACGTTTCGCCCAAAGCATTTGCTATGTCCTCAGGAGCTGAGAGTTCCTGCCCATTCCATGAAAGAATAGGTGAGGGGGTTGTAGGGAATTTTCCAGAAATCTGTCTGATTTTCTTCCATATTAACCTGGAGTTAGTGTTTCTGTTTATGGTAGATGCAAAATGAATCCAAGAATTCTTCTTGGCTTGCCTTTGAATGAGACGTGCTTTCGCTCTTAGTTTCTTGTAATTGATTAGATTAGTCGTGGTTGGTGATCTGCGAAATATATTCCATGCTTTATTTTTTAACTTCTTTGCTTTAGTGCAGTCTTCATTCCACCAATAATTATGGTGCTGTCGGGAATGCGGATTCGACAATGGAATTGAACACTTAGCTGCAGATAGTATGTGTGAAGTGATATAATCTGTGGCTTCATCTATCGACTGTGTCCGTATATATTGCTCATCCAGGGTGACTAAAGATTTAAATTTGACCCAGTTGGCTTGAGAAAACTTCCATTTCCTGCAGGGATTGACTAATGGTGGTTGAGCAGTGAGCAGATCACAAATAATGGGAAAATGATCACTGCCCAAGGGGTCATCTAAAACAGACCATTCTATGATTGGATACAGAGTCGGGGAACATACTGATAGATCAATTGCAGAAGTTTGTCCAGTTGGCAATTGTATGTGAGTGGGTGCACCAGTATTAAGAACAGTAAGGTTTTGTTTGTCTAGAAAAGTTTCAATTAATCGGCCATGTGTATCTACTTTTGTTGATCCCCATAAGGGATTGTGGCTATTGAAATCACCCAACAGACAGACCGGGGGTTTGGTTTGGTTTGTTTTGGTTTTATTGGCGCATTAGCTACTAAGGCTATAATGCGCCAAGACCATGTCATTTATAAAATAATTTAAACTTTCAGTGACCTAATTAGTTAGGTCACTATGTCAAGAAGTATAAGAAAAATGTAAATTTTATAAACGAGTAAAAATATTTATTGACTTTAAAAATCTGAAAATAGCAGACACATTGTCATTGTCGGATAAAATCTGACTGAGTGTATATGGCTCAGTCAGATCATTAAAAGCGGTAAGACGGATACTGCTAAAAACTGGACATTCGATTAAAATGTGTCTAATTGATAAAACTGTGCCACAAGACTCACACATAGGAGGGTCATCAGCCCTCAGCAAAAATGAATGAGTTAAATGACTGTGTCCTATGCGGGTCCGGGCAAGAACAACTTCCTCCTTACGATTCCTGCGCAGACTAGACTGCCACGGTTCAATTACAGGCTTTATACGATATAGTTTATTTCCAGTCTGTCTATTCCACAAGTCCTGCCATTGGGAGTGTATTTTCTCGAGTATTCTTTGCCTGTAGTCTGTATAGGGGACTGACAGGCAGCGATTATTTCTGGGAATTGTTGATTTGGCTGCGGTGTCAGCCAAATCATTTCCCTTAATCCCAATGTGGCTAGGAATCCAGCAGAAGCGGATATCATATTCACGTTCACGGAGGAAGTGAATCTTCTGCTGAATGCTAGACAGAACTGGATGAGAATTAAATCTCACGGTTATTAAAGCCTGTAACACACTAAGAGAATCAGAATATAAAATGAACCGTTGGTTTTGGCATTTACTGATGTGATCCAAAGCTAACTCAATAGCGTGCAGCTCTGCAGTAAATATACTGCATTCAGAGGGAATCTGCTCCGATGTAGTGGTGTCCCTAAAGACAGCAGCAGATCCCACATATGATTCTGACTTCGAACCGTCTGTGTAAACTGGCGCGAAGTCAGAATGTTCAGCTCGGTGTGCTGAATAAAGCTGCAGGTAGACCGATGATGGAGTGTCCGACTTTCCCCAATTTTTAAGGGACAAGTCACATATTGGAATACGAGCATGCCAGGGTGGAAGGGGTTGCTTCGGTGTTTGGGCAACCTTGTCTACCTTGATATCAAGTTCTATGAGTAGCTCTTGGAGACGAATTCCAAAAGGACGATTAGCAGTCTTACGGGTATTGTACAAATTTTCCCATCGTGGCTCAAAAACGGATAGCCACGTAGGATGGTCTGGCAGGGATTTCAGTTTAAAAGCGTAGTTTAGACACAACTGCTTACGTCGAAGCGATAACGGTGGTTCGTTTGCTTCGACGTATAAACTCTGGACAGGAGATGTTCTATATGCTCCAGTAGCGATACGAAGAGCCTGGTGATGGACAGGATCCAGCCATCGAAGGGCACTGTCTCTGGCTGAAGAATATACCTGGGACCCATAATCAAGTTTGGATCGCACAAGTGCACGGTAAAGCCGAAGAAGCGTGCATCGGTCCGCTCCCCAAGATGTAGAGGAGAGCGAGCGGAGAATATTAAGCCCGCGTGTGCACTTTGTGCGAAGTTGACGGATGTGGTGCAGAAAGGTCAACTTTTTATCAAATACGAGTCCCAAGAATTTTGTGTCCGCTGCTACTGGAATAGCATTTTGTCCGAGCATTAATTCAGGTTCAGGATGAAGATTACGCTTACGACAAAAATGTACGCAAACGGTCTTCTCCGGCGAGAACCTGAAGCCATTTGCAAGTGCCCAGGAGTTGAGGCGGTCAATGGCTTTCTGCAGTTGTCTTTCAATAACCCTCATGTTGCATGACTGACAAAAAATGCTAAAGTCATCAACATAGAGGGCACTGTTTACAGTTGGAGGAAGTTGTTCTGTGATGGAATTTATTTTGATGGCGAAAAGCGTGACACTTAATACTGATCCTTGTGGTACTCCCTCCTCTTGGCTAAAGGAGCGAGAGAGTGAGGATCCCACACGAACTTGGAAAGATCGATTGGCTAAAAAGTTTTGAATAAACACGGGGAGATGCCCTCTAAGGCCTAGGCTGTGCAGATCTTTTAAGATGCCAAATCTCCAAGTTGTGTCATACGCTTTCTCCATGTCAAAGAACACCGACACCAAGTGTTCACGTTTTAGGAAAGCATCCCGGATGGATGTTTCCAGTCTAATAAGATGGTCCAAAGTGGACCGGTTCCTTCGGAAGCCGCACTGGATGTTGGAGAGAAGGTCATTGGTTTCTAAATACCAGATTAAACGAGAATTCACCATTCTCTCCAGGATTTTGCACAAACAGCTAGTCAGAGCAATGGGACGATAATTTCTAGTGACTTTTGGATCCTTTCCTGGCTTAGCGAAGGCAAGAACGGTTGCCTTGCACCAGGGATCCGGAAACTGCCCTTCGGTAAAGATTCTGTTATACAGAAAGAGCAGATAATCCATAGATTTTGGTGAAAGATGTTTAATCATATCATAATGGATGCCATCTGGTCCAACAGCACTTGCTTTGGAAAGAGTGAGGGCTCTTTTCAGTTCATGAATAGTGAATTCCCTGTTGTAGGGACAGTCGCTCTTACAATTAAAATTAAGTGCCTGTTTTTCTATTTTTTGTTTCAGGACCAGGAACTCTGGGGAATAAGAAGATGTTGCACAGATTTTAGAGAATGTTTCCCCAAGAGAGTTGGCTATTGCAGTTGGATCTGCAATAGCGCATCCATTATAATCTAGGATTGAAGTAGGGTGGGATGTATGTTTTCCCTTCATTTTCCGGATTTTATCCCAGACTACCTTAGAGTTGGTAGACTGGGTAATAGATGATGTAAAACGGATCCACGATTCCCTTTGACTCTGACGGCGGATGTAGCGTGCTTTGGCTCGTGCACGTTTAAACACTATAAGGTTGTTCGTGGTGGGATATCGACGGAATATCCCCCACGCTTTGTTTTGAGCCTTTTTTGCTGCTGTGCATTGGGAATTCCACCAAGGTTTGGGAAATGGTGGAAACCGGGTAGATGTTTTTGGAACAGTATTCGCAGCTGCTTGGACGATAATTTCTGTGATGTACGTTACTGCATCATTGATCGGCTCCTGACTGACCGTACTGAGTTCAAAATTTGCCTGATGTTGGAAGGCAGTCCAGTCAGCCTGATCAATCTTCCACCGTGGTAACCTGAAGGGAAGACATGGTCTCCCGCTGTGTAACAAGGTTATCACAGGGAAGTGATCACTTCCAAATGGATTCTCCTCCACTTCCCAAGTGAGTGAAGGGAGTAGAGAAGGGGAGCAGATAGAGAGATCAATGGCAGAAAAGGTACGGGTAGGCATGTGGAAGAAGGTGTTTGTTCCAGTATTTAGAAAGGAAAGGTCATTGTCATTGAGCATACGCTCTATGACCCGTCCCCTTCCATTGATGTTTGCACTACCCCACAGGGTGTTATGTCCGTTAAAATCCCCGAGAAGTAAGAAAGGGGTAGGCAACTGCGATACAAGATCATCAAGGTCTTCCTGGGAGATGTCAGTCCCAGGTGGCAAATAAATAGAGCACACAGTTAATAAAAATCCCACTGTCAGGCGAATTGCAACAGCCTCAATGCTGGTTGTAATTAGCAAGGGCTGAACTGGGGTCTGATTACCCACAAGGATAGCCACTCCTCCATGAGCAGGACCATCCGCAATTCTATCCTTACGAAAGATTGTGATGTTATGCAATGTGGGATCATCATTTGCCTTTAGATAAGTCTCCTGCAAGCAAAAGCAAACTGGCTCGTGCTTTTGCAGGAGGGCCTTGATGTCATCAGTATTTCGCCGGAATCCACGACAATTCCATTGTAGGAATTTAGCCATTACTTTGGCTTGGTGGGTCCATCAGGCGGCTTCCGAGGTGCTGAGGGCTTACTTTTGTCAGTCTTGGATTTATCTTTTTTGGGGAAGAATGGACGCTGTCCCGTGTCCATTTCTTCCTCCGCAAAGAGTTCCAAGACAGATTCATCCTGTACCTCCTTGTTCTCTACATCCATTGTTTCTGTTCTTACTGCAGGCTCTTTACCACTTGGTTTTGGTAGTGGTGGAGCACTAGGAGGTACGGATATAGGAGTGGCAACTGACTGTGTTTTTTTGGTGGGCTTTTGAGAACTCAATAAATAGCGTGCAATCGGGGTGAATGACTCTTTTGGTGGAATAGTCATCTCAGTTTGTGTCCCGATAGTGCACTTAGCAGAAACCTTCTGGGCGTATGAAGGTTTCCCGCTATTTACTGGTTGGATACGTTTTCTGGCCTCTGGGTAGGAGATATTCAGCTCTGTCTTCAGTTTTTGTATTTCTTTTTCATCCTTCCACCGCTGGCATGCTCTGGAGTAGGCAGGATGATCTTGTTGACAATTTACACAGATCGGTTTAGAAGCTGAACATTCCTTGCTCTCGTGGTCTTTCGCACCACATCGAGCACAGGCAGGGTTACCACGACAAGATGTTTGTGAGTGGCCGTATTTTTGGCATCTAAAGCACCGCAGTGGGTTTGGGATATAAATCCTCACTGGGCAGTTTAGATAGCCTGCCTTGATGGAACTTGGAGGCCGTGGGGTGTTAAACGTTAGGATGAGAACTCGGGTAGGGACGAGGTTCCCATCCTTTCTCATTGATATCCTTTTAACAGCTGTCACTCCTTGGTCTTTTAATTCAGAGCAGATCTCTTCTTCAGAAACATGAAGAAGGTCCCACTCTGAAATGACGCCTCTTGAAGAGTTCAAAGTTTTGTGGGGGGTTACAATGATAGGTATTCCCCCTATTGATGTGGCGTTCAGGATTTTTTCCGCCTGTTTAATATTTGTAGCTTCGACCAAAAGGTCGCCAGAACGCAGTCGTTTAACAGATTTGGGTGAACCAGCCAACCCTTCTAATCCTTTCTGGATGAAGAAGGGTGACATCTTTCCAATGGACTGCTCTCCGGTGGAATGGAGAATGAGGAAAAGCGGTGTCACTGATGGTGGTGGTTTATCCTCAGTTCTGGCTCGTTTTGCAGAGGTGTTATCTGCGTCATCATCGCGATTAGGTAGGGGCCTTGTTGGGGCCCCAGAAGAAGGATTTAAATTACTCATGAGAGTAAAGAAAAAATGTCTGATGCCTAAGTACCTCACCCACCACGGAGCCCTACGAGGGGGCGCCCACTCGTGAACTAGCAGGTACTGCGTACACGAATGGGACGCCGAGTTCGCTTAGAACACCATACCCACGTTACCAATAAGTCTTTATCCCGTCCCAGGACCATAGGGAGGGAGACTTATTGGAACGCAGTTGACCCTAGCAGTATAATACCACCCGCCGATTGATCCCAGTCGAGCCGGTCCGGGACCACCCGTCTCGTCGAAGCAGGGGCCAAAGTGGTGTATTAAGGCTGGGCCCCTCAACCACCAGGATCCCCCTTTCCGCTTCCACGGGTCGCGGCGCACGGCTGCACACGCCGGATTCCAACGATGTAACCCTGGAACCAAGGTATGGGCGTTAGATCCCAGTGATGCTAGTCTGGAAGTCCAGCAGCGTCACTGGGAGGTCCCCTCACCACGTACAGGTGCCCACGTCGAGGGGCAGACCGGGGGTGGCAATTGCATTAGCAGGTTTTCAAGATCTTGGTAAGAGAAAGTATGACTTGGTGGGAGATAGACCGATGCTAGTGTTAACGCAATCTGGGTTATCAGACGTACGGCAACAACTTCAATATCAGTTTGCAAAACAATTTGTTTGGTCGGGATCTTTGAGCTGATGAAGATGGCCACACCTCCACGGGCAGCATTTGAAGTATTACGATCTTGTCGATAGATGACATAGTTCTTAATGTTGGTGGAAATTTGTGGAGTTAGGTAGGTTTCCTGTAGACAGAAACCAACTGGAGAATAGCGGTGAATTAGGACTTGAATATCATTAAGGTTGCTACGATATCCTCTGCAATTCCACTGTAGAATATAAGGCATTATTGGTGTTTAGTAGAAGAAGCTGTATCTGACTGCTTTTTTAATGTGGTTGGCTTGTGACGTTCAGGCTTTGGTTTGTCTTTTTTGGAAAAGAATGGTCGACCGGTGTCCATTTCTTCTTCCGCATGTAATTCTAATATAGGTTCTTGTCTAGATGAGTCGAATGTATCCATAGATGTTTCTGGGATATTCTTTTTTAAATGTGAGCTCCGATTATTTGATGTAGAAGCAGTCACTGTGGGTGGAGAAGGATTGATTGATTGATTGATTTGGGTTTTATTGGCGCACTAGCAACTAAGGCTATAATGCGCCAAGACCAGGTAATATCTAAAAAATTTAACATCTCGGTGACCTAATTAATTAGGCCACCATGTCCAGATCTGAAAACATAAATAAACAACAATAACATATAAATTTTAAATACGATTAAAAACCTTTATTGCTTTTAAAAAGCTAAAAACAGCAGACACATTGTCATTGTCGGATAAAATCTGACTGAGTGTATAAGGCTCAGTCAGATGATTAAAAGCGGTAAAACGGGTACTGCTAAAATCTGGACAGTCAATTAAAAGGTGTCTGATCGTTAACATTGTGCCACAGGACACACACATAGGAGGGTCATCAGCCCTCAGCAGAAACGAATGCGTTAAATGACTGTGTCCTATGCGGGTCCGGGCAAGAACAACTTCCTCAGTACGATTCCTGCGCAGACTAGACTGCCACGGTTCAATTACGGGCTTTATACGATATAATTTATTCGCAGTCTGCCTATTCCACGAATCCTGCCATTGGGAGTGAATCTTCTCGTGTATTATTTGCCTGTAGTCTGTATAGGGGACTAACAGGCAGTGGTTATTATTGGGAATTGCTGATTTGGCTGCGGCGTCAGCCAAATCATTTCCCCTAATCCCAATGTGGCTAGGAATCCAGCAGAAGCGGATATCATATTCACGTTCATGGAGAACGTGAAGCTTCTGCTGAATGCTAGACAGAACTGGATGAGAATTATATCTCACAGATATTAAAACCTGTAACACGCTGAGAGAGTCTGAATATAAAATGAACCGTTGGTATTGGCATTTAATAATGTGATCCAAGGCTAACTTTATAGCGTGCAGCTCTGCAGTAAATATGCTGCATTCAGAGGGAATCTGCTCCGATGTAGTGGTGTCCCTAAAGACAGCAGCGGATCCCACATATGATTCCGCCTTCGAGCCGTCTGTGTAGACTGGCACGAAGTCAGAATGTTCAGCTCGGTGTGCTGAAAAAAGCTGCAGGTAGACAGATGACGGAGTGTCCGACTTTCCCCAATTTCTAAGGGACAAGTCACATGCCGGGACATGAGCATGCCAGGGTGGAAAGGATTGCTTTGGTGTTTGCGCAACCTTGTCTACCTTGATATTAAGTTCTTTAAGTAGCTCTTGGACACGAATACCAAAAGGGCGATTGGCAGTCTTACGGGTGTTGTATAAATTTTCCCATCGTGGCTCAAAAACGGATAGCCACGTAGGGTGGTCTGGCAGGGATTTCAGTTTTAGAGCGTAGTTTAGAGACAACTGCTTGCGTCGAAGCAATAACGGCGGTTCGTTTGCTTCGACGTATAAGCTCTGGACTGGAGATGTTCGATATGCTCCAATAGCGGTACGGAGAGCCAGATGATGGACAGGATCCAGCCACCGAAGTACACTGTCTCTGGCCGAATTGTATACCAGGGACCCGTAATCTAGTCTGGATCGTACAAGTGCACGGTAGATGCGTAGTAGGGTGCATCGATCCGCACCCCAAGATGTAGAGGAAAGAGAGCGCAGAATATTCAGCCCTCTTGTGCACTTTGTGCGGAGTTGACGGATGTGATCCAGAAAGGTCAACTTTTTGTCAAATACGAGTCCCAAGAATTTTGTATCCGCTGCTATTGGAATAGCATTTCGTCCGAGCCTTAATTCGGGTTCAGGATGAAGATTACGCTTACGACAAAAGTGTACGCAAACGGTCTTCTCCGGCGAGAACCTGAAACCATTTGTAAGTGCCCAGGAGTTGAGTCGATCAATGGCTTTCTGCAGTTGTCTTTCAATCACCCTCATGTTGCATGACTGGCAAAATATGCTAAAGTCATCAACATAGAGGGCACTGTTTACAGTTTGAGGAAGTTGTTCTGTGATGGAATTTACTTTGATGGCAAAAAGCGTGACACTTAATACTGATCCTTGTGGTACTCCCTCCTCTTGGCTAAAGGAACGAGAGAGTGAGGATCCCACACGAACCTGGAAAGATCGATTGGCTAAAAAGTTTTTAATAAAAATGGGGAGTTGCCCCCTAAGACCGAGGCTATGCAGATCTTTTAAAATGCCAAATCTCCAAGTTGTGTCATACGCTTTCTCCATGTCAAAGAACACCGACACCAAGTGTTCACGTTTTAGGAAAGCATCCCGGATGGATGTTTCCAGTCTAATAAGATGGTCCAAAGTGGACCGGTTCCTTCGGAAGCCGCACTGGATATTGGAGAGAAGGTCATTTGATTCTAAATACCATATTAAACGAGAATTGACCATTCTCTCCAGAATTTTGCACAGACAGCTAGTCAGAGCAATAGGACGATAATTGGTGGTGATTTTTGGATCCTTTCCTGGCTTAGGAAAGGCAAGAACGATTGCCTTGCGCCAGGAATCCGGAAACTGCCCTTCAATAAAGATTCTGTTATACAGAGAGAGCAGATAATCCATAGATTTTGGTGAAAGATGTTTAACCAATTCATAATGGATGCCATCTGGTCCAACAGCACTTGCTTTGGAAAGGGCGAGGGCTCTTTTCAGTTCCTGAATAGTGAACGGCCCATTGTAGGGATAGATGTTCTTTGACTTAAAATTAAGTGCCTCTTTTTCCAGTTTATGTTTCAGGACCAGAAACTCTGGGGAATACGAGGATGTTGCAGAGATGTTAGAGAATGTTTCCCCAAGAGCATTGGCTATTGCAGTTGGATCTGCAATAGCGCATCCATTGTAATCTAGGATTGAAGAAGGGTGGGATGTATATTTTCCCTTCATTTTCCGGATTTTATCCCAGACTACCTTAGAATTGGTAGCCTGGTTAACAGATGATGTAAAACGGATCCATGATTCCTTTTGACTCTGACGGCGAATGTAGCGTGCTTTGGCTCGTGCACGCTTGAAAGCTATTAGATTAGCAGTGGTAGGATATCGACGGAATATCCCCCACGCTTTGTTTTGAGCCTTTTTTGCTGCTGTGCATTGTGAATTCCACCAAGGTTTGGGAAATGGTGGAAACCGGCCAGATGTTTTTGGAACAGCATTCGCAGCTGCTTGGACAATGATTTCTGTGATGTACGTTACTGCATCATTGATAGGCTCCTGACTGACTGTACTGAGTTCAAAATTTGCCTGATGTTGGAAGGCATTCCAGTCAGCCTGATCAAACTTCCACCGTGGTAACCTAAAAGGAAGACATGGTCTCCCACTGTGTAACAAGGTTATCACAGGGAAGTGATCACTTCCGTATGGATTCTCCTCCACTTCCCAAGTGAGTGAAGGGAGCAGAGAAGGGGAGCAGATAGAGAGATCAATGGCAGAAAAAGTACGGGTAGGCGTATGGAAGAAGGTGTTTGTTCCAGTATTGAGAAGGGACAGGGCATTGTCATTGAGCATACGCTCTATGACCCGTCCCCTTTCATTGATGTTAGCACTACCCCACAGGGTGTTATGTCCATTCATATCCCCGAGAAGTAAGAAAGGGGGAGGCAACTGCTTTAGAAGATCATCAAGGGCTTCCTGGGAGATGTCAGTCCCAGGTGGCAAATAAATAGAGCAGACCGTTAATAAAAATCCCACTGTAAGGCGAATTGCAACAGCCTCTATGCTGGTTGTAATTAGCAAGGGCTGAACTGGGGTCTGATTACTCACAAGGATAGCCACTCCTCCATGAGCAGGACCATCCGCAATTCTATCCTTACGAAAGATCGTGATGTTATGCATAGTGGGATCATCATTCGCCTTTAGATAAGTCCCCTGCAAGCAAAAGCAAACTGGCTCGTGCTTTTGCAGGAGGGCCTTGATGTCATCAGTATTTCGCCGGAATCCACGACAATTCCATTGTAGGAATTTAGCCATTATTTTGGCTTGGTGGGTCCATCAGGCGGCTTCCGAGGTGCTGAGGGCTTACTTTTATCAGCCTTGGCTTTATCTTTTTTGGGGAAAAAAGGACGATGTCCCGTGTCCATTTCTTCCTCCGCAAAGAGTTCCAAGACTGATTCATCCTGTACCTCCTTGTTCTCTACATCCATTCTTTCTGGTGTCACGGATGACTCTTCTAAAGTTTTTGGCTTTTCTTTACCACTTGGTTTAGGTAGTGGTGGAGCACTAGGAGGTACGGATATAGGAGTGGCAGCTGATTGTGTTTTTGTGGTGGGCTTTTGTGAACTCAATAAATAGCGTGCAATCGGGGTGAATGACTCTTTTGGTGGTATAGTCATCTCAGTTTGTGTACCGATAGTGCACTTAGCAGAAACCTTCTGGGCATATGAAGGTTTCCCGCTATTTATTGGTTGTATGCGTTTTCTAGCCTCTGGGTAGGAGATGTTTAGCTCCGTTTTTAATTTCTGTATCTCCTTTTCGTCCTTCCACCGCTGGCATGCTCGAGAGTATGCAGGGTGCTCTCCTTGGCAGTTAATACAATTAGGCTTAGGAGCTAGACATTCCTTGCTCTCGTGGTCTTTAACACCACATCGAGCACAGGCAGGATTACCACGACAGGATGTTTGTGAGTGGCCGTACTTTTGACATTTAAAACACCTCAGTGGGTTGGGAACGTAAATCCTCACTGGGCAGTTTAAGTACCCTGCCTTGATGGAACTTGGAGGCCGTGGGGTGTTGAATGTTAGGATGAGAACTCGGGTAGGGACAAGATTCCCATCCTTACGCATGGATATCCGCTTTACAGCTGTCACTCCTTGTTCTTTTAATTCAGAGCAGATCTCTTCTTCAGAAACGTGAAGATTTTTGATTTGATTTGATTTGATTTTTAATGGCGCATTGGCAGCTAAGGCCATAATGCGCCAAGACAAATTTAAAATCTTGTTAAACATTTTGGTAGCAAAGGCTACCACGTCAAACAATTAATTATTATGTTTAAAAAGGTATAAAAGTAAAAGCATAAAAAACTTAGATCTTTGTATAAACATTAAAAAATTGTAAAAAGTTAAAAACATCACACATATTCTGTCTGTCACCTATAATCTGACTGAGTGTAAATGGCTCAGTCAAATTATTAAAAGTGGTAAAATACAAGCGTCGGGCTTCTATAAAAACAGGACATTCTATTAAAATATGACGAACGGTTAAAATAACATTACAGATCTCGCACATAGGTGGGTCATCCGCC
The DNA here is from genome assembly GCF_048544385.1 of Mastigoproctus giganteus. NCBI lineage: Eukaryota > Metazoa > Arthropoda > Arachnida > Uropygi > Thelyphonidae > Mastigoproctus > Mastigoproctus giganteus. The sequence goes on along the minus strand of NC_143576.1, from coordinate 104,653,084 downwards.
CTCAGCAAGTAGGAATGCGTTAGATGACTATGACCTATGCGGAGCCGAGCAAGAACAACTTCCTCTCTTCGGTCCCTGCGTAGACTGGACTGCCATTGCGCAATTACAGGCTTAATACGATGTAATTTATTTGTGGCCTGTCCGTGCCAAGAATCTTGCCATTGGGAGAGTAATTTAGAACGTATTATTTGCCTGTAGTCTGTATAGGGGACTGACAGGCAATGGTTATCCAGGGAAACAGCCGATTTTGCAGCCGTATCAGCTAATTCATTTCCCCGGATCCCAACGTGGCTTGGGATCCAGCAAAAGCGAATATCAAATTCTAATTCCAAGAGAGGAAGAAGAATCTGCCGGATCCTGGACAGGATCGGATGAGGATTAGACCTCACCGACACTAGAGCCTGTAACACGCTCAAGGAATCACAATAAATCATATACCTTTGGTAGTCGCTATTTTTAATGTGATATAGGGCTGTTTCTATTCCACGCAACTCTGCAGTATAAATGCTAGTTTCTTGTGGGATCTGATTGGATAAAGTTTTGTTAGGGAACACGACAGCATATCCCACATAGCTTTCTAACTTTGAGCCGTCTGTATAGACTGGCAGAAAGTCAGAATACTGCTGTCTATGTGATGCAAAGAGTTGCTGGTAGACAGATGGCGGTGTAGCAGCCTTCTCCCAGATCTTAAGGGAGAAGTCACAAGGTGGAGAATAAGCATGCCAGGGTGGAAAGAATTGCCTTGGTGATTGGGCAACATTGTCTACCGTCAAGTTCAGCTCATTCAGCAGCCCTTGAATGCGAATACCAAAAGGTTTGTTGGCAGTCCGACGGGAGTTGTAGAGGTTTTCCCAGCGCGGCTCAAAAACGGATGGCCACGTGGGATGATCGGGCAGGGACTTCAATTTGAAAGCGTACTGTAAGGACAACTGCTTACGTCGAAGAGACAGAGATGGTTCATTTGCTTCAACGTAAAGGCTTTGGACAGGAGATGTGCGAAATGCTCCAGTGGCTGTCCGGATGGCTTGATGGTGGATTGGATCTAACCACCGAAGTGCACTATCTCTAGCAGAACCGTAAACCTGAGACCCATAGTCGAGTTTGGAACGGACAAGTGCCCGGTAGAGACGAAGAAGGGTAGTACGATCTGCGCCCCATGAGGTTGACGAAAGGGCACGAAGGATGTTAAGCCCTTTTACACACCTTGTCCTAAGCTGGCGAATGTGTTTTAAAAATGTCAGCTTCTTGTCGAAAATAAGTCCCAGGAATTTGAATTCTGCCACAACTGGAATGTTATTTTGCCCAAGCGTTAATTCTGGGTCAGGATGAAGATTACGTTTGCGACAGAAATGCACACAAACAGTCTTCTGTGATGAAAATCTGAACCCATTAGCCAAAGACCAAGCTGTAAGATGGTCAATGGTTTTCTGCAGTTGCCTTTCAATGACCCTCATATTGCATGAATTGCAAAATATGGCAAAGTCGTCTACATAGAGGGCATTGTTTACAGTGGGTGGAAGTTGTTCTGTGATAGAGTTTATTTTAATTGCGAAAAGTGTAACACTTAGAACGGATCCTTGTGGGACTCCCTCTTCCTGAGAGAAAACTCGAGAGAGGGTGGATCCTAAACGGACTTGAAACTGGCGATTCGAAAGAAAGTTTTTAATAAAAACAGGAAGGTTACCTCTAAGACCAAAGTTATAGAGGTCTTTTAAAATTCCAAATCGCCAGGCTGTGTCGTACGCTTTTTCAATATCAAAGAAAACTGCTACCAAATGCTCGGATTTAATAAAAGCATCACGAATGGACGTTTCCAATCGGATTAAATGATCCAGAGTGGATCTATTTCTTCGGAAGCCGCACTGTGTCCTGGAAAGCAGACCATTTGTTTCTAAATACCATACGAGGCGTGCATTAACCATTCTTTCCAGGACTTTGCACAAACAGCTTGTCAGAGCGATAGGACGATAATTACTTGGATTGCTAGGATCCTTTCCTGGTTTTGGGAAGGCAAGAACGATTGCTTTCCGCCAGGAGTCCGGGAATTGTTTATTAAGAAAAATTCTGTTAAACAGAATTAAAAGGTGATCCTTACATTGTGGTGTGAGGTGTTTCACCATTTCGTAGTGGATGTCATCGGGCCCCACAGCACTTGCGTGCGTGAGAAAGAGTGCAGCATTTAACTCCTCCTGTGAAAAGGGCTTGTTATAGGATTCAAGCCCTTTTGAATAGAAGTTCAGGGGGTTTTTCTCATTTTTCTCTTTCAGGGCCAAAAACTCTGCGGGAAAAGATGTTATTGCAGATATTTTTGCAAATGTTTCCCCTAGAGTATTTGCTACTGCAGTTCGATCTGCAATTGGACATCCATTATACTCGAGGATCAGAGAAGGGCATGGTGGATATTTTCCCTTCATTTTCCGGATCTTATCCCAGACTACTTTTGAGCTAGCAGCCTGAGTTATGGAAGATGTAAAACGAATCCAAGATTTCCTTTGGCTCTGACGTCGTACATAACGCGCTTTCGCACGTGCACATTTAAATGTTATTAAATTTTCAGTTGTGGGATATCGGCGGAATATCCCCCAGGCTTTGTTTTGTGCTTTTTTTGCTGCTGTGCATTCGGAATTCCACCAAGGTTTCGGATAGAGTGGGAACCGGCTAGATGATTTTGGGATTGCAATTGCAGCTGCTTGGACAATTGTTTCTGTGACGTACACGACTGCATCATTGATTGGCACCTGACTGACTGTAGCGATGTCAAGATTTGCCAGATGTTGGAAGGCATTCCAGTCAGCCTGATCAATCTTCCACCGCGGTAAACTAAATGGAAGACACGGTCTACCACTAGTTAGGGTGATTATCACGGGGAAGTGATCGCTTCCATATGGGTTCTCCTCTACCTCCCAAACAAGTGAAGGAAGGAGAGAAGGGGTGCAGATAGAAAGATCAATGGCAGAGAAAGTTCGGGTAGGCATGTGGAAGAAGGTGTTTGTTCCCACATTTAGGAGGGAGAGATCATTGTCAGTGAGCATATGCTCTATGACTCGTCCCCTTCCATTGATGTCAGCACTACCCCACAGAGTGTTATGTCCATTGAAATCCCCAAGAATTAAACAAGGGGAAGGCAATTGCAAGATAAGATCATCAAGGTCTTTCTGGGGGATGTCAGTCCCAGGTGGCAAATAAACAGAGCAGACAGTTAATAAGAACCCCACTGTAAGGCGAATTGCTACAGCTTCAATGCTAGTTGTAAGCTGCAAAGGCTGAAATGGGATCTGGTTGCCGATGAGGATTGCGACTCCTCCGTGGGCAGGACCATCCACAATTCTATCCTTACGAATGATGGTAATGTTATGCATGGTGGGGTCATCATTTGCCTTTAAATAAGTCTCCTGTATGCAAAAGCAAACTGGTTTGTGCTTTTGCAGGAGTGCCTTGATGTCGTCAGTATTTTGCCGGAATCCACGACAATTCCACTGTAGGAATTTAGCCATTATTTGGACTTGGTGGGTCCATCAGGCGGCTTCCGAGGTGCTGAGGGCTTAAGTTTGTCAGTCTTGGATTTCTCTTTCTTGGGGAAGTATGGACGCTGTCCTGTGTCCATTTCTTCCTCAGCGAAGAGTTCCAAAACTGACTCATCATGTACCTCCTTCTGCTCGACATCCATGTTTTCCTGGGTACTAGGTGTTACTTCCCCTTTCTTATTCTTTTCTTTTGCTTTTGTTACTTGTGGAGCATTAGGAGGTATCGATATAGGAGTGGCAGCTGATTGGTCCTTCTGTGCAGGTTTTTGGGAGCTTAAAAGATAACGTGCAATGGGAGTAAATGATTCTTTTGGAGGGACAGACATGTCCGTCTGAGTCCCAATCGAACATCTCCCTGCTACCTTCTGGGCGTAGGTAGGTTTTTTGATGTTAAGAGGTTTCACTGCTTTTCTTGCCTCCTGGTACGATATGTTTAGCTCTGCCTTCAGCCGTTGAATCTCTTTTTCTTCTTTCCACCTCTGGCATGCTCTTGAATAGGCTGGATGTTCTCCCTCACAGTTAATGCAGGTGGGTTTAGTGGCTGAACATGCTGTTGTTTCGTGGTCCTTTGCACCGCACCGGGCGCATGCAAGGACTCCACGGCAGGCCATTTGAGAATGTCCATACTTCTGACATTTAAAACACCGTAATGGGTTCGGAATGTATGGACGTACTGGACAGTTGATGTATCCAGCTTTAATCTCATCAGGAGGTTTGGGAGAGTTAAAAGTCAGGATAACACTCCTGGTTTTAACAGTTTTCCCATCCCTTCGCGCAGTGATTCTCTTGACGGCAGTAACTCCCTGTGGTTTTAATTCGGAGCAGATTTCCTCCTCGGTGACGTCGAGAAGGTCCCACTCCGAAATGACACCTCTCGATGAATTTAGTGTTCTGTGTGGTGTCACTGTTATGGGTATACCTCCGATTGATGTTACTCGGAGTAGATGTTCAGACTGCCCGTCATTTTTTGTTTCAATCAAGAGGTCCCCAGAACGGAGCCTCTTAACTGACTTGGGTGTACCTGCTAACCCATCCAACCCTTTTTGTATAAAAAAGGGCGACATTTTACCAATCGGTGTTTCATTGGTGGAATGCATTATTAAGAACCTTGGGACAGGCCCTGATGGTAGTTCGGTTCGCTGCCTCTTTGTAGCAATAATGCTATCTGCCTCTCCGTCATTATTTTCAGATAGGGACCGGGTTGGGGCCCCTGAAGGAATACGTTTATCAGGATTCATGAAGTTATTTAAATTGTTCAGTGCCCGGGCTCCCCACCCACCACGGAGCCCAAAGGGACGCCCACTACCCGGCATGCAATAAATGCGCTCGGGAGTGGGACGCCAGGGCTACCCAGACACTATACCCGCACCGCCGCCAGCCTGAATCCTGTCCCTCGGACCATGAGGGTAGGGGCGTGGCATTGACACGGTTGACCCTCGCAGGCGAGCCTACTAGCCGATTGATCCTAGCCGGGCCTTCCAGGACCACCCGTCTTGTCGAAGCAGGGGCCAAAGTGGTGTATTGAAGCTGGGCCCCTCAACCACCAGGATCCCCCTTTCCGAATTTCCACGGGTCGCAGCGCACGGCAAACACGCCGGATTCCATTGATGTAAGCCTGGAACCTGGGCTGTGGGCGTTGGATCCCAGTGATGCTAGTCTGGGAGTCCAGCAGCGTCACTGGGAGGTCCCCTCACCACGTACAGGTGCCCACGTCGAGGGGAAACGTGAAGAAGATCCCACTCTGATATCACACCTCTTGAAGAGTTCAAAGTTTTGTGAGGGGTTACGATGATGGGTATTCCCCCTATAAATATGGCTTTTAAAAATTTTTCAGCTTGATTTATATTTGCTGCTTCAATTAGAATATCTCCAGAACGCAGCCGTTTAACGGATTTGGGTGAGCCTGCCATCCCTTCTAATCCTTTCTGGATAAAGAAAGGTGACATTTTCCCAAGTGACTGCTCTCCGGTGGAATGGAGAATGAGGAAAAGAGGTGTCACAGATGTTGTTTTCTCCTCAGTTCTGGCTCTTTTAGCTGAATTGCTTTCACTCTCATCTGACGATCGATTAGGTAGGGGCCTTGTTGGGGCCCCAGAAGAAGAATTTAAATTACTCATATGAGTAAAAAGAAAATGTCTGATGCCTAAGTACCTCACCCACCACGGAGCCCTACGAGGGGACGCCCACTCGTGAACTAGCAGGTACTGCGTACACGAATGGGACGCCGAGTTCGCTTAGAGCACCATACCCACGTTACCAATAAGTCTTTATCCCGTCCCAGGACCAAAGGGAGGGAGACTTATTGGAACGCAGTTGACCCTAGCAGTATAGAACCACCCGCCGATTGATCCCAGTCGAGCCGGTCCGGGACCACCCGTCTCGTCGAAGCAGGGGCCAAAGTGGTGTATTAAGGCTGGGCCCCTCAACCACCAGGATCCCCCTTTCCGCTTCCACGGGTCGCGGCGCACGGCTGCACACGCCGGATTCCAAAGATGTAACCCTGGAACCAAGGTATGGGCGTTAGATCCCAGTGATGCTAATCTGGAAACCCAGCAGCATCACTGGGAGGTCCCCTCACCACGTACAGGTGCCCACGTCGAGGGGGGTGGAGAAGGAGATGTTGCTGGTACTGTAATTGCAGTATTATTTGCCTGGTTCATCTGCTTAGGGGTATTGGATTGTTGCTGGGAGAGAACAGCCCGAGCCCAGTCAGAAATTGAAGTGTTTGTAGGTATTGTAACATCGGTTTGGGTGCCCACTGATTGATACTTTTGCGCAATACTGGCGTATGTACGCTTAGTTAAACTGGGAGCAATTACTTTCCTTGCTTCTTGAAAACTTACTTTATTTTCAATCTTATATGTCACAATTTTCTTTTCAGTTTTCCATTTCTCGCATGACCTGGAATAGGCAGGATGGTTGCCTTTACAGTTGGGGCAGGCCATTTCTTTTGCTGAGCAATCACTTTGAGTGTGTTCAGAGGACCCACAATTGGGGCAAACTTGATTTCCTCTACATGCCATTTGAGAGTGACCATACTTTTGGCACTTAAAACATCTCAAAGGATTAGGAATGTAGGGCCTAATTCGACAATGTAGATAGCCTGCTTTTATCGATGTTGGTAGATTTGGTGTATTGAAAGTGAGGATAATGTTCCTTGTAGGTGCAAGTATATTGTCTTTTTTAGTCTTAATCCTTTTGACTGCAATGACATTTTGGTCTTGAAGTTCTTGCATTATCTCCTCCTCCGTGACATTCAAAAGATCCCAGCTGGATATAATCCCTTTGGATGTATTTAGGGTAGCATGGGGAGAAACCTTTACTGGAATTCCAGCAAAGTTGGCAAGGTTTAGTAGTTTCTGCGAATGTCCATGGTTTATTGTCTCCACTAGTAGGTCGCCTGATTGCAGCCTCTTGACTGTCTTAGGCGATCCTGCCAGACTTTCCAGATGTTTTTGGATAACAAACGGAGAGAGCTTACTGAGAGGCTGATCTCCAAGAGAGTGCATTATTAGAAATGCAGGACAATTTGTCGCTGAGGAAGTGGTTTTCATCCTCTTGGGTTGCGACGTGTTATGCTCGTTGTCTAACTCTGGCCGAGAGCTTGTCGGCTCGAGAGGCGGAAAGGCATGTTGATCCATGTTTGCTCCTTTTAGTCCTTGGCAGATGAGCTTTTCTGCCAAGACTTCCGGCCCCGCCACGGGGAGGCAGGAGCAGTGCCTGGTGTGACCAAGCGTAGAGTATTAGGTGTTAGTAAAAGAAGTATGAAAAATAAAGAAAGGTAGCTTTTCTTTCTTGCTCTGTACAAGTACTTTTTGTGACAGTAGCTGATATAAAAAATAAATTTCTTAAGGACAGTAACTTAATATAACTTTAGATCGCTTTTGATAATCACTTTTTAAGTACAGAGAAAACGCTCGATCACATTCGCTTGGCACCCGGGGCCTCCTGGACAAGACCGGATGAGAGTTGTACCTCATCGATACTAGAGCCTGCTATAATGCGCCAAACTCAGGTGATATTTAAATTTTCACTGACCTAATTACTTAGGTCACCATGTCAGTATATAAAATAACAAAAGGTATAAAATGTAGAAAAAATAAATCAATAAAGAAATAACAATAACATGTAAATATTATATACAAGTAAAAACCTTTATTGATTTAAAATAACTAAAAATAGCAGACACATTGTCCATTGTCAGATAAAATCTGACTGAGTGTATACGGCTCAGTCAGTGGGTAAAAGCAGTAAAACGGATATTGCTAAAATCTGGACAGTCAATTAAAAGTTGCCAAATCGTTAAATTTGTGCCACAGGACACACACATAGAAGCGTCAACAGCCCTCAGCAAAAACGAATGAGATAAATGACTGTGTCCTATGCGGGTCGGGGCAAGAACAACTTCTTCCTTACGATTCCTGCGCAGACTAGACTGCCACGGTTCAATTACAGGCTTTATATGATATAATTTATTCGCAGTCTGTCTATTCCACGAATCCTGCCATTGGGAGTGAATATTTTCGTGTATTATTTCCCTGTAGTCTGTATAGGGGACTCACAGGCAAGGGTTATTATTGGGAATTGCTGATTTGGCTGCGGCGTAAGCCAAATCATTTCCCCTAATCCCAATGTGGCTGGGAATCCAGCAGAAGCGGATATCACATTCACGTCCACGAAGGAAGTGAATCTTCTGCTGAATATTAGACAGAACTGGATGAGGATTTTATCTCACAGATATTAAAGCCTGTAACATGCTGAGAGAGTCGGAATATAAACTGAACCGTTTGAATTGGCATTCACTAATGTGATCCAAGGCTAACTCAATAGCGTGCAGCTCTGCAGTAAATATACTGCATTCAGAGGGAATCTGCTCCGATGTAGAGCTGTCTGTAAAGACAGCAGCAAATCCTACATATGATTCCGACTTCGAACCGTCTGAGTAAACTGGCGCGAAGTCAGAATATTCAGCTCGGTGTGCTGAATGAAGCTGCAGGTAGACAGACGATGGAGTGTCCGACTTTCCCCAATTTCTAAGGGACAAGTCACATGTTGGAACGGTTGGTTGGTTGGTTGGTTTAGTTTTATTGGCGCATCAGCAACTAAGGCTATAATGCGCCAAAACCTTGTCATGAAAGTGATAAAAATCTTTCAGTGACCTAACGAATTAGGTCACTAAGTCAGGGTATAAAAGCCACGTATATATTTTAAAAGACGAATAGCAGTAAACAAGGTAAAAATAAAAAGATTTTTTTTAAATATGGTTAAAAAGGTTTACTGATTTCAGGAAACTAAAAATAGCAGACACGTGGTCATTGTCGGATAAAATCTGACTGAGTGTATAAGGCTCAGTCAGATGGTTAAAAGCGATAAAACGAGCATTACTAAAACTGGGACAGTCACATAAAATATGTTTAACGGATAAAATGGTGTCGCATTGCTCGCACATAGGAGGATCATCCGCCCTCAGCAGAAACGAATGTGTCAGATGACTGTGTCCTATGCGGAGTCGGGCAAGAACAACTTCCTCGCTCCGATTCCTGCGCAGATTGGACTGCCATGTTTGTATTAGAGGCTTTATTTGGTATAATTTATTTGTTCTCTCTCTATGCCATAATTCTCGCCACTGGGAATATATCTTTTGGTGCATTATTTGCCTGTAGTCTGTATAGGGGACTGACAGGGAACGATTGTTAGTGGGAACTGCTGATTTGGCTGCAGTGTCAGCCAAATCATTTCCCTTTATCCCAATATGGCTAGGAATCCAGCAGAAGCGTATATCAAATTTATATTTATGAAGAGAATATATCTTCTGCTGAACCCGAGAGAGAACTGGATGACAGCTGCGTCTCAAAGATAATAAAGCCTGTAATACACTCAAAGAATCAGAGTATATTATTGACCTTTGGCATTGAGAAATTCGAATGTGATCCAAGGCTAACTCCATAGCATGCAGCTCTGCAGTGTATATGCTGGATTCGGGAAGAATCTGCTGAGATATTATAGTGTCCGGGAACACAACAGCAGATCCAACGAACGATTCAGACTTCGAGCCGTCTGTGTAGACGGGCAGGAAGTCGGAGTTCTCAGCTCGATGTGCAGAAAAGTGCTGCTGGTAGACAGATGATGAGGTCTCAGACTTTACCCATTTCTTAAAGGAAAAGTCGCACGATGGAGTATGAGCATGCCAGGGTGGAAGAGTTTCTTTTGGTGTTTGTGCAACCTTGTCTACCATGATGTTAAACTCTCTGAGTAGCTCTTGGACACGAATACCAAAAGGTCGGTTGGCAGTCTGACGGGTATTATATAAGTTTTCCCAACGTGGCTCAAAAACGGATGTCCACGTAGGATGGTCTGGCAGGGATTTCAACTTTAGAGCATAGTTTAAAGACAACTGCTTACGTCGAAGCGATAACGGTGGTTCGTTTGCTTCGACGTATAAACTCTGGACAGGAGATGTGCGATATGCTCCAGTAGCGATACGAAGAGCCTGGTGATGGACAGGATCCAGCCATCGAAGGGCACTGTCTCTGGCTGAAGAATATACCTGGGACCCATAATCAAGTTTGGATCGCACAAGTGCACGGTAAAGCCGAAGAAGCGTGCAACGGTCTGCTCCCCAAGATGTAGAGGAGAGCGAGCGGAGAATATTAAGCCCGCGTGTGCACTTTGTGCGAAGTTGACGGATGTGGTGCAGAAAGGTCAACTTTTGATCAAATACGAGTCCCAAGAATTTTGTGTCCGCTGCTACTGGAATAGCATTTTGTCCGAGCCTTAATTCAGGTTCAGGATGAAGATTACGCTTGCGACAAAAGTGTACGCAAACGGTCTTCTCCGGCGAGAACCTGAAGCCATTTGCAAGTGCCCAGGAGTTGAGGCGATCAATGGATTTTTGCAGTTGTCTTTCAATAACCCTCATGTTGCATGACTGACAAAATATGCTAAAGTCATCAACATAGAGGGCACTGTTTACGGTAGGAGGAAGTTGTCCTGTGATGGAATTTATTTTGATGGCGAAAAGCGTGACACTTAAAACTGATCCCTGTGGTACTCCCTCCTCTTGACTAAAGGAACGAGAGAGTGAGGATCCCACACGAACTTGGAAAGATCGATTGGCCAAAAAGTTTTTAATAAAAATATGGAGTCGTCCCCTGAGACCCAGGCTATGCAGATCTTTTAAGATGCCAAATCTCCAAGTTGTGTCATACGCTTTCTCCATGTCAAAAAACACTGACACCAAGTGTTCACGTTTTAGGAAAGCATCCCGGATGGATGTTTCCAGTCTAATAAAATGGTCCAAAGTGGACCGGTTCCTTCGGAAGCCGCATTGGATATTGGAGAGAAGGTCATTTGATTCTAAATACCATATTAAACGAGAATTGACCATTCTCTCCAGGACTTTGCACAGACAGCTAGTCAGAGCAATAGGACGATAATTGGTGGTGATTTTTGGATCCTTTCCTGGCTTAGGAAAGGCAAGAACGATTGCCTTGCACCAGGAATCCGGAAACTGCCCTTCAATAAAGATTCTGTTATATAGAAGGAGCAGATAATCCATAGATTTTGATGAAAGATGTTTAATCATTTCATAATGGATGCCATCTGGTCCAACAGCACTTGCTTTGGAAAGAGTGAGAGCTCTTTTCAGTTCCTCTCTAGTGAATTCCCCGTTGTAGGGATAGAGGCCCTTGGACTTGAAGTCAAGTGCCTGTTTTTGGATTTTATGTTTCAAGACCAGGAACTCTGGGGAATACGAAGATGTTGCGGAGATGTTAGAGAATGGTTCCCCAAGAGCATTGGCTATTGCAGTTGGATCTGCAATAGTGCATCCATTATAATCTAGGATTGAAGAAGGGTGGGATGTATATTTTCCCTTCATTTTCCGGATTTTATCCCAGACTACCTTAGAGTTGGTAGACTGGTTAATAGATGATGTAAAACGGATCCACGATTCCTTTTGACTCTGACGGCGGGTATAGCGTGCTTTAGCTCGTGCGCGTTTAAAAGCCATAAGGTTCGTCGTGGTAGGATATCGGCGGAATATCCCCCACGCTTTGTTTTGGGCCTTTTTTGCTGTTGTGCATTGGGAATTCCACCAAGGTTTGGGAAATGGTGGAAACCGGGCAGATGTTTTTGGAACTGCATTCGCAGCTGCTTGGACGATAGCTTCTGTGATGTACGTTACTGCATCATTGATAGGCTCTTGGCTGACGGTACTGAGATCAAAATTTGCCTGATTTTGGAAGGCAAACCAGTCAGCCTGATCAATCTTCCACCGTGGTAACCTGAAAGGAAGACATGGTCTCCCACTGTGTAACAAGGTTATCACAGGGAAGTGATCGCTTCCGTATGGATTCTCCTCCACTTCCCAAGTGAGTGAAGGGAGTAGAGAAGGGGAGCAGATAGAGAGATCAATGGCAGAAAAAGTACGGGTAGGCATGTGGAAGAAGGTGTTTTTTCCAGTATTCAGAAGGGAAAGGTCATTGTCATTGAGCATACGCTCTATGATTCGTCCCCTTCCGTTGATGTTAGCACTACCCCACAGGGTGTTATGTCCATTAAAATCCCCAAGAAGTAAGAAAGGGGGAGGCAACTGCGTTACAAGATCATCAAGGTCTTCCTGGGAGATGTCAGTCCCAGGTGGCAAATAAATAGAACAGACCGTTAATAGGAATCCCACTGTAAGGCGAATTGCAACAGCCTCTATGCTGGTTGTAATTAGTAAGGGCTGAACTGGGGTCTGATTATTCACAAGGATAGCCACTCCTCCATGGGCAGGACCATCCGCAATTCTATCCTTACGAAAGATTGTGATGTTATGCATGGTGGGATCGTCATTTGCCTTTAAATAAGTCTCCTGCAAGCAAAAGCAAACTGGCTCGTGCTTTTGCAGGAGAGCCTTGATGTCATCTGTATTTCGCCGGAATCCACGACAATTCCATTGTAGGAATTTAGCCATTATTTTGGCTTGGTGGGTCCATCAGTCGGCTTCCGAGGTGCTGAGGGCTTACTTTTATCAGTCTTGGCTTTGTCTTTTTTGGGGAAGAATGGACGCTGTCCCGTGTCCATTTCCTCCTCCGCAAAGAGTTCCAAGACTGATTCATCCTGTACCTCCTTGTTCTCTACATCCATTCTTTCTGTTGTTACTTGAGGCCCTTTACCACTTGGTTTTGGTAGTGGTGGAGCATTAGGAGGTACGGATATAGGAGTGGCAACTGACTGTGTTTTTTTGGTGGGCTTTTGAGAACTCAATAAATAGCGTGCAATCGGGGTGAATGACTCTCTTGGTGGTATAGTCATCTCAGTTTGTGTCCCGATAGTGCTCTTAGCAGAAACCTTCTGGGCATATGAAGGTTTCCCGCTATTTAGAGAGAGAGAGAGAGAGAGATAATCTTTAATGCCCTTCACGGCCAAAAAGCCAGGGGTTTACATTTTTACAACCTCCCGAAACTTCCGGGAAAATAGAACAATTAATTTACAAAAACAGGTAATTTTACAAAAGAAAACATATTTTATACAAAGGAGAGAACTCCTTACGAGAGTTAGGTCTGATTGAGCTGACTTACTGGTTGGATACGTTTTCTGGCCTCTGGGTAGGAAATATTCAGCTCTGTTTTCAATTTTTGGATTTCTTTTTCGTCCTTCCACCGCTGGCATGCTCTTGAGTAGGCGGGGTGCTCACCTTGGCAGTTGACACAGGTGGGTTTTGGAGCTGTACATTCCTTGCTCTCGTGGTCTTTCACACCACATCGAGCACAGGCAGGGTTACCACGACAAGATGTTTGTGAGTGGCCATATTTTTGGCATCTAAAACACCGCAGTGGGTTTGGGATATAAATCCTCACTGGGCAGTTTAGATAGCCTGCTTTGATGGAACTTGGAGGCCGTGGGGTGTTAAACGTTAGGATGAGAACTCGGGTAGGGACGAGATTCCCATCCTTTCTCATTGATATTCTTTTGACAGCTGTCACTCCTTGTTCTTTTAATTCAGAGCAGATCTCTTCTTCAGAAACATGAAGAAGGTCCCACTCTGATATGACACCACGTGAAGAATTTAGAGTTTTGTGAGGGGTTACGATGATAGGTATTCCCCCTATGGATGTAGACTTTATGATTTTTTCCGCTTGCTTGGTGGTAGAAGCTTCGACCAAAAGGTCGCCAGAACGCAGTCTTTTTACAGTTTTAGGTGAACCTGCCAACCCTTCTAATCCTTTCTGGATAAAGAAGGGTGACATCTTCCCAATGGACTGCTCTCCGGTGGAATGGAGAATGAGGAAAAGCGGTGTCACTGATGATGGTGTATCCTCAGTCCTGGCTCTTTTTGCAGAGGTGTTTTCTGCGTCATCATTTCGATTAGGTAGGGGCCTTGTTGGGGCCCCAGAAGAAAGATTTAAATTACTCATATGAGTAAAGAGAAAATGTCTGATGCCTAAGTACCTCACCCACCACCGAGCCCTACGAGGGGACGCCCACTCGTGAGCTAGCAGGTACTGCGTACACGAATGGGACGCCGAGTTCGCTTAGAGCACCATACCCACGTTACCAATAAGTCTTTATCCCGTCCCAGGACCATAGGGAGGGAGACTTATTGGAACGCAGTTGACCCTAGCAGTATAATACCACCCGCCGATTGATCCCAGTCGAGCCAGTCCGGGACCACCCGTCTCGTCGAAGCAGGGGCCAAAGTGGTGTATTGAAGCTGGGCCCCTCAACCACCAGGATCCCCCTTTCCGCTTTCACGGGTCGCGGCGCACGGCTGCACACGCCGGATTTCAAAGATGTAACCCTGAAACCAAGGTATGGGCGTTAGATCCCAGTGATGCTAATCTGGAAACCCAGCAGCGTCACTGGGAGGTCCCCTCACCACGTACAGGTGCCCAGGTTGAGGGGCATGTTGGAACATGAGCATGCCAGGGTGGAAGGGGTTGCTTTGCTGTTTGGCAACCCTGTCTACCTTAATATTAAGTTCTTTGAGTAGCTCTTGGAGACGAATACCAAAAGCACGATTGGCAGTCTTACGGGTGTTGTACAAATTTTGCCATCGTGGCTCAAAAACGAATGGCCACGTAGGATGGTCTGGCAGGGATTTCAGTTTTAAGGCGTACTTTAGAGACAACTGCTTACGTCGAAGCAATAACAATGGTTCGTTTACTTCTACATATAAGCTCTGGACAGGAGATGTGCGATATGCTCCAGTAGCAATACGTAGGTCCTGATGATGGACAGGGTCCAGCCATCGAAGGGCACTGTCTCTGGCTGAAGAATATACTTGGCACCCATAATCGCACAAGTGCACGGTAAAGCGGTAGAAGGGTGCATCGGTCTGCACCCCAAGATAAAGAGGAGAGCGAGCGGAGCATATTAAGGCCTCTTGTGCACTTTGTGCGGAGTTGACGAATATGATCCAAAAAGGTCAGTTTTTATCGAATATGAGTCCCAAGAATTTTGTGTTCGCTGCTACTGGAATTGCATTTTGTCCGAGCCTTAATTCAGGTTCAGGATGAAGATTACGCTTGCGACAAAAGTGTACGTAAACGGTCTTCTCCGGCGAGAATCTGAAGCCATTAGCAAGTGCCCAGGAATTCAGACTATCAATGACTTTCTGCAGTTGTCTTTCAATGACCCTCATGTTTCACGACTAACAAAACATGCTAAAGTCATCAACATATAGTGCCCTGTTTAAAGTTTGAGGAAGTTGTTCTGTGATGGAATTTATTTTGATGGCAAAAAGCGTGACAATTAAGACTGATCCTTGTGGTACTCCCTCCTCTTGGCTAAAGGAGCGAGAGAGTGAGGATCCCACACGAACTTGGAACGATCGATTGGCTAAAAAGTTTTGAATAAAAAAGGGCAGATGCCTTCTTAGGCCTAGGCTATGTAAATCTTTTAAAATGCTAAATCTCAAAGTTGTGTCATACGCTTTTTCCATGTCAGAGAACACCGACACCAAGTGTTCGCGTTTTAGGAAAGCATCCCGGATGGATGCTTCCAAACTGATAAGATGGTCCAAAGTTGACCAGTTCCTTCGGAAGCCGCACTGGATGTTGGAGAGAAGGTCATTTGATTCGAGATACCATATTAAACGAGTATTAACCATTCTCTCCAAGATTTTGCACAGACAGCTAGTCAGAGCAATAGGACGATAATTTATGGTGACTTTTGGATCCTTTCCTGGCTTAGGAAAAGCAAGAGCGATTGCCTTTCGCCAGGAGTCTGGAAACTGCCCTTCAGTAAAGATTCTATTATACAGAAGTAGCAGACAATCCATAGATTTTGCTGCGGGGATGACGCTGGGTTAATTGGATACTTATTCTTGCTAGTTGTAAGAGTGTTTAATATTTTCTTGTGCGGAGACACAGGAATTGTTATCCTTGTTGCCCGGCCGAAGACCATAGTATCACTGCTCATACCTCCGCGAGGTCCAGGGTGGGTAGGCAGGGGGTGAATCCCCTTGCCTGGCGCAATTGAGCTAAGCCTAGAAGGACAAGGAGCTCGTTAATTTGAGTTGTGTTAATTTCAGGAGGGAGTGAAATTTTTCTCTCCTGAGTTTACTTGAGCATTTCTGTGCCCTTGTGATTTGGCTTAGGCCTACGTGAGTTATCTCCGGGACCACCACCCGTTTAACTTGGGTGGAGGAGATTTTAATTACATTTGAGAACAGTTTTCTCGTGTATTTTAATATTCCATTTTGAACTGAGTTGGGATCTGGCTCCTTGCTCGCTTACAATTATTGTAAATAGTTGTAAATAGTTGTTGTTTGTCGATTTTTCGACTTTCAATTTTAATTGTATATTGTGAAATTTTATATTATATTGATGTCTTCCTCTGATGCGGTGAGTGAGGTGGAGCTGCTGGCAGCATCGAGTGAGATGACTGATGAAGAACGAGATGATATCGCGCGTGGGGTCTTGGTGCAGGCCGCAGAGTTGGCTGAGATAGAGGTCTCCAGTGGACGAGCATCACAGAGAACCTCAAGTAAAGTCCGATCTAATGAAACACAGGATAATAAAGATTCTAAAAAAAAAAAGAGGAAGCAAGGTGATGACTTTTCTGATGGTGGACATAGTGTTAAAGGAAAAAAAGAGAAAGAAAAAGAAGGATGATGGAAGAAAAATTAGTGAGAATAATGGTTTTGATTATGTTTTTCAGACAAGAGATAGATTAAATTCTTTCTTATGGGATGCTGATAGTAAAGTACCCACTGCTGCTATTCGAATGATAATGGCCATGTGGAATGTTGTAGAGAAAAAACCACATGAAACTTATATTGAGAATGTGTTATTAAAAGAAAAAGTAAAAATGAAGGAAGACAAGGCAGAAGAGGTAGATTATGCTACAATAGTTAAAAGTTCTGAAAGTGCAGTCAATGTACCAAAAGTTATGATAATCAAGGCATCAACAACAAAGCATAAAACGAGTGATGAAGTCAAGATTGATTGATTTTTGATTTTTTATTGGCCCATTAGCTTCCAAGGCTATAATGCGCCAAAACCAGGTCATATATAAAAAATTTTAAACATTCAGTGACCTAATTAATTAGGTCACTATGTCAAAATGTATAAAAGGCATAAAAAATAAATCAATAACAATTACAGTAAAATATAAATTTTATAATCGAGCAAAAACGTTTAATGATTTTAAAAAGCTAAAAACAGCAGACACATTGTCATTGTCGGATAAAATCTGACTGAGTGTATAAGGCTCAGTCAGATGGTTAAAAGCAATAAAACGAGCATTACTAAAACTGGAACAGTTACATAAAATATGTTTAACGAATAAAATGGTGTCGCATTGCTCGCACATAGGAGGATCATCCGCCCTCAGCAGAAACGAATGTGTCAGATGACTATGTCCTATGCGAAGTCGGGCAAGAACAACTTCCTCGCTCCAATTCCTGCGCAGACTGGACTGCCATGTTTGTATTAGAGGCTTTATTTGGTATAATTTATTTGTTCTCTCTCTATGCCATAGTTCTTGCCATTGGGAATATATCTTTTGGTGTATTATTTGCCTGTAGTCTGTATAGGGGACTGACAGGCAACGATTGTTAGTGGGAGCTGCTGATTTGGCTGCAGTGTCAGCCAAATCATTTCCCTTTATCCCAATGTGGCTAGGAATCCAGCAGAAGCGGATATCAAATTTGTATTTATGAAGAGAATATATCTTCTGCTGAACCCGAGAGAGAAAGAATCAGAATATATTATTGACCTTTGGCATTGAGAAATTCAAATGTGATCCAAGGCTAATTCTATAGCATGCAGCTCTGCAGTGTATATGCTGGATTCAGGAAGAACTGCTGAGATATTACAGTGTCCCGAAAGACAGTAGCAGATCCTACGCACGATTCAGACTTCGAGCCATCTGTGTAGACGGGCAGGAAGTCAGAATACTCAGCTCGGTGTGCGGAAAAGAGCTGATGGTAGACAGATGACGAGGTCTCAGATTTTACCCATTTCTTAAGGGAGAAGTCGCAGGATGGAGTATGAGCATGCCAGGGTGGAAGGGTCTCTTTTGGTGTTTGTGCAACCTTGTCTACCATGATGTTAAACTCTCTCAGTAGCTCTTGGATACGAATACCAAAAGGTCGATTGGCAGTCTGACGGGTATTGTATAAGTTTTCCCAACGTGGCTCAAACAGGGATGCCCACGTAGGATGGTCTGGCAGGGATTTCAACTTTAAAGCATAGTTTAAAGACAACTGCTTACGTCGAAGGGATAACGGTGGTTCGTTTGCTTCGACGTATAAGCTCTGGACAGGAGATGTTCGAAATGCTCCAGTAGCGATACGGATAGCCTGATGGTGGACAGGGTCCAGCAATCGGAGGACACTATCTCTAGCTGAGGAGTATACCTGGGACCCGTAGCCTAATTTGGGTAGTACAAGTGCACGGTAAAGCCGTAGTAGGGTGCATCGATCTGCTCCCCAACGCGTTGAGGAGAGAGAGCGGAGAATATTGAGTCCCCTCGTGCATTTTGTACGAAGTTGACGAATATGTTCGAGAAAGGTCAACTTTTTATCGAACACAAGTCCCAAGAATTTTGTGTCTGACACTACTGGAATAACATTTGGTCCGAGCCTTAATTCAGGTTCAGGATGAAGATTACGCTTGCGACAAAAAAGTGTACGCAAACGGTCTTCTCGGGCGAGAACCTGAAGCCATTTGCAAGTGCCCAGGAATTAAGGCGATCAATGGCTTTCTGCAGTTGTCTTCCAATAACCCTCATGTTGCATGACTGACAAAATATGCTAAAGTCATCAACATAGAGGGCACAGTTTACAGTTGGAGGAAGATGTTCTAAGATGGAATTGACTTTGATGGCAAAAAGCGTGACACTTAATACTGATCCTTGTGGTACTCCCTCCTCTTGGCTGAAGGGACGAGTGAGTGAGGATCCCACACGAACTTGGAAAGATCGATCGGCTAAAAAGTTTTTAATAAAAATGGGGAGTTGCCCTCTAAGGCCAAGGCTATGCAGATCTTTTAAGATGCCAAATCCTCAAGTTGTGTCATACGCTTTCTCCATGTCAAAGAACACCGACACCAAGTGTTCGCGTTTTAGGAAAGCATCCCGGATGATCCAGCTTCCAATCTAATAAGATGGTCCAAGGTGGACCATCTTATTAGATTGGAAGCCGCACTGGATATTGGAGAGAAGGTCATTTGATTCGAGATACCATATTAAACGAACATTAACCATTCTCTCCAGGATTTTGCACAGACAGTTAGTCAGAGCAATAGGACGATAGTTGGTGGTGACTTTTGGATCCTTTCCTGGCTTAGGAAAGGCAAGAACGATTGCCTTTCGCCAGGAGTCCGGAAACTGCCCTTCAGTAAAGATTCTGTTATACAGAAGGAGCAGATAATCCATAGATTTTGGTGAAAGATGTTTAATCATTTCATAATGGATGCCATCTGGTCCAACAGCACTTGCTTTGGAAAGAGTGAGGGCTCTTTTCAGTTCCTCTTTGGTGAATGCCCCGTTGTAGGGATAGAGGCCCTTGGTCTTAAAATTAAGTGCTTGCTTTTCCAGTTTATGTTCCAGGACCAGGAACTCTGGGGAATACGAAGATGTTGCGGAGATGTTAGAGAATGTTTCCCCAAGAGCATTGGCTATTGCAGTTGGATCTGCAATAGCGCATCCATTACAATCTAGGATTGAAGAAGGGTGGGATGTATATTTTCCCTTCATTTTCCGGATTTTATCCCAGACTACCTTAGAGTTGGTAGACTGGTTAATAGATGATGCAAAACGGATCCACGCTTCCTTTTGACTCTGACGACGGATATATCGTGCTTTGGCTCGTGCACGTTTAAAGGCTATAACGTTGGTCGTGGTAGGATATCGGCGGAATATCCCTCACGCTTTGTTTTGAGCCTTTTTTGCTGCTGTGCATGGTGAATTCCACCAAGGTGTGGGAAATGGTGGAAACCGGCCAGATGTTTTTTGAACAGCATTCGCAGCTGCTTGGACAATATTTTCTGTGATGTACTTAACTGCGTCATTGATAGGCTCTTGACTGACTGTGCTAAGATCAAAATTTGCTGATGTTGGAAGGCAGTCCAGTCAGCCTGATCAATCTACCACCGTGGTAACCTGAAGGGAAGACATGGTCTCCCACTGTTTAACGCGGTTATCATGGGGAAGTGATCACTTCCGTATGGATACTCCTCCACTTCCCAAGTTAGTGAAGGGAGTAGAGAAGGGGAGCAGATGGAGGGATCAATGGCAGAAAAAGTACGGGTAGGCATGTGGAAGAAGGTGTTTGTTCCAGTATTTAGAAGGGAAAGGTCACTGTCATTGAGCATACGCTCTATGACTCGTCCCCTTCCGTTGATGTTAGCACTACCCCACAGGATGTTATGTCCGTTAAAATCCCCGAGAAGTAAGAAAGGGGGAGGCAACTGCGTAAGAAGATCATCAAGGTCTGCCTGGGAGATGTCAGTCCCAGGTGGCAAATAGATAGAGCACACAGTTAATAAAAATCCCACCGTAAGGCGAATTGCAACAGCCTCTATGCTAGTTGTAAATAGTAAGGGCTGCACTGGGGTCTAGTTACCCACGAGGACAGCCACTCCAACATGTACAGAGCCATCCGCAATTCTATCCTTTCGAAAAAATGTGATGTTGTGCATGGTGGGATCATCATTTGCCTTCAGATATGTCTCTTGCAAGCAAAAGCAAACTGGCTCGTGCTTTTGCAGGAGGGCCTTGATGTCATCAATATTTCGCCGGAATCCACGACAATTCCATTGTAGGAATTTAGCCATTATTTTGGCTTGGTGGGTCCATCAGGCGACTTCCGAGGAGCTGAGGGCTTACTTTTATCAGTCTTGGGTTCTTCTTTTTTGGGAAAGAATGGACGCTGTCCCGTGTCCATTTCTTCCTCCGCAAAGAGTTCCAAGACTGAATCTTTGGGTACGTTCTTCTGCTCGACATACATTATTATTATTATTATTATTATCATCTGTTTATTTCTCTTACGAGACACCCATAGACAGCACGTGGCTAGAGGGTGTGGTTACATTATAGTATTTACAAGCATGTTTACATGAACTTATTTACAAAATTTGGATATGCAAAAACACAGAATATGTGGTTAATGAATTAATTGTTAAGTTGGTTTAATTAATTGCAAATGGTTGTTAAATGCTAAATATTATTATATAAATTATTAAATTAGTCTTATTATATTTATACTTGCCGATACACATTACCAAAGATTTCTGTCCTATACATTTTGTCTGTACATAGTTTCTCTGCATCTATATTTAAATTATTAAAATAATTCACAGTATTTGCTGGGAAAAATCTCCCCAGAGAGTCCAATTGAGTCAGTTGGCACTTGAGACTTGGTTCTTCCCTCTTTTTTCTCGGTCGTATCATCCGAGGGCGAGTGATCACGTTTCCCACTTTCGGCGAATCTATTCTCTCCGTTAGTAGCTTTGCCAGAGTTAAGATGTTTCTGGTTGTGATGATATACTTCCAGGGTGTGATGTCCAGATTGGCAGACAAGACCGAAGAGTACGCGTGCGCGGTTTGTTGGAAGTTCAGTATTTCTTAGCTCCTTCCTCTAATGAAATTTTAGTGTTCGTAATGAAAGAACAGTTGTTATATTTTATGTCATCAAGACGGTCAAGATCTTATCTCTATGAGGGTTAAATCAGCTTGCTAAAAAGTAAAAGGTAATTTACTTTTTTTTTCAAATTTTGATTGATCATACGTTAACTCTCTGTGTTGTGTTTATTCTGCATTTGCCTTGAGAAGGACAAAGACTATAGCTTGTCAGTTAAACCTCCCGCCAAGGTCAAGCTACTACACGGTTTACCTTCTGTTTTCCCCTCGGGTTGTGGTCAGCCCTGAAGCAAGAGGTTAAATTTAGATTGTGCTCACGGGGTTGGAAAAATAACACACTGTTTATTGCTATACAGCTTCGATTATCAGAACAGTTTTCTTCAGTTACAAACACACTTGTGATTAAATTCTGATATTCGTAAAAAACCGACTGCTTCTCCCCAAAATTATCTGGGTAACTATCGAAATCAATATGAGTGAGAAAGAAGTTCAAAATCTTGAAAATGAACGTGTAAGCTACTCTACACGATCCAGGAGCGAAGCTCCCTCTGCTGCGGAAGAGATAAACAAGCCCTCCAAGGATAATTTCAAGAAAAAGGAGAGAAGTAGAATGATATCGGCTACAGATTCTCCAACACCTTAAGACACAATGTAGAGGGCGAAAATGAGTCCTGCAGCGATTCAGAATGCGAAGAACCTAAAAGTCAAGTGCCTAAGCGTCAAGATCCCCCACTAACGGGTTCTCCGATTGATCAGATCAGGACAATCAGTGTCCTTAGAGAAATATATGGCAAAGCAATCGAGCAGGATCACTGCTGCCATCAGGTCTGATTTAATTGGCATCTTCAGCAAAATGGAGACAGTGGTTTTAAACCTCCATGTAGAACATGAAAGATTAGAAGCCAAAATTGACGTCCTTACACAGGAGCGAGGAAATCAAATGCAACAACGCCCCCGTTCCTTTACAGAAGCGTTGAGGAATGGTGCAACACAATCAAACACCAATTTACCTGAAAAAGTACAAGATAAAAGGATAGCCAAGAAGCCTGAGTCGCATGTTATCATAATTAAACCAGCTGAAGGTGCACAACTGGAAACTAGCAATGCAGTTAAAGACGCCTTAACAAAAAATATGAAGAACCAGATTAAAACCATCAGAATTAAGAGGTTGGTTGGTTGGTTGGTTTTATTGGCGCATCAGCAACTAAGGCTATAATGCGCCAAAACCTTGTCATAAAAAAGTAAAAAACGTTCAGTGACCTAATGAATTAGGTCACTAAGTCAAAATATAAAAACCAAGTATAAACTGTAAAAGATAAATATCAGTAAACAAGTAACAATAATAAGGTAGATTTTTTAAATGTGCGTAAAGAGGTTTACTGATTTTAGAAAGCTAAAAATAGCAGACACATTGTCATTGTCAGATAAAATCTGACTGAGTGTATACGGCTCAGACAGATGGTTAAAAGCGATAAAACGAGCATTTCTAAAACTAGTACAGTCACATAAAATATGTTGAACAGATAAAATGGTGTCACACTGCTCGCACATAAGAGGGTCATCAGCCCTCAGCAAAAAGGAGTGTGTCAAATGACAATGTCCTATGCGGAGCCGAGCAAGAACAACTTCCTCTTTGCGATCCCTGCGTAGGCTGGACCGCCAAGGATGGATCACAGGCTTAATTCGACATAGTTTATTTGTAATAACCAGGCGATGCCACGAATCTTGCCACTGAGATTGTAGGTTACTCCAGATCACTTGCCTGTAGTCTGTATAGGGGACTAACAGGCCAGGATTAACCGTCAGTGGTGCCGATTTGGCTGCATTGTCAGCCAAATCATTTCCTCTAATCCCGATGTGACTGGGGATCCAGCAGAAGCGGATATCGAATCCACTTACATAGAGGTTGTATAATATCTGCTGAATTCGGGACAGGGTTGGATGGTTAGTATGTGACATCTCTGTTAAAGCCTGTAGTGCACTCATTGAATCGGCATATATAATACACCGTTGGTAACGATGCTTTCTAATGTGATCTAGAGCTAACTCTATACCATGCAGCTCTGCAGTGTAAATGCTGCAGTCCTGGGGTATCTGTTCTGATATGGTGTCATTTGGAAAAACAGCAGCAGATCCCACATACGATTCTGACTTCGAGCCGTCTGTGTAAACTGGCAAGAAGTCAGAATGTTCTGCACGGTGTTGTGAATAGAGCTGAAGGTAGACAGAAGCTGGAGTATTAGACTTCTTCGCAATCTTGAGCGAGAAGTCACATGCTGGTGTTTGTGCATGCCAGGGTGGAAGGGACTCCTTTGGTGATCGAGCAACCTTGTCTACTGAGATGTTAAGCTCAGTGAGTAGCTCTTGAACACGAATGCCGAATGGGCGATTGGCGGTCCGTCGTGTGTTATAAAGATTTTCCCATCGTGGCTCGAAAACCGATGTCCACGTGGGATGGTCTGGCAGGGACTTCAGCTTGAAGGCATATTGTAGAGACAACTGCATTCGTCGAAGCAACAAGGATGGTTCATTTGCTTCGACAAACAGACTTTGGACAGGTGATGTTCTGAATGCACCAGTAGCAATACGAATGGCTTGGTGATGGACGGGGTCAAGCCAACGAACAGCGCTATTTCTGGCAGATGCATATACTTGAGACCCATAATCTAATTTTGAGCGTACAAGTGCACGGTACAGACGTAGTAGAGTGCATCGGTCTGCACCCCAAGAGGTAGAAGAGAGAGACCGGAGAATGTTAAGCCCTCTCGTGCACTTTGTACGTAGCTGACGAATGTGTTGGACAAATGTCAGCTTTTTGTCAAAAATGAGTCCCAGGAATTTCGCCTCTGATACAACTGGAATGGTGCTTTGTCCAAGTCTTAATTCAGGCTCAGGGTGGAGGTTACGTTTGCGACAAAAATGTACGCAAACGGTCTTTTCCGGTGAGAACCTGAAACCATTGGCCGTGGCCCAGGTGTTAACACGGTCAATAGTTTGTTGCAGTTGTCTCTCAATAACCCTCATATTGCATGATTGAGAGAATATGCTGAAGTCATCGACATAGAGTGCACTGTTTATAGTTGGAGGAAGTTGTTCAGAAATAGAATTTATTTTGATGGCAAAAAGCGTAACACTTAAGACAGATCCTTGTGGTACCCCCTCCTCTTAGCAAAAAGGCCGCGAAAGGGAGGATCCTACACGAACTTGGAAATAACGAGAGGATAAAAAATTTTTAATGAAAATGGGAAGGTGACCTCTTAGACCGAGGTTGTAAAGGTCTTTTAAAATACCAAATCTCCAAGTTGTGTCGTACGCTTTTTCCATGTCAAAGAAGATGGACACCAAATGTTCTCTTTTTAGGAAAGCATCTCGGATAGATGTTTCCAGTCTAATTAAGTGGTCCAGTGTGGACCTGTTTCTTCGGAAGCCGCACTGAAAGCGGGAGAGAAGGTCGTTCGATTCTAAATACCATAAGAGACGAGCATTGACCATTCTCTCCAATATTTTGCACAGACAGCTGGTCAGAGCAATAGGACGATAGTTTTTTGGACATTTAGGATCCTTTCCTGGCTTAGCAAAAGCAACAATAGTTGCCTTGCGCCAGGTATCCGGAAAGTGCTCTTCAAGGAAGATTCTGTTGTACAGAAAGAGCAAACGGTCCATGGATTCTGATGAAAGATGTTTGATCATTTCATAATGGATGTTGTCTGGTCCAACAGCGGTAGCCTTTGTACGGGCAAATGCTGTTTTCAGCTCATGGATATTAAATGGCCCGTTGTATGGGTGGGAACCCTTCGATGTGAATTTAAGGGCCTGTTTTTCAGTTTTGCGCTTTGTGACCAGAAACTCTGGGGAGTAAGATGATGTTGCAGAGATGTTAGAAAATGTTTCCCCAAGAGCATTGGCTATTGCAGTAGAGTCTGCAATAGTACATCCATTATAATCAAGGACCGATGAGGGATGTGCCGTGTATTTCCCCTTCATTTTCCGAATTTTATCCCAGACCACCTTAGTACTAGTGGACTGAGTAATTGATGATGTAAAACGGATCCACGATTCCTTTTGACTCTGACGGCGGATGTAACGTGCTTTGGCTCGTGCGCGTTTAAAGACTATAAGGTTGTTCGTGGTAGGATATCGGCGGAATATCCCCCACGCTTTATTTTGAGCCTTTTTTGCTACTGTGCATTGTGAATTCCACCAAGGTTTAGGAAATGGTGGAAACCGGGCAGATGTTTTTGGAACAGTATTCGCAGCTGCTTGGACGATAGTTTCTGTGACGTACGTTACTGCATCATTGATAGGCTCCTGACTGACTGTACTGAGGTCAAAATTTGCCTGATGTTGAAAGGCAGACCAGTCAGCCTGATCAATCTTCCACCGTGGTAACCTGAAGGGAAGACAAGGTCTCCCACTTTGTAACAAGGTTATCACAGGGAAGTGATCACTTCCGTATGGATTCTCTTCCACTTCCCAAGTGAGTGAAGGGAGTAGAGAAGGGGAGCAGATAGAAAGATCAATGGCAGAAAAGGTACGGGTAGGCATATGGAAAAAGGTGTTTGTTCCAATATTTAGAAGGGAAAGGTCATTGTCATTGAGCATATGATCTATGACTCGTCCCCTTCCATTAATATTAGCACTACCCCACAGGGTGTTATGTCCATTAAAATCCCCGAGAAGTAAGAAAGGGGGAGGCAACTGCGTTAAAAGATCATCAAGGTCTTCCTGGGAGATGTCAGTCCCAGGTGGCAAATAAATAGAGCAGACCGTTAATAAAAATCCCACTGTAAGGCGAATTGCAACAGCCTCTATGCTGGTTGTAATTAGCAAGGGCTGAACTGGGGTCTGATTACCCACAAGGATAGCCACTCCTCCATGAGTAGGACCATCCGCAATTCTATCCTTACGAAAGATTGTGATGTTATGCATGGTGGGATAATCATTTGCCTTTAGATAAGTCTCCTGCAAGCAAAAGCAAACTGGCTCGTGCTTTTGCAGGAGGGCCTTGATGTCATCAGTATTTCGCCGGAATCCACGACAATTCCATTGTAGGAATTTAGCCATTATTTTGGCTTGGTGGGTCCATCAGGCGGCTTCCGAGGTGCTGAGGGCTTACTTTTATCAGTCTTGGCTTTATCTTTTTTGGGAAAGAATGGACGCTGTCCCGTGTCCATTTCTTCCTCCGCAAAGAGTTCCAAGACTGATTCATCCTGTACCTCCTTGTTCTCTACATCCATTGTTTCTGGTATTACGGGTGACTCTTCCGAACGTTTTTGCTCTTTTTTACCACTTGGTTTTGGTAGTGGTGGAGCACTAGAAGGTACGGATATTGGAGTAGCAGCTGATTGTGTTTTTGTGGTGGGCTTTTGTGAACTCAATAAATAGCGTGCAATCGGCGTGAATGACTCTCTTGGTGGTATAGTCATATCTGTTTGTGTACCGATAGTGCACTTCGCAGAAACCTTCTGAGCATATGAAGGCTTCCCGCTATTTATTGGTTGTATGCGTTTTCTAGCCTCTGGGTAGGAGATGTTAAGCTCCGTTTTTAACTTTTGTATCTCCTTTTCGTCCTTCCACCGCTGGCATGCTCGAGAGTATGCAGGGTGCTCTCCTTGGCAGTTAATGCAGTTAGGCTTAGGAGCTATACATTCCTTGCTCTCGTGATCTTTAGCACCACATCGAGCACAGGCAGGGTTACCACGACAAGCTGTTTGTGAGTGGCCGTACTTTTGACATTTAAAACACCTCAGTGGGTTTGGAACGTAAATCCTCACTGGGCAGTTTAAGTACCCTGCCTTGATGGAACTTGGAGGCCTTGGGGTGTTGAATGTTAGGATGAGAACTCGGGTAGGGACAAGATTCCCATCCTTACGCATGGATATTCGCTTGACAGCTGTTACTCCTTGTTCTTTTAATTCAGAGCAGATCTCTTCTTTAGAAACGTGAAGGAGATCCCACTCTGATATGACACCTCGTGAAGAGTTCAAAGTTTTGTGAGGGGTTACAATAATGGGTATTCCCCCTATAGATGTGGCTTTCAAAATTTTTTCTGCTTGATTTATATTCGATGCTTCAATAAGAATATCTCCAGAACGCAGCCGTTTTACGGATTTGGGTGAACCTGCCATCCCTTCTAATCCTTTCTGGATAAAGAAAGGTGACATTTTCCCTATTGACTGCTCTCCGGTGGAATGGAGAATGAGGAAAAGCGGTGTCACAGATGGTGTTTTCTCCTCAGTTCTGGCTCTTTTAGCAGAATTGCTCTCACTTTCTTCCGACGATCGATTAGGTAGGGGCCTTGTTGGGGCCCCAGAAAAAGAGGGATTTAAATTACTCATAGGAGTAAAGAAAAAATGTCTGATGCCTAAGTACCTCACCCACCACGGAGCCCTACGAGGGGGCGCCCACTCGTGAACTAGCAGGTACTGCGTACACGAATGGGACGCCGAGTTCGCTTAGAACACCATACCCACGTTACCAATAAATCTTTATCCCGTCCCAGGACCATTGGGAGGGAGACTTATTGGAACGCAGTTGACCCTAGCAGTATAAAACCACCCGCCGATTGATCCCAGTCGAGCCGGTCCGGGACCACCCGTCTCGTCGAAGCAGGGGCCAAAGTGGTGTATTGAAGCTGGGCCCCTCAACCACCAGGATCCCCCTTTCCGCTTCCACGGGTCGCGGCGCACGGCTGCACACGCCGGATTCCAACGATGTAACCCTGGAACCAAGGTATGGGCGTTAGATCCCAGTGATGCTAGTCTGGAAAACCAGCAGCGTCACTGGGAGGTCCCCTCACCACGTACAGGTGCCCACGTCGAGGGGCAGAATTAAGAGCATCAGGAAAACCAGACACCCCGGAGTCATAATTGAAACTGATACCAGGGAGGAGGCAATAACCATCTTAAATAACACAGAAATGACCAACTATGGATTAAGAGCTGAAACCCCCAAAAAAAATGGGCCGTCGATTATACTTTTCGATATAGACCAGAATATGACCCCAGAGGAACTCAAAGAAGAGATCTACCATAAAAACTTGAGTATGTATCTACTGGACGAGATGGCGGTAGAAGACATCAAACCAAAATACAGAGCTAAAACAAAATCACCGACAAGGGTTAATTGGATAATTGAACTATCCCCAAGAGTGTGGCAACTTGTTGAAACCCAAAACAGAATTTATATTGGCTGGGGCAGCTATAGGTTTAAAGAGCATATATCGGTTCCTAAGTGCTATAGGTGTCTCCGCTTTGGGCATACGTCCCATACCTGCAACCAGCGTGAGACCACCTGCGGCCACTGTGCTCAAAAGGACCATGTTTTTAAGAAGTGCCCCAACAAAGAACAGTCTCCAACCTGCGCAAACTGTAAGGCAGCTAGGGCACCACACGATCATTCGATTCGTGACACAAACTGCCCAGTATACAAAAAAGTGAAGAGCCTTTACCAAATGAGAGTAAATTATGGATAGATGCCCCACAAGAAACATACAAGAGATCAAGTTACTGCAACTAAATGCGCAGAGAGCGAGAGTAGTCGCAGACCAGCTAAAGATCAAAGCTGAGGAAAATCAAATTGACGCCATGATGTTGCAGGAACCGTACGTTCACTCTGGGAATGTCGTGGGATATCCCACTTCATATAAAATCATTCACTGCACGGAAGACCATCCATGGGCTGCTGTTGTTGTGAGGAGTCCAGAAATAACGGTGACTAAAATCGCGCCATTGTGCACCTCCATCAGCGCCTGTGCGCAGATCATGACATCTCTCGGGTCCCTATATCTTCTCTCACTATATTCTCACCCTGGTGAGGATATTACTACTGCAATCTCCATCATCCAGGAAGCACTCCATCTCCTCCCAGGTGGGCGGTTGCTGATAGGCATGGATGCTAACTGTCGCTCAGCACTCTGGTACAGCCCAACTCCAGACAGAACACCAACCAGAAATGGTACAAGAGTTGAGGATTACATAATTTCTTCTGGTCTGCGGATCCTGAATCGTCCAGGTCACCTCTCCACCTTCAGCAGTTCCCTCTGGGAGAGCACAATTGATGTCACTATAGCAACACCTGACATTCAAAGTAAACTGATCAACTTTTTTTTTTTTTTTTTTTTTTTTTTGATTTGGTAGTTGTTGGCGCATCGGCTTCTATGGCCATATTGCACCTCCCAAGGTTTTTGCAGTACTTTGATCCAAGCCCGAGGCGGGAATCGAACCCGCGACCTTGGGTTGCCGGGCAGGTACTTTACCCACTCGGCTAGCCCGGTCGGAACTGATCAACTGGGCTGTTCAAGAGTCATGGACAACGTCAGACCACAGAGCAATCACCTTCTCCCTCGTTCGTTCTGTGGAACGTGCACCACCAATTCCTAGAGACATAGTGAGATACAACACCAAAAAAGCAGATTGGGACCGATTCCAAGAGGAATTGGTCAAGTTTTTTCCGGAAGACATTCCACTACCTATTACACTCACACCTGAAGAAAGCGTTACCAAGGTAACAGCTGCCATCAGGAGTGCCTGTGATGCTTCCATCCCGCGTAGAAGACAATACAGGTATGCGGCCCCTTGGTGGAATACAAATTTGCGAGATCTGAGAATAAGAGTCCACCTAGCGAGGAAGACATTTCAACGAGCCCGTGTACACCTTCCCCCGAGAGAAGTAGCTGCAGCACGAGAGGCTTACCGTGTGATAAGAAATGCATATTCCAAAGAAATACGCAGATGTAAGAAGGAGTCATGGCAAACTCTAGTTTCCACAGTGGGAAATGGCGATCCATGGGGCATTGTATTTCGGATCATTACAAACAGGCTACCCAGAGGTGAAGTTTTGGAAACCACACTCAGGCCGGATGGAACCTCGACATACTCTTGGTCTGATTCTCTCAACAACATACTGGACAATATCTACCCAACTGATGACTTGGCACCGACACTGGAGCAACAAGAAATCATTGACAGGAACAGGGCATACATATCAGATACTAGTGAACCGCTCTTCACATCCCTGGAAATGAATTTGGCCTTGGCCAAAACGAAGGAGGGTAAAACCCCAGGCTTGGATTTGCTGGAAGTTGACGTAGTAAAAAAGTTCGCAGAACACTATCCTATAACTCTCTTAAGTTTGTTTAATAGATGCCTAGCTGAAGGAACATTTCCTGACTTCTGGAAAATTTCAACACTCAAGTTAATCCTAAAACACCCGAAAAAACCACCTCAAGTACCGACTTCTTACAGACCAATAGCCCTGCTTCCTGTTTTGGCCAAACTCCAAGAACGTCTTTTGCTCTCCCGTCTCACCGACTACTACAAAAAGCAACAATTACCATCTCCGCATCAATTTGGTTTTAAAACAGGCTGCAGTACAGAAGATGCTATCCACAGATTAATCTCTCTAGCTACCCAGACAGAATCTAAATACTCTCTAGCCATAATGGTGGACTTTGCGGGGGCCTTCGATCGACTATGGTGGCCCAGCATACTTCAAAGACTTCGGCAGGCCAAGACGTCCAGCATTCTATATAACAGTATAAAGTCCTACCTCAGCAATAGAACAGTGCATGGTAACCAACAAATACCAAACAGTCACCAGGAATATACTGCGAGGCTGTCCTCAGGGCTCTGTTCTTGGGCCATTTCTTTGGTCCATTGTCTTGGACGAGTTCCTGGGGATGGATCTCGGTGAGGTCAAGCCCCTGGCCTTTGCTGATGATCTCGTACTGGTTATTCATTCTGGTACAAGAGCCACATTGGAAGTACAAGCCAACTTTGCACTGGGAAAACTTCAAGACTGGGCTGCCATGCACAAATTAACAATCTCCAGTGAAAAAACAAAGTCAATCCTTCTAAAAGGAAGGCTCCAAATCCGACGGCCACCAGTGATGAAAATTAACAACACCCCAATCCGTCTCTACACAGAAATCAAGTATCTGGGCCTGTATCTAGACGCCAACTTATCCTTCCATCCCCACTTAAAATACCTGTCAGCTAAAATCCGAAAATACA
Source organism: Mastigoproctus giganteus (assembly GCF_048544385.1). Taxonomy (NCBI): domain Eukaryota; kingdom Metazoa; phylum Arthropoda; class Arachnida; order Uropygi; family Thelyphonidae; genus Mastigoproctus; species Mastigoproctus giganteus. Next base: position 104,621,472 of record NC_143576.1, on the reverse strand, counting down.
CTGCAATGATAAGGCGGATTAGCAGAGCGGATTGGGGCCTAAAGAATAAAGCTCTGTCATTAATATATAAGGCAGTATATGTCCCGATTGTCTGCTATGGAGCCTTCATCTGGTGTGAAAAAGCAATCCTGGAAAGGAACAAGCGCAAGCTTGATTCCATTCAAAGGTTTATGTTATTATCGGTTACCAGGGCGTGCTGTACTGTCAGCACCCCTGCATTACAAGTCATTGCAGGATACTTACCTCTCTATCTGGAAGTTGTCAAGAGGGGTCTCTTCCAGCGCCTGAAGAAGGGAATCCCAACGCAATTGTTAAACCTGCAATTGAACCATGCAAATGAACCTAAGAAGGAAAGAAGAAAAATTGCAGACCACCTACAAAACCTCTGGCAAGAAACATGGGACACAACACCTAAAGGAGCAATCACCAAAAGGTTTATTCCCTCAATTAGTCGGACTTCCCCAAAGCCTCCTCCCTGGTACTCGCCTGGATTGCAAGTCACCTTCCTGCTTACAGGCCATGGACCGTTCCAGCAAAAACTAACAGCCATGGGAATAGAAAATAACCCATATTGCCACTGTGGTGAAGAGGAGTCCTGGGAACACCTTATGTACGATTGTCTCACTTACGACAACGCCAGACTTCAATTTCTCACAGAGATTCAAGGAAACCCCCGCAATCAGGAGTCAACTTTACTCCAAGAAGAGGCCACATACCTAGCCTTAACACGCTACGCCCAGGCTGTTTTCAATTGTAGAAGAGCAAGACTTGCGGAACTCAGGGCAGAACAGAATAACGTGTCACCCACGCGATCCCCTACTAGGATAGGATAATGCAATTTACCCTGGGTGCAGGATACTCACAGGAGCACCTACTCCTGTAATTTCCAACTCCCTTCTCCATCCTCTTCCTTAGAGTGGACTGCCTTCCCTCTTTGGTCCACTCCAACTACTGTTCCCCACATTTGACCTCTTCTTCTCCTCTTACTCCCCCCCATATGCTCTCTTATCTTTTTATTTTATTTATTTTTATTTTTTTTTTTTTATATATATATATATATTTTTTTTTTTTTTTTTTTACAGCCTCAACTTTTTTTTTTTTTTTTCACTCTTCATTTTTTATTTATTTCTTATTTTATTTATGATTTTTTATTTTATTTATTTTTATTTTCTTTATTTTGTTATAACTTTCTTTTTTTTTCTTTTTTTTTATTATTATTATTATTTTTTTTTTTTTTCTTTTATGGCTTCTGTCAGGTAGCTCAGGCAACCCTGGCAGAGGCAGCCAGAGTATAATGGGCAGCCTGGCTCACCTCCCAGTGGTTGTGGCGGGCAACGTGGAGTCCCAGTAGGGGCCCCGCGGCCAAGCAGCCAGACACAACAACAGAACAAAGCACAATACTACATTAACCAGACATTACACTTTTTTTTTTCTGGCTGTGCAGTAGTTCTGCATTACATCACAGAGTACATATGGCGCAGATGTGGGAAACCACCGGTGGCGCCTGAACCTAAATACTATGCCACTATGGCAGACAAGACCGCTCTTGAGATGGTAAACGGTTTCCCGGCAATCTTGTTTAGCCATCTCAGGAGCCAGTATTCTACTCCTAAGAAGGCCTTGATGTTGCTCTCAGGGGCTGATGACCAGTTAGTCGATGCGTACAACGGAATGGGTGTAACGCATTTAAGGATGTATTGAATTATAAGATGAGGGCTTCGGAGACCGGTGAGTTCTTGTCTAGTGCTCCACAGTGCTGCGTATGTCTTTTTCCTAATGTGTTCGAAGTGAGGTATGAAGTTTAATCCTTCATCCCACTTAAGGCCAAGGTCAACATGTGCGGGGGAATTTTGGATTCTGGTATTGTTCACAAAAATCGTAATTTCATTTTTCTTCTTTTTGTTGGTGAAGGTCATTTGGGCAGTTTTCTTTTCATTAAGTTTCAGGCCAATGTAGTGCAGATATTCTTCTAGCTTCTTGATTGCCTTGTTTGCTTCCTCTGATAGATGGGGTGCAGTTTCTTGTTCTTTAGATGTTACAAAAAATTTCAAATCGTCAGCATATGTAATAAATTGTTCACAGTTTTGAGCTAAAAATGGGGCTAGTGCTATTGCAAAGAAAGTGGCGGACAATGTTTTCTTGGGTACTAGGGGGGACTTCCCCTTTCTTATTCTTTTCTTTCATAATTATCTTTGTTACTTGTGGAGCATTAGGAGGTACCGATATAGGAGTGGCAGCTGATTGGTCCTTTTGTGCAGGTTTTGAGAACTTCAGAGATACCGCGCGATGGGAGTGAAAGACTCCTTTGGAGGAATGGTCATGTCCGTCTGCGTTCCGACGGAACATCTCCCTGCTACCTTCTGGGCGTATGTAGGTCTGTTGATATTCAGGGGTTTCACCGATTTCCGTGCCTCCTGGTATGATATATTTAGCTCTGCCTTCAGCCGTTCCATTTCTTTTTCTTCTTTCCACCTCTGGCATGCACCTGAGTAGGCCGGGTGTTCGCCTTCACAGTTAGTACAGGTGGGTTTTGCGGCTGAACATGCTGTTGTTTCGTGGTCCTTTGCACCGCATCGAGCGCATGCAAGGGCTCCACGGCAGGCCATTTGAGAATGTCCATACTTCTGGCATTTAAAACACCGTAACGGGTTTGGAACGTATGGACGCACTGAACAGTTGATGTATCCAGGTTTAATCTCGTCAGGAGGTTTACGAGAGTTAAGTCAGGATAAATCTCCTGGTTTTAACAATTTTTCCATCCCTCGCGCAGTAATTCTCTTGACGGCGGTAACTCCCTGTGGTTATAATTCGGAGCAGATTTCCTCCTCGGTTACGTCGAGAAGGGCCCACTCCGAAATGACACCTCTCGATGAATTGAGTGTTCTGTGTGGTGTCATAGTTATAGGGATTCCTCCGATTGATGTTACTCGGAGTAGATGTTCTGACTGCCTGTCATTTTTTGTTTCAATCAAGAGGTCCCCAGAACGGAGCCTCTTAACTGACTTGGGTGACCCTGCTAACCCATCCAACCCTTTTTGGATAAAAAAGGGTGACGTTTTTCCAATCGGTTTTTCATTAGTGGAGTTCATAATTAAGAACCTTGGGACTGGCCCTGATGGTAGTTTGGTTCGCTGCCTCTTATTAGCAATAACGCTATCTGCTTCTTTTTCAATTGTTTCAGATAGGGAACGGGTTGAGGCCCCTGAAGAAGTTAGTTTATCAGGATTCTTAGAGTTTTTTATATGGTTCAGTGCCCGGGCTACCCACCCACCACGGAGCCCAAAGGGACGCCCACTACCCGGCATGCCATAAATGCGCTCGGGAGTGGGACGCCAGGGCTACCCAGACACTATACCTGCACCGCCGCCCGCCTGAATCCTGTCCCTCGGACCATGAGGGTAGGGGCGTGGCATTGGCACGGTTGACCCTCGCAGCCGAGCCTACTAGCCGATTGATCCTAGCTGGGCCTTCCAGGACCACCCGTCTTGTCGACGCAGGGGCCAAAGTGGTGTATTGAGGCTGGGCCCGTCAACCACTAGGATCCCCCTTTCCGAATTTCCACGGGTCGCAGCGCACGGCAAACACGCCGGATTCCATTGATGTAAGCCTGGAACCTGGGCTGTGGGCGTTGGATCCCAGTGACGCTAGTCTGGAAGTCCAGCAGCGTCACTGGTAGGTCCCCTCACCACGTACAGGTGCCCACGTCGAGGGGTAAAACTCACCGATGCCAGAGCCTGTACCGCGCTTTATGAATCGCAATAAATCATATACCTCTGGTAGTCGCGATTTTTAATGTGATCTAGGGCTGATTATATTGCATGCAACTCAGCAGTATAGATGCTAGTTTCTTGTGGGATCTTATAGGATAATGTTTTGTGAGGGAACACAACAGCAGATCCCACATGACATTCTAACTTTGAGCCATCTGTATAGATTGGCAGAATGTCAGAATACTGCTGTCTATGTGATGCAAAGAGTTGCTGGTAGACAGATGGTGTCGTAGCCTTCTCCCAGATCTTAAGGGTTGATTGATTGATTGGTTTGGTTTTTTATGGCGCATTGGCAGCTGTGGCCATAATGCGCCAAGACTAGGTAATATTTAAAAAGTTTAAATTCTCGGTGACCTAATTAGTAAGGCCACCATGTCGAAATATATAATAATGTAACAAAAGCATAAATTAAATACAATTAAAAACTTTTATTAATTTAAAATAGCTAAAAACAGCAGACACATTGTCATTGTCAGATAAAATCTGACTGAGTGTATACGGCTCAGTCAGATGGTTAAAAGCGGTAAAACGGATATTGCTAAAATCTGGACAGTCAATTAAAAGGTGTCTGATAGTTAAAGTTGTACCACAGGACACACACATAGGAGGGTCATCAGCCCTCAGCAAAAACGAATGAGTCAAATGACTATGTCCGATGCGGGTCCGGGCAAGAACAACTTCCTCCTTACGATTCCTGCGCAGACTAGACTGCCACGGTTCAATTACAGGCTTTATACAATATAGTTTATTCCCAGTCTGTCTATTCCACAAATCCTGCCATTGGGAATGTATCTTTTGCTGTATTGTTTGCCTGTAGTCTGTATAGGGGACTGACAGGCAACGGTTATTATTTGGAATTGCTGATTTGGCTGCGGCGTCAGCCAAATCATTTCCCTTAATCCCAATGTGGCTAGGAATCCAGCAGAAGCGGATGTCATATTCACGTTCACGGAGGAAGTGAATCTTCTGCTGAATGCTAGACAGAACTGGATGAGAATTATATTTCACGGTTATTAAAGCCTGTAACACGCTGAGAGAGTCAGAATATAAAATGAACCGTTGGTGTTGGCATTCACTAATGTGATCCAAGGCTAACTCTATTGCGTGCAGCTCTGCAGTAAATATGCTGCATTCAGAGGGAATCTGCTCCGATGTAGTGCTGTCTGTAAAGACAGCAGCAGATCCCACATATGATTCCGACTTCGAGCCGTCTGTGTAAACTGGCGCGAAGTCAGAATATTCAGCTCGGTGTGCTGAATAAAGCTGCAGGTAGACAGACGATGGAGTGTCCGACTTTCCCCAATTTCTAAGGGACAAGTCACATGCCGGAACATGAGCATGCCAGGGTGGAAGGGGTTGCTTCGGTGTTTGAGCAACTTTGTCTACCTTGATATTAAGTTCTTTGAGTAGCTCTTGGAGACGAATACCAAAAGGACGATTGGCAGTCTTTCGAGTGTTGTACAAATTTTCCCATCGTGGCTCAAAAACGGATAGCCACGTAGGATGGTCTGGCAAGGATTTTAGTTTTAGAGCGTAGTTTAGAGACAATTGCTTACGTCGAAGCGATAACGGCGGTTCGTTTGCTTCGACGTATAAGCTCTGGACAGGAGATGTTCGAAATGCTCCAGTAGCTATACGGAGGGCCTGATGATGGACAGGGTCCAGCCAACGAAGTACACTGTCTCTGGCCGAATTGTATACCAGGGACCCGTAATCAAGTCTGGATCGTACAAGTGCACGGTAGATGCGTAGTAGGGTGCATCGATCCGCACCCCAAGATGTAGAGGAAAGAGAGCGCAGAATATTCAGCCCTCTTGTGCACCTTGTGCGGAGTTGACGGATGTGATCCAGAAAGGTTAACTTTTTATCAAATACGAGTCCCAAAACTTTTGTATCCGCCGCTACTGGAATAGCATTATGTCCGAGCCTTAATTCAGGTTCAGGATGAAGATTACGCTTGCGACAAAAGTGCACGCAAACGGTCTTCTCCGGCGAGAACCTGACGCCATTAGCAAGTGCCCAGGAATTAAGGCGATCAATGGCTTTTTGCAGTTGTCTTTCAATAACCCTCATGTTGCATGACTGACAAAAAATGCTAAAGTCATCAACATAGAGGGCACTGTTTACGGTTGGAGGAAGTTGTTCTGTGATGGAATTTACTTTGATGGCGAAAAGCGTGACACTTAAAACTGATCCCTGTGGTACTCCCTCCTCTTGGCTAAAGGAACGAGAGAGTGAGGATCCCACACGAACTTGGAAAGATCGATTGTCTAAAAAGTTTTTAATAAAAATGGGGAGTCGTCCCCTAAGACCAAGGCTATGCAGATCTTTTAAGATGCCAAATCTCCAAGTTGTGTCATACGCTTTCTCCATGTCAAAGAACACCGACACCAAGTGTTCGCGTTTTAGGAAAGCATCCCGGATGGATGTTTCCAGTCTAATAAGATGGTCCAAAGTGGACCGGTTCCTTCGGAAGCCGCACTGGATATTGGAGAGAAGGTCATTTGATTCTAAGTACCAAATTAACCGAGAATTGACCATTCTCTCCAGGATTTTGCACAGACAGCTAGTCAGAGCAATAGGACGATAATTGGTAGTGACTTTTGGATCCTTTCCTGGCTTAGCAAAGGCAAGAACGATTGCCTTGCGCCAGGAATCCGGAAACTGCCCTTCGATAAAGATTCTGTTATACAGAAGGAGCAGACAATCCATAGATTTTGGTGAAAGATGTTTAATCATGTCATAATGGATGCCATCTGGTCCAACAGCACTTGCTTTGGAAAGAGCGAGGGCTCTTTTAAGTTCCTGAATAGTAAAATCCCCGTTGTAGGGATAGAGGCCCTTGGACTTAAAATTAAGTGCTTCTCTTTCCAGTTTATGTTTCAGGACCAGGAACTCTGGGGAATACGAAGCTGTTGCAGAGATGTTAGAGAATGTTTCCCCAAGAGCATTGGCTATTGCAGTTGGATCTGCAATAGCGCATCCATTATAATCTAGGATTGAAGAAGGGTGGGATGTATATTTTCCCTTCATTTTCCGGATTTTATCCCAGACTACCTTAGAATTGGTAGTCTGGTTAATAGATGACGTAAAACGGATCCATGATTCCTTTTGACTCTGACGGCGAATGTAGCGTGCTTTGGCTCGTGTGCGCTTGAAGGCTATTAGATTAGCAGTGGTAGGATATCGACGGAATATCCCCCACGCTTTGTTTTGGGCCTTTTTTGCTGCTGTGCATTGTGAATTCCACCAAGGTTTGGGAAATGGTGGAAACCGGTCAGATGTTTTTGGAACAGCTTTCGCAGCTGCTTGGACAATAATTTCTGTGATGTACTTAACTGCATCATTGATAGGCTCCTGACTGACTGTACTGAGGTCAAAATTTGCCTGATGTTGGAAGGCATTCCAGTCAGCCTGATCAAACTTCCACCGTGGTAACCTAAAAGGAAGACATGGTCTCCCACTGTGTAACAAGGTTATCACAGGGAAGTGATCACTTCCGTATAGATTCTCCTCCACTTCCCAAGTGAGTGAAGGGAGTAGAGAAGGGGAGCAGATAGAGAGATCAATGGCAGAAAACGTACGGGTAGGCATGTGGAAGAAGGTGTTTGTTCCAGTATTTACAAGGGAAAGGGCATTGTCATTGAGCATACGCTCTATGACCCGTCCCCTTCCATTGATGATAGCACTACCCCACAGGGTGTTATGTCCATTAAAATCCCCAAGAAATAAGAAAGGGGGCGGCAACTGCGTTACAAGATCATCAAGGGCTTCCTGGGAGATGTCAGTCCCAGGTGGCAAATAAATAGAGCAGACCGTTAATAGAAAACCCACTGTAAGGCGAATTGCAACAGCCTCTATGCTGGTTGTAATTAGCAAGGGCTGAACTGGGGTCTGATTACTCACAAGGATAGCCACTCCTCCATGAGCAGGACCATCCGCAATTCTATCCTTACGAAAGATTGTGATGTTATGCATGGTGGGATCATCGTTTGCTTTTAGATAAGTCTCCTGCAAGCAAAAGCAAACTGGCTCATGCTTTTGCAGGAGGGCCTTGATGTCATCAGTATTTCGCCGGAATCCACGACAATTCCATTGTAGGAATTTAGCCATTATTTTGGCTTGGTGGGTCCATCAGGCGGCTTCCGAACTGCTGAGGGCTTAATTTTATCAGTCTTGGCTTTATCTTTTTTGGGGAAGAATGGACGCTGTCCCGTGTCCATTTCTTCCTCCGCGAAGAGTTCCAAGACTGATTCATCCGGTACCTCCTTGTGCTCGACATCCATTGTTTCTGTTTTATCTGTTAGCTCTTTACCACTTGGTTTTGGTAGTGGTGGAGCACTCGGAGGTACGGATATAGGAGTGGCAGCTGACTGTGTTTTTTTGGTGGGCTTTTGTGAACTCAATAAATAGCGTGCAATCGGAGTGAATGACTCTTTTGGTGGTACAGTCATCTCTGTTTGTGTACCGATAGTGCACTTCGCAGAAACCTTCTGGGCATATGAAGGTTTCCCGCTATTTATTGGTTGCATGCGTCTTCTGGCCTCTGGGTAGGAGATATTCAGCTCTGTTTTTAGTTTTTGGATCTCTTTTTCATCCTTCCACCGCTGGCATGCTCTGGAGTAAGCAGGGTGCTCTCCTTGGCAATTTATACAGATCGGTTTAGAAGCTGAACATTCCTTGCTCTCGTGATCTTTTGAACCACATCGAGCACAGGCAGGGTTACCACGACAAGCCGTTTGTGAATGGCCGTATTTTTGGCATTTAAAGCACCTCAGTGGGTTTGGGATGTAAAGCCGCACTGGGCAGTTTAAATAGCCTGCCTTGATGGAACTTGGAGGCCGTGGGGTGTTAAATGTTATGATGAGAACTCGGGTAGGGACGAGATTCCCATCCTTCCGCATTGATATTCTCTTGACAGCCGTCACTCCTTGGTCTTTTAGTTCAGAGCAGATCTCTTCCTCAGAGACATGAAGAAGATCCCACTCTGAAATGACTCCTCGTGAAGAGTTCAAAGTTTTGTGGGGTGTTACACTGATTGGTATTCCCCCTATGGATGTCGCATTCAGGATTCTTTCTGCTTGCTTTGCACTGGAAGCTTCGATTAAAAGATCGCCAGAACGCAGCCGTTTTACAGATTTTGGTGATCCTGCCAGCCCTTCTAATCCTTTCTGGATAAAGAAGGGTGACATCTTCCCAATTGACTGCTCTCCGGTAGAATGGAGTATGAGGAAAAGCGGTGTAATAGGTGGTCGTTTATCCTCAGTTCTGGCTCTTTTGGCAGAATTGGTGTCATTCTCATCTGATCGGTTAGGTAGGGGCCTTGTTGGGGCCCCAGAAGAAGGATTTAAATTACTCATGAGAGTAAAGAAAAAATGTCTGATGCCTAAGTACCTCACCCACCACGGAGCCCTACGAGGGGGCGCCCACTCGTGAACTAGCAGGTACTGCGTACACGAATGGGACGCCGAGTTCGCTTAGAACACCATACCCACGTTACCAATAAATCTTTATCCCGTCCCAGGACCATAGGGAGGGAGACTTATTGGAACGCAGTTGACCCTAGCAGTATAAAACCACCCGCCGATTGATCCCAGTCGAGCCGGTCCGGGACCACCCGTCTCGTCGAAGCAGGGGCCAAAGTGGTGTATTGAAGCTGGGCCCCTCAACCACCAGGATCCCCCTTTCCGCTTCCACGGGTCGCGGCGCACGGCTGCACACGCCGGATTCCAACGATGTAACCCTGGAACCAAGGTATGGGCGTTAGATCCCAGTGATGCTAGTCTGGAAAACCAGCAGCGTCACTGGGAGGTCCCCTCACCACGTACAGGTGCCCACGTCGAGGGGATCTTAAGGGAGAAGTCGCAAGTTGGAAAATAAGCATGCCAGGGTGGAAAGAATTGCCTTGGTGACTGGGCAACGTTGTCTACCGTCAAGTTTAGCTCATTCAGCAGCCCTTGAATTCGAATACCAAAAGGTTTATTGGCAGTCCGACGGGTGTTGTAGAGGTTTTCCCAGCGCAGCTCAAAAACGGATGGCCACGTGGGATGATAGGGACAACTGCTTACGTCGAAGAGACAGAGATGGTTCATTGGCTTCATCTTAAAGGCTTTGGACAGGAGATGTGTGAAATGCTCCAGTGGCTGTCCGGATGGCTTGATGGTGGATTGGATCTAACCACCGAAGTGCACTATCTCTAGCAGAACCATAAACCTGAGACCCATAGTCGAGTTTGGAACGGACAAGTGCTCGGTAAAGGCGAAGAAGGGTAGAACGATCTGCGCCCTCTGAAGTTGACGAAAGGGCACGAAGGACGTTAAGCCCTTTGACACATCTTGTCCTCAGCTGACGAATGTGTTGTAAAAATGTCAGCTTTTTGTCGAAAATAAGTCCAAGGAATTTGAATTCTGCTACAACTGGGATGTTATTTTGCCCAAGCCTTAATTCTGGGTCAGGATGAAGATTACGTTTGCGACAGAAGTGTACACAAACAGTCTTCTGTGATGAAAATCTGAACCCATTAGCCAAAGACCAAGCTGTAAGATGATAAATGGTTTTCTGCAGTTGCCTTTCAATGACCCTCATATTGCATGAATTACAAAATATAGCAAAGTCGTCTACATAGAGGGCATTGTTTACAGTGGGTGGAAGTTGTTCTGCGATAGAGTTTATTTTGATTGCGAAAAGCGTAGCACTTCGAACGGATCCTTGTGGGACTCCCTCTTCCTGAGAGAAAACTCGAGAGAGGGTGGATCCTAAACGGACTTGAAATTGGCGATTCGAAAGAAAGTTTTTAATAAAAAGAGGAAGGTTACCTCTAAGACCAAAGTTAAAGAGGTCTTTTAAAATTCCAAATCGCCAGGCTGTGTCGTACGCTTTTTCAATATCAAAGAAAACTGCTACCAAATGCTCGGATTTAATAAAAGCATCACGAATGGACGTTTCCAATCGGATTAAATGATCCAGAGTGGATCTATTTCTTCGGAAGCCGCACTGTGTCCTGGAAAGCAGGCCATTTGTTTCTAAATACCATACGAGGTGTGCATTAACCATTCTTTCCAGGACTTTGCACAAACAGCTTGTCAGAGCAATAGGACGATAATTACTTGGATTGCTAGGATCTTTTCCTGGTTTTGTATCCCAAAGTCATATAGCTTACCTGACGTAAGGGAGAAACGGCGGAAGTTCACCTTTGGCTACAACCATCGCATAAGGAACTATAAGTGATAACATAATCACGGTGGCGGCACTGATTGGTAGGAAGCTCAAGTTGCGAAAGATAAATTTCGTCTCATTACTAGTGCATCTTTTCTCTAAAATACCTAAAAAATATACAATGAAAGCTTCATTGAAACAAAGTATTTAAATAATTCCCTGCTCTTTCGAATTAAATAATGTGGAAAAGCAGAGTAAATTCACATCATCATAACAGACTAAATGTTAAGCAAATAACAATGTGCAAAGGAGGAGAACATTTTATAACTAGACACAAGTTAAATGAATTAAATACTCATTTTGAGACATATGGACTAATGCCGCAAGCAACTGCATAGTAATTTTTGTTCAATATTTTTGTTGTGGGGGTTTGATGGCGCATAAGCTACTTTGGCTATAATGCGTCTAATCATTTATTTTAATAACATAAAAGAAATTCTTGTAAAGTCAGGAAAGGCTGAAATCTGAAATGACTAAAAACTCCAATTTTCTTCAGAAAGTTAACATTCAGGAATATTTGCATTATCACCAATGACATTCTCGATTGATGTTATTGGTTTCCTAAGGTTAACCAATGATAGCGGGGTTGTATTTCTTTCTTGTTTATAGTATGGGCATTCAATGAAAATGTGTTTAATAGTCAGATTTACAGAACAATGTGGCCACTGGGGGTGGATCGTCTCATGTGAGTAAATGAAGGTGAGGAGTTAAATGAGTAGGACCTATTCTTCTTATTCAAAAGGAATTATGCTCTTCTTGATGTACGGATACTTGAACGCCAAATTTTAGGATCCTGTTTAAATTTAAAAGTTTATTATTTGTTTGAGAATGCCAGACTGCTGTCTGTCCATTCTGTTAGACATGCACCATGAATGATTTGCGGGCAGTCTGATGTGGAACAGGGACATTTGTTAAATCTAAGGTACTTGGATTTTATCGGCAATCGGAATGGTGCAATTTGATATCCGAAGTTCAGGGTGTGTATGGAATCTGCGCTGTTTGCAGAAGTGCATCGCAACAGTTTTCTGATGGGAAAGACGATATCCATTGAGCTAAGTCCACTTTTGCACGTTATTGAGGGTCATCTGCAGTTGCCTTTCGGTAGATCTCATGTTCGAAGAATGGCTTGTTTGTTTGTTTGTTTGTTTCGGGATTTATTGGGCGCATCGGCAACTATGACCATAGTGCGCCATACATATGATAATTATGCATGCTATTTCTTTTCACTTACAGAAAATGGAAAAAGAAATCAGAAAATAATTTTTTTCCCTAACTAAAGGAGGTGATATACTTTAATCATCTTCAGAAAGTTATATATGCTTGAGACATTTGTTTCATTGTTTAAAAGTGAGGTAAGTGTAAGATCTTTTGTCGTGGCTGAAGTGCAAAGAATCTGGCGTTCTCTTGTATATTTTGTGCATTCGACCAGAATGTGTTTCACTGAGAGCAGTGTATTACAGTGATGACATTGAGGGGGTATTTCTCCTCTTAAAAGATAACCATGAGTGATATTTGTGTGCCCTATTCGCAGTCGAGCCAATATTACCTCTTGATGTCGGATTGAATTAAAGCTGGAAGGCCATCGCTCGAGGTTTGGCTTGATACTTCGAAGTTTATTATTAGGTTGATTTTCCCATGATAACTGCCATTGGCACATGCATTTTTCCTGGATTATTGGTCGATAGTCTTGATGAGGCACTTTCCATTTTTTCTCGGGTGGTAGGTGAGCTGATTTGGCAGCATTGTCCGCTAGTTCGTTTCCAGGAATTCCAATATGTCCTGGGACCCAGCAGAAATGTATGTTTTTTCCAAGTTCTGATAAGCTATGTAAAGAGCTGACTATTCTTTTCACGACTGGGTGGGTGATGTTCATGGTGTTTTTTAGTGCTTGGAGTGCACTTAAAGAATCTGTGAAAATTATACTGTTGTTAATATCAGAGGACTCGATATGGTTCAGTGCAACCTGAATTGCTATTAGTTCGGCGGAAAATATACCGAACTCAGGTGATAACTGATAAGCTAATGTGATGTTTGGAAAAACTGCGGCGATTCCAACGTGGACATCATTCTTTGATCCATCCGTATGTACTATGGAAAAGCTGGGAAACTGGTCTACTACTGCATGGTATAGTTGCGAGAAGTTTTCTCTATGCAAAGTAGATTTATTCCATTCATGCAGATGTAAGTCACATGAGGGTGGAATGATATTCCAAGGAGCAAGAGAGGATGGGAGGCTATGTGCCACATTGTCTAAGGTTAGATTTAGTTCTTCTAAGAGGTGTTCTATTCTCATACCCAAAGGACGATTAGCTGTTGTTGTTGTTGTATTTGGGTTTTCTGGCACAAGGGCCTCTTGGGCCATATTGTGCCTGTTCGATATTTGCTTATCACAAATTTCTCATGTTATTGTGATCATAGGCTATTATAGAGATTTATCTGTTTCAAATAAGTAAACAGTTCCTCCAAATTTGCATCATTGCCAAGAATCTGCAATAAGGTTATCGGTTCCTTCAAATGGGACAGGGAGGTAAAGGTTGATTTTCTGGTAGTTGAAAGTTGGGGACATTCAATGAGAATATGATATATTGTCAACTGTGACTGGCAGAACAAACACTGAGGAGGGTTCTCTCCCATAAGCAAATACAGATGAGTTGGATGTGAGTGTCCGATGCGGAGCCTTGCTAGAATTACTTCTTGCCGCCTGCTTTTCCTGATACTAGATGTCCACAATTTTGGCTCTTTTTTTATCTGCAACAGTTTATTATTTATTTGAGCTTTCCATAGGTCAGACCATTGCTTCCTACATGATGTTTCAATGATGGATTTGTAGTCGGTGTAGGGCACTGTTTGTTGCCTGGAAGTGCTTGAGTCAGGGTGTTTAGCAGCGGCGTCCGCTTGTTCATTACCTGGAATGCCTGCATGACCAGGTATCCAGCAGAAGGTAACCTTCTGGTTGGCTTTTTTACAGTAAAATAACTTGGACCGTATCTCTTTAAGAATCGGATGAGAGGGCGGCATGGTAGTTTGAATGGCAGTGATTGCGCTTAAGGAGTCTGTGTATATCATAGATTGCTTTATACAGCTGTTGTGTATTTTATCTAGAGCTAGTTTAATAGCAAATAATTCTGCAGTATAGATAGTACATTCCGTAGGAAGAGACACAGCATCTGAAAAGGTAGAAGAAACTGCTGCAGCACCAACGGCTGCATCTGTTTTGGAGCCATCAGTATAGATAGGTACTTTATCTGAGTTTTCCAACAAATGAGTTTTATGGAGCTGTTGATAGTTTATATTTGCCACAGAGGATTTTCCCCATCTGGAAAAGGAATTGTCGCAGAGAGGTGAGAATTCAGTCCAGGGAGTTTCAGGAGTAGCAAGGTCTTGGAATATGTTGTGAAATTTAAGATCCCAACTGATCGTGAGTTCTTGCAATCGAATCCCTGCGGGGCGGTTTTCATTAGGCTTACTGTGATATAATTCAACATATTGAGGATCAAACAGGTACTGCCAGCTAGGGTGGAATGGCATGCTTTTAATTTTTGCTGCATAATTACACAATAAGGATTTTCTCCTGAGATTCAAAGGGGGTTCATTTGCCTCAATATACAGGCTGTGGACCGGAGATGTTCTGAAGGCTCCCACAGCTGTCCTAAGAGCACTATGCTGTATGGTGTTTAGACGTAATAGTGAACTCTTCCTAGCGGAGTCATAGACAGGTGATCCATAATCTAATCGTGATCTTATTAAAGCTCTATACAGATGAAGGAGAGAGCTTCTGTCAGCACCCCAGGACTTAGCAGAGACTGCTCTCAGGATGTTCAGTTTTTTTAGACATGTAGTTCGAAGGAAAGCAATATGGGAAGCAAAATTAAGTTTGTTATCTAAATATAACCCCAACAGACGGAAATTGTTAGTGACAGGAATCAGGTTGTTTTTTAAAAATATTTCGGGATCCGGGTGAAGTTTGCGTTTTTTACAAAAATGAATTGCGCTAGATTTCTTTTCTGATAGGGAATAGCCATTCCGCAATGCCCATGATTCAATTTTAGCGATGGAAATTTGGAGTTGTCTTTCAATGGTGTTCATGGTTTGGGATTGACAAGAAACAACGAGGTCATCAGCGAACATATATGATTCTACTGTATTAGGTACATCCTGTGTCATGTTTGTAATTCTTATTGAAAATAACGTCGGACTAAGAATGGACCCCTGAGGAACACCCTCCTCTTGTACAAATGATTTAGATAAATTGTTCATGTATCTAACCTGAAATGTTCTGTGGCATAGGAAGTTTTCTATAAAGTGGGGTAAATGACCTCTCAAGCCAAAAGAATGAAGATCTTGAAGTACACCGTATCGCCAGGTGTTATCAAAGGCTTTCTCAATATCAAGATTGATCATGACCAGATGTTGTCCCCTTATGAAGGCATTTCGTATGTTTGCTTCTGCTTTTATCATTACATCTAACGTGGACCGGTTCTTTCGAAACCCGTACTGATTATTATTTTGCAAGTTGTTAGTTTCCAGGAACCACGTTAGCCGCCTGTGAACCATTTTTTCCAAGACTTTGCCTAAGCAGCTGGTCAGTGAAATCGGCCTGTAATTATGTGGAAAGCTGCGATCCTTTCCTGGCTTTGGAAAGGCTAGTATAATTGAGTGACGCCAGGAGTTTGGGTAAATATTTTCTAGAAATATTCGATTGTAATATTTTAACAATGCCCTTTTTGTTCTGTTGTTTAGTTGGCTTATCATGATGTAGTAGATCCCATCTGGACCAGCAGCACTACTGGAAGTTTTATTGAGCGCCCCTAAAAGTTCTGTTAATGTAAATGGCTGGTTGTACGGGTGTGAAACTCTAGTGGAGAAATTGATCTTATGCTGCTCTGATGATTTTTTAATTTTCTGAAAGATTGGGTTGTAGGTGGATACACTTGATATACTGGCAAATGATTCGGCTAAGGCATTTGCAATTTCTGCCGGTGAGGACAACTCCTTTCCTTTCCAGTTTAATATTGAGGCTGGGGACTGGATATATTTGCCATCAATTGTTTGTATTTTCTTCCAGATGAGTCTGATATCTGTGTCCTTGTTTATACTAGAGGAAAAGCTAAGCCATGCTTCTCTTTTTGCCTTCCTTCTTATTTGGCGGAACTTAGCTTTCATTTTTTTAAAACTAATTAGGTTACTGGTTGTGGGGAATTTGCGGAACAAATTCCAAGCCCTATTTTTTTCCTGTTTAGCGTATGTACAATCCGGATTCCACCAGTAATTATTGTGTTTGCGTTTCCCAGGCAAGGACTTTGGTATTGTAGAGTTGGCGGCTTGTAATATTTGATTCGTTATATGTTGTGTGACATAATCTATGGGTTGAAGTTGAATTATTTCATCATCTAACTGAACATTTGAAGCATATTCATTCCAGTGTGCCCTACGAAATTTCCATTTGGTGCGACCCGGCAAAGGGGGGTTTACCCGTGTTTGCAGCTTGCAGAGAATTGGTAGATGATCACTATTTAGTGGATTTTCAAGAACAGACCACTCCGTATTAGTACATATGGAGGGAGAGCAGATTGAAAGGTCTATAGCACTCATGGATCCTGTTGAAAAATGTATATAGGTAGGCTCTCCAGTATTCAAAAGGGTAAGTTGGCACACATCGAGAAGATTTTCTATTTGTTTACCTCTTTTGTCGATTGTTGGAGATCCCCACAGCGAGTGATGAGCATTGAAGTCTCCGAGTAAATAGAAAGGAGGTGGTAGCTGGTCTATTAGATTTTCTAGATTTTCTGAGGAGATTGAGGAATTTGGGGGAAGATATATAGATGCTATTGTAATAGTCATGCCAATTTCTGCGCGCATTGCCACTACCTCAAAAGGAGTCTGAAGAGCAACAGGTTTAGATGGAATATTATTTCTAACAAGAACTGCCACGCCTCCACGAGCTGGCGAGTCGATACTCCTATCTCTTCTGAACATGGTATAATTTTTAATGGTAGGACACACTTGTGGATTTAAATAGGTTTCTTGTAATGATATACATGCTGGTTCATAGCGGTTTACGAGATCATGCAAGTCATCTTTTACATTACGAAAGCCTCTACAATTCCACTGAAGAATTCTTTCCATTATGCGTTCTTGTTAGTTGTTTTTGCTTCTGACAGTTTTTTGGTTGTAGCTTGTTTATACCTCTCTATTTTTCCTTTGTCTTTCTTAGGAAAGAAAGGACGTGTTGTGTCTATCTCATCAGTTGCATGGAGTTCTAAAATTCCATCATCTGAATTTTTCTCCTGATCAATATCCATTTCCGTTGAAATCCGTGGATGCACTATTGGGGTTTCTGTAGCTTTTGGTTTCATTGTTGACGCATCGGCTGGAATGGAGATTGGAGTATTGCTGGCTTGTTCAGTTGTTTGTTGTGAAGGACACTCTTTGGGAGAAGTGAGTATGGATCGTGCCCAATTCGCGATAGATGTATTAGGAGGAACTGTAACGTCCGTTTGGATACTTACTGATTGCACCTGTTTGGCAGCTGTGGCATACGTACGCTTTGGCTCCATTTTGATTATTTCTCTTCTCGCCTCTGAATAAGTGACTTTGTTTTCCACTTTATATTTCTGTATTTTTTTCCCTTGCTTCCATAGTTCGCATATTTTGGAGAAAGCTGGGTGATTCCCTTTACAATTTGGGCAATTAGGAGTGGTAGCATTGCAATCGGATTGGTTGTGGTCTTTCGATCCACAGTTAGGACATATTGCCTCACCTCTACATGCAGTCTGAGAGTGTCCATATTTTTGGCACTTATAGCACCTGATTGGGTTTGGGATGTAGGGTCGGACACGGCAATGGAGATAGCCTGCTTTGACAGATGTTGGTAAGATGGGAGAGCTAAAAGTGAGGATTATGCTCCTTGTTGGAATGAGAGTACCATCTTTACGAGTCATGATTCTCCTGGCTTGGATGACTTTTTGTTCTCGTAGCTCTTTGACTATTTCCTCCTCTGATACGGTTAATAAGTCCCATTCTGCAATTACTCCCTTGGAGGAATTTAAGGTGGCATGGGGAGTGACTTTTATGGGATGTCCGCCGAAAGTTGTCAGATTTAATAGCTTTGCAGAATGCTGGGATTTCATGGTCTCTACCAGAAGATCCCCAGACTGGAGTCGCCTTACTGATTTTGGTGAACCTGCGACAGCCTCTAAGCATTTTTGCACAAGGAATGGGGACAATTTACTCAAAGGCTGGTCTGATGTAGAGTGCAGTATGAGAAATGCTGGTATCTCCTCTTGAGGATTTGTTTTCAACCTCTTGGGTTGGGAGAAGTCATCATCGGTGTGTTTTGTCGCTAGTTTTGAGCTCGGAGGCTCTAAAGGTGGGAACGTATTGTTATCCATCTTTGCTCCTTTCAGCCCCGGGAGAGTGGATTTCTTCTCCCAGGTTACCGGCCCCGCCACGGGGAGGCAGGAGCAGTGCCGCTAGAGTGACCAAGCGGTATAAAAGTTAGTATATTAGTTTAAATGAAAAAAAGAAAGGTGATTTGCCTTTCTGAAACTTACTTACAGATCGTAAGTCTAAGTTTACTAGTATTTAATGAAAACGTAAGAAAACTTTTTTAACTGAACAAAACTGCAGCTTCGAGAAAAACGCTCTAGAAATCACTGAGAATCGCTTGATCACTATAACGCTTGGCACCCGGGGCCAGGACGATTAGCATTAGGGCGGTTTTGGTATAACCTACTGTGCTGTGATGTGAAAAGTATAGGCCAGTTCGGGTGTTCTGGCATAGATCTAATTTTATAGGCATAACGTAGTATCAGTTGTTGTCGCCTGATTGAGAGAGGTGGTTCGTGTGCTTCAGCATATAAGCTATGTATTGGTGACGTGCGATATGCCCCTAAAGCAACGCGTATTCCACTATGATGGATAGGGTCAAGCCAGCGAAGGGCACTAGGTCTTGCTGAACTATAGACTGGTGCTCCGTAGTCAAGTTTCGATCTTATTAATGCTCTATATAACCGTAATAAAGTAAGGCGATCAGCTCCCCATTTGGTTGCAGAGAGAACCCGGATGATATTTAGTTTTTGTTGACATGATGTTCTTAGTCTTTTGATGTGCTCAACGAAAGTGAGTTTATGGTCTAAAGTGATTCCTAAGAAACGTATGCTGGGATGAACTGTTATTTGTTGGCGATTCAGTTGTAGCTCCGGATTGGGATGGAGTTTGCGTTGGCGGCAAAAATGGATGCAAAACGTTTTTTCTGGACAAAGTTGAAATCCATTAGTCTGAGCCCATGAACTGATCTTATTTATTGCCACTTGCAACTGTCTCTCAATAGTATTCATATTTTTAGCATGACACCAAATACTAAGATCGTCTACAAACAGTGCTTTATCAACAGTGTCTGGAATTTGTCCGGCAATGGAGTTTATTGCAATTATAAAAAGTGAAGCACTGAGTACAGAGCCTTGAGGAACTCCTTCTTCTTGGGAAAATACTTGGGACAGTGAGGTTTTGAATCGAACCTGGAATGTACGCTTGCATAGGAAATTCTGTATGAAAATCGGGAGGTGACCCCGAAGTCCATGACGATGTAATTCACGGAGTATTCCATACTTCCACGTGGAATCATAGGCCTTACTGATGTCAAAGCAGACTAACACATGGTGTTCCGATCTGAGGAATGCATTACGGATGGAATTCTCTAGTCTGACTAGTATATCTAGTGTAGATCTGTTTTGTCGGACACCGTATTGTGCAGAATGTAGCAGATTGAGATTTTCAAAGTACCAGATCAGTCGATGGTTCACCATCTTTTCGAGAATTTTGCAAATGCAACTGGTCAAGGCGATTGGTCTATAATGAGTGGAATTTGTAGGGTCTTTACCTGGTTTAGGGAAGGCAAGGACCGTAGCGTGATGCCATTGATTAGGAAATTTATCTTCCAGGAAGAGTCTGTTGAATAGATGAAGAAGTAACTGTAATGATTCGGTACTTAGTTCCTGAATCATGGAATAGTGAATGTTATCTGGTCCTACAGCACTGCGTCTAGATGTTGACAAAGCTCTATGTAATTCGTGAATGGTAAAAGGTAAATTATATTGTTCATCTCCTTTTGAAGAGAAGTTTAACTTATGTTTTTCTAAACTTGTTTTTAATCTTCTGAAGGTCGGTGTATAACTTTCTATTGCTGATGTTTTTGCAAAGGTTTCACCTAGTATATTGGCAATTCCAGCAGGATCATTTACATTCTGCCCTCTCCATTCCATGATGGGTAGGGGTATCGGTTTATATTTGCCACTCATTTTTCTGATTGCTTTCCAAATTTTATGTGTAGGCATTGCTTGATTAATAGTCGAAGTGAAGCGGATCCAAGCAGCCTTTTTATTGCAGCGTCTAACATATCTCGCTCTTGCTCTAGCACGCTTATATTGAATGAGATTGGTTGTAGTTGGACTCCGGCGAAAAGAATTCCAAGCTTTACTTTGCATTTTTTTAGCCACAAGGCATTCATCGCTCCACCAGGTTTTTGGATGAATCGGTAATTTTGATGAGGATTTCGGTACGGTTTGTTCTGCTGCATGTAATATCATTTTGGTGACATAGCCAACTGCTTCGTCAGTTGTGGAATTTTGGATTATTTCGGGATCAAGCTTGGTTAATTTTTTATAGGACTGCCAATCTGCTTTATCAGTAAGCCAGTGCGGAATTTTAATAGGATGATGAGGGGGCTTATTAAGTAATTCAATTATTATGGGGAAATGATCGCTATGTAGCGGATCGTTGTTTACCGTCCACTTTAGAATAGGATATAAGGTTGCAGAACAGATAGACAAATCTATTGCAGTGCTTGTTCCTGAAGGAAGGTGAACGTATGTAGGTGAACCGTCATTTAGAAGAAGGAGGTTGTTATTGTCAAGACACTGTTCAATTAGTTTTCCTCTTTGGTCGATGCTGTTGTTACCCCAAAGAGTGTGATGACCATTTAAGTCTCCCAGAATGAGGAAAGGTGTTGGGAGTTGAGCTATAAGATTGTTGAGATCATTTTGCTGGAAGGTATAGCTTGGTGGAATGTATAAGGAGCAGATTGTCATATGGATGTCAGCAGCTATACGGACTGCTATTGCCTCGAGGGGAGTGTTCAGTGAGACCTGTTTGGTAGGAATATGTGGGTTTGTTAAAATAGCTACGCCACCATGTGCGATATTCTGATTGGTTCTGTCTTTTCTAATAATGTTATAATGAGACAGTTTTGGTGTATTTTGGGGTTTTAAATAAGTTTCTTGAAGGCAGATACATATTGGTGAGTATTTACAGGAAAGATCGTATAGGTCATCGATATTGGCGCGGAATCCACGACAGTTCCATTGTATTATTCTGTTCATTGTTTATCTCTTATTAGACTTTCTGAGCGTTTTCGGGTTGTTGATGTTTTCTGTTTTTCACTTTTGTTTTTATCTTTTTTTGGGAAGGAAGGCCTTTCGGTGTCCATATCTTCTTCAACAAAGATTTGAAGAACAGGGTCATCTGCTGATTTTTCTTTAGTGTCCATTTGTTGTTGGTGACTAGAAGTTAGGATATGTTTTTCTTTAAATCCTTCGTCCGGAGTGTGTATGTTTTCTTGTGGTATGGTAATTGGTGTATTGACTGCTTGGGTTTGAGTTGCACTGTAGAAAGATTTTACGTAATTTGAGAAAGACTGCTTTGGAGATACTGTTATTTCAGTTTGCGATCCGGTTGATTGGAATTTTTTGGTGGCTTGGGCATACGTAGGTCTGTCTGAATGAATTGGTGGTGAGATGATTCTTTTTGCTTCTTGGTAAGAAACATTATGCTCAGTTTTATATTTTTGGATAAGTTTCTCACTTTTCCAGCGCTCGCATATTCTGGCATAAGCGGGATGATCCTTTTTGCAATTTGGACATACTGATTGAGGAGCATTACAGTTTTCGCAATCGTGTTCGATTGAACCACACTTTGCGCAAGTAGGGGTTCCCCGGCAAGCTGTTTGGGAATGTCCATACTTCTGGCATCGGAAACACCGTAGCGGGTTTGGGACGTATGGTCTCACATTACATACCAGATATCCGGCCTTAATGGATGATGGACGATTCGGTGTGTTAAAGGTCAAGATCAGATTGCGGGTAGGGATCAGATTACCATCTTTTCTCGTGGAGATTCTCTTGACATGAATAACTCCTTGTTCTTTCAGTTCTTCTAGCATTTCTTCTTCAGTTACATCTAGTAAGTCCCAGTTTGAGATCACTCCTTTAGAGGTGTTTAGTGATCTGTGGGGTGTTACAGTTACTGGGAGACCTGCAAAGTAATTTGTTTTCAGAAGTCGCTCAGAATGTTTGGTATTAGATGTCTCAATGAGAATATCTCCTGATCTGAGTCTTTTTACGGATTTCGGAGATCCTGCTTTACTTTCCAATTCCTTTTGAATTCTAAAGGGAGAGAGTTTGCCAACTGCATTCTCACCAGTTGAATGGATGATTAGGTAGGTTGGAATTGGATATGTCTCTGGCTCAGTTTTTTGGCGCTTTGCCGTTCCTGCTGTGGAACTGTCTTTCTTTTTTGATATCTGGGTTGCGTCTGGCAGCCCAGATAAGTCTGAGTTTGATTTACTCATGGTATGCTCTTTTTGGCCCCGGGAGATTGTCTTTTTCTCCCAGGTTACCAGCCCCGCCACGTGGAGGCAAGAGCGGTGCCGCCTAGTGACCCAAGCGAAGAAAAGGGTTAGTAATAACTAAAAATAAAAAGAGGGATTAAAGAAAGGTGGCTTTCCTTTCTAGGTTATAGTATTTGAATATATCTATTTAATTATAATCTTCAGGAGTTATCGGACTTTCGAAACTCAGGAGAAACGTATTTACAATTAAGCGTACTAGATAATCACTCTGGAAAGGCGCTGTGGTCACTAATATCGCTTGGCACTCGGGGCCTCGAAGAATGGCAAGAAATAGAGATCGTCAGCGTAAAGATATGCTTCCACAGTATTTGGCAGTTTTGTAAGGGAATCAATAATAAGAACAAATAGGGTTGCACTCAATACTAACACTTGTTGTACTCCTTCCTGCGAGAAGACAGTAGAAAGGGAGTTTTGATATCGAAACTGAAAAGTGAGGCTTTGGAGAAAGTTCTTAATAAAGCTGGGAAACCAGCCCATATTTATTAAGCACTTCCCGTAGACCAAGGGTATGAAGGTCACTATCAATGCCATACCGCCAGGTGGTATCAAATGCCTTCTCTATTTCTATTGAGACCATAACAAGGGTTAAACAGCAAATGCTTTGTTCTTTGATTGGTACTGATATTGAACATTTATTGCCCAAAGCAGACACTGAACTCAATGAATCAGTGTATATTATACTGCTAGCATTGTGGGGAGTGTTAATATTCTGTAAGGCTAGTTTGATTGCATATAGCTCAGCAGTATAACTGCTGCATTCAACTGGTAGTGATATGGAGACTGTAAAGGACGGAAAGGTAGCTGCGGCACCAACGGCAGAACCTGTTTATGAGCCATCTGTATATATTTGGTAGCTTTGTATATTGTTGAGGGCATGTTCTTTATTTAGTTGTTTGATATTTTCATCTGCCAGGGAGTTCTTTCCCCGTTGCTGAAAGTGGGTATCACAGTGAGCGAGATTTACAGACCAGGGTGGATCAGGAATATGGCTCTTTTGAAGTATGTTATCAAAATCAATATTCCAGGTGTGAAGCAAATCTTTTAATATAATGCCAGTTGGTCTATTTTCAGTCGATTTACTGTTACAGAATGCTGTCCACTCTGCATTGGAAAGCAACGGTTGAACGGGATGGTCTGGAAGGCTTTGAAATTTAGCTGCATAATTTAGAATCAACATTTTCCTTCGAAGGTGAAGTGGAGGTTCGTGTGCCTCTACATACAGACTCTGAACAGGGGATGTTCTAAATGCGCCAACAGCAGTGCGAAGGGCACTGTGTTCGATGGTATTAAGTCTGATTAATGCACTTTTCCTAGCTGAATCATATACGATAGCACCGTAGTCTAAACGAGATCTGATAATAGCACGATACAAATGTAATAGTGTATCTATCAGCTCCCCATGTCATAGCAGAAATGGACCTAAGTATATTAAGTTTCTTTAGACAAACAGTTCGGAGGTATGCGATATGTGGAATGAAGTTCAGTTTGGTGTCCAATATTAAGCCTAGGAAACGAAGATTACTGGTGAGAGGGATCAAATGGTTTTTTTAATCTGAGTTCTGGTTCCGGGTGTAGCTTACGTTTTTTGCAAAAGTGAACTGCAATTGTTTTTGATCTGATAATCGATATCCATTCTGCATTGTCCATGCCTCCAACTTATTTATGGAGAGTTGCAGCTGTCTTTAAATGGTATGAATATTTCGTGAACGGCAAGGTGTAGTGAGGTCATCAGCATACATATATAGTTCTACACTATTTGGGATGTTGGGTGTTATGGTGTTCAGTCTAAGTGAAAAAAGGGTAGAGCTCAGTACTGATCCCTGCGGGACACCCTCCTCCTGAGTGTAGGACCGAGAAAGTACAGATTGATACCGGACCTGAAAGGTTCTGTGTTGAAGAAAATTTCTAATGAATTCTGGTAAGTGACCACCGAATCCTATGGAATGAAGTTCTCTCAATATGCCATACCTCCAGGTAGCGTCGAAAGCCTTTTCTATATCGAGATTTACCATTACAAGATGTTCATTTTCGACGTAAGCATTACGGATGTTAGTCTCGGCTTTTGGTTTTGGTTTTAGTTTTATTGGCGCAAAAACGACTAAGATTATACTGCGCCAAGTATCAATTAAAAGATCAAAAAATATAAATTCTGGTAACCTTTAAAAAGGTTACCTCGTCAGATTGTTAATCTATATATAGAGCAGTATAAGTTTAAAAGTAAATGATCCAATTTATATATGTTTGTATATATTAACAGCTTGTAAAAACTTAAGAACTGCTGACACGTGGTCGTTGTCTGATAAAATCTGACTGAGTGTATAAGGCTCAGTCGGATGAGTAAAAGCGGTAAAATATATATTGCGAATATCGGTAAAATTAACGCAATCTATTAAAATATGCTTTACAGTTAAAATGGTGTCGCAAGACTCGCACATAGGAGGGTCATCCGCCCTCAGCAGAAAACAATGTGTCAGATGAGTGTGTCCTATGCGGAGTCGGGCAAGAACAACTTCCGCGCTCCGATTCCTGCGCAGACCGGACTGCCATGTTTCAATTACAGGCTTTATTTGATATAATTTATTTGTTCTCTCTCTATGCCATAGTTCTTGCCATTGGGAATATATATTTTCTCGTATTATTTGCTTGTAGTCTGTATAGGGGACTGACAGGCAACGATTATTAGTGGGAGCTGCTGATTTGGCTGCAGTGACGGCCAAATCATTTCCCTTTATCCCAATGTGGCTAGGAATCCAGCAGAAGCGAATATCAAACTTGTATTCATGAAGAGAATGTATCTTCTGCTGAACCCGAGAGAGAGAGAACTGGATGAGAGTTGTGTCTCAGAGATAATAAAGCCTGTAATACACTCAGGGAATCAGAATATATTATTGACCTTTGGCACTGACAAGTTCGAATGTGATCCAAGGCTAACTCTATAGCATGCAGCTCTGCAATGTATATGCTGGATTCGGGAAGAATCTGCTGAGATATTATAGTGTCCGGAAACACAACAGCAGATCCAACGAACGATTCAGACTTCGAGCCGTCTGTGTAGACGGGCAGGAAGTCGGAAAACTCAGCTCGATGTGCAGAAAAGAGCTGCTGGTAGACAGATGATGAGGTCTCAGACTTTACCCATTTCTTAAGGGAAAAGTCGCACGATGGAGTATGAGCATGCCATGGTGGAAGAGTTTCTTTTGGTGTTTGTGCAACCTTGTCTACCATGATGTTAAACTCTCTGAGTAGCTCTTGGACACGAATACCAAAAGGTCGGTTGGCAGTCTGACGGGTATTATATAAGTTTTCCCAACGTGGCTCAAACAGGGATGCCCACGTAGGATGGTCTGGCAGGGATTTCAACTTTAAAGCATAGTTTAAAGACAACTGCTTACGTCGAAGGGATAACGATGGTTCATTTGCTTCGACGTATAAGCTCTGGACAGGAGATGTTCGTAAAGCTCCAGTAGCGATACGGATAGCCTGATGGTGGATTGGGTCCAGCCATCGGAGGACACTGTCTCTACCTGAGGAGTATACCTGGGACCCGTAGTCTAATTTGGGTCGTACAAGTGCACGGTAAAGCCGTAGTAGGGTGCATCAATCTGCTCCCCAACGCGTTGAGGAGAGAGAGCGGAGAATATTGAGCACCCTCGTGCATTTTGTACGAAGCTGACGAATATGTTCGAGAAAGGTCAGCTTTTTATCAAACACAAGTCCCAAGTATTTTGTGTCTGACACTACTGGAATAATATTTTGTCCGAGCCTTAATTCAGGTTCAGGATGAAGATTACGCTTGCGACAAAAGTGTACGCAAACGGTCTTCTCCGGCGAGAACCTGAAGCCATTAGCAAGTGCCCAGGAATTAAGGTGATCAATGGCTTTCTGCAGTTGTCTTTCAATAACCCTCATGTTGCATGACTGACAAAATATGCTAAAGTCATCAACATAGAGGGCACAGTTTACAGTTGGAGGAAGTTGTTCTGTGATGGAATTGACTTTGATGGCAAAAAGCGTGACACTTAATACTGATCCTTGTGGTACTCCCTCCTCTTGGCTGAAGGGACGAGAGAGTGAGGATCCCACACGAACTTGGAAAGATCGATTGGCCAAAAAGTTTTTAATAAAAATGGGGAGTTGCCCCCTAAGGCCTAGGCTATGCAGATCTTTTAATATGCCAAATCTCCAGGTTGTGTCATACGCTTTCTCCATGTCAAAGAACACCGACACCAAGTGTTCGTGTTTTAGGAAAGCATCCCGGATGGATGCTTCCAATCTAATAAGATGGTCCAAGGTGGACCGGTTCCTTCGGAAGCCGCACTGGATGTTGGAGAGAAGGTCATTTGATTCGAGATACCATATTAAACGAGAATTAACCATTCTCTCCAGAATTTTGCACAGACAGCTGGTCAGAGCAATAGGACGATAATTGGTGGTGACTTTTGGATCCTTTCCTGGCTTGGGAAAGGCAAGAACGATTGCCTTTCGCCAGGACTGCGGAAACTGCCCCTCAGTAAAGATTCTGTTATACAGAAGGAGCAGACAATCCATAGATTTTGGTGAAAGATGTTTAATCATTTCATAATGGATGCCATCTGGTCCAACAGCACTTGCTTTGGAAAGAGTGAGGGCTCTTTTCAGTTCCTCTATAGTGAATGCCCCGTTGTAGGGATAGAGGCCCTTGGTCTTAAAATTAAGTGCTTTATTTTCCAGTTTACGTTTAAGGACCAGGAACTCTGGGGAATACGAAGATGTTGCAGCGATGTTAGAGAATGTTTCCCCAAGAGCATTGGCTATTGCAGTTGGATCTGCAATAGCGCCTCCATTATAATCTAGGATTGCAGAAGGGTGGGAGGTATATTTTCCCTTCATTTTCCGGATTTTATCCCAGACTACCTTAGAGTTGGTAGACTGGTTAATAGATGATGTGAAACGGATCCACGATTCCTTTTGACTCTGACGACGGATGTAGCGTGCTTTGGCTCGTGCACGTTTGAAGGCTATAAGGTTGTTCGTGGTAGGATATCGGCGAAATGTCCCCCACGCTTTGTTTTGAGCCTTTTTTGCTGCTGTGCATTGTTGTTGTTTTGGGTTTTTTGGCACAAGGGCCTCCTGGGCCATATTGTGCCTTTTCTTTATTAACTTATGACTGAGTTATTAATATAATTGTTGTCAGAGGCCATTATATACATTTATGCTCTTCAAGTATCTAAATAGTGCTTCAAAAGTTGCATTATTTCCCAGTATGTGTAGTAAATTTAAAGGTTCCAGCAGATTGGATGCAGAATAAAAAGTGGATTTCCGGTTACTTGAATAATTAGGGCATTCTATTAGAATATGTTTGATTGTTAGCTGAGTCTGACAGAATGAACACTGAGGTGGGTTTTCTCCCATAAGCAGGAACAAATGAGTTGTATATGAGTGTCCAATACGGAGTCTTGCCAAGATCACTTCTTCACGTCTGCTTTTCCTGAAACTAGAAGTCCAGAACTGCGGTTGTTTTTTAATCTGAAACAGTTTATTATTTACTTGTGTTTGCCACAGATTAGTCCATTGAAGCCTACATGCTGTTTTAATAGTGGATTTATAATCAATGTGTGGGACTTTCAGATGATAGAGTGATCTATTTGTAGGATGTTTAGCAGCATGATCTGCACTTTCATTACCTGGGATGCCGACATGCCCAGCTATCCAGCAGAAGGTAACCAACTGTTTGGATGTTTGATATTGGTATAATTGAGACCGTATCTGTTTCAGAATGGGATGTTGGGAAGAAGTAGTAGATTGAATGGCAGTGACGGCACTTAAGGAGTCTGTGTATATAAGAGCTTTTTTGATTTGCTGTTTGGTTATATTATCTAGAGCTAGTTTTATTGCATACAGTTCTGCGGTACAGATACTGCATTCTATAGGAAGAGACACAGCTATTGAAAAAGCAGAAGAGATTGCTGCAGCACCTACAGCTTCATCTGTTTTGGAGCCGTCTGTATATATGTGAAATTTCTCTGCGTTTTCTAAGGCGTGGGCTTTATGCAGCTGCTGGAAGTTGTTGTTTGGCAGGGAGCCTTTTCTCCATCTCAGAAAGTTATTATCACAGAGCGGTGAGTAATGAGACCAGGGATGTTCAGCTACGTCTTCAAGGATATGCTGGAAGTTAATATTCCAACTGAGCATCAGTTCTTGCAATCTAATACCCGCAGGGCGGTTTTCATTAGGTTTATTATGATATAGCATTTCATACTGAGGGTTAAACAGGTATTCCCAGCAAGGATGAGATGGAATACTTTTTATTTTTGCAGCATAGCTACATAGTAAGGATTTTCGTCTAAGGTGTAATGGCGGTTCATTTGCGTCAATATACAGGCTATGGACTGGAGATGTCCTGAAGGCACCTGTGGCTATCCTTAGGGCACTATGTTGAACAGTATTTAGACGTAGCAAGGAATTGTTTCTTGCAGAGTCATAGACAGGTGACCCGTAATCTAAGCGGGACCGGATAAAACTTTTATAAAGATGTGTGAGGGAGTGTCTATCAGCACCCCAGGAGTTAGATGACACAGCTCTTAAGATGTTTAATTTCTTTTGACAGGCCGTTCTAAGGTAGGCTACGTGATTGGAAAAATTAAGTTTACTGTCTAGATATAAACCCAATAAACGAAAATTGTTGGTAAGAGGAATCCGATTGTTTTTTAAATATATTTCAGGATCTGGATGTAATTTTCGTATTTTACAGAAATGAATTGCAGTCGATTTATTTTCTGCTAACGAATAGCCATTCCGTTGCGCCCACAATTCTATTCTGGCTATGGACATTTGAAGTTGCCTTTCAATGGAAATCATGGTTTGTGACTGGCAAGAGATAATCAGGTCATCGGCAAACATGTATGATTCAACTGTTTTTGGTATGTCTTGTGTTATATTTGTAATTCTTATTGTGAATAGTGTTGCACTCAGGATGGAACCCTGCGGTACACCCTCCTCTTGTTCAAATGATTTGGATATAGCGTTCCTATATCTGACCTGAAAAGATCTGTAGTGTAGGAAATTTTGTATAAATTGTGGTAACTGCCCCCTCAGACCGAATGATCGAAGATCCTGAAGGATACCATATCGCCAAGTGGTATCAAACGCTTTCACAATATCGAGATTGACCATA
Source organism: Mastigoproctus giganteus (assembly GCF_048544385.1). Classification (NCBI taxonomy): domain Eukaryota; kingdom Metazoa; phylum Arthropoda; class Arachnida; order Uropygi; family Thelyphonidae; genus Mastigoproctus; species Mastigoproctus giganteus. Next base: position 104,591,648 of record NC_143576.1, on the reverse strand, counting down.
ACCAGATGTTGTCTCTTGATGAAAGCATTGCGGATATTTGTTTCTGCTTTAATCATCACATCTAAGGTTGAGTGATTTTTCCGAAAACCATACTGATTTCGGTTTAGCAGATTGTTTGTTTCCAGAAGCCACGTTAACCGCCTGTGCACCATTTTTTCTAAGACTTTGCCTAAACAGCTAGTCAGCGATATCGGCCTGTAATTATTCGGTATGGTATGATCCTTACCTGGCTTAGGAAAGGCTAGTACAATTGAGTGACGCCGTGAGTGCGGATAAGTATTTTCTAAATAAATTCGATTGTAGAATTTCAATAGGGAACTTATTGCTTTATTATTTAACTTTTTTAACATTATATAGCATACTCCGTCCGGGCCGGCAGCAGTACTTGATGTTTTGTTTAGAGACTCAAAAAGTTCCTTTAACGTGAATGGCTGATTGTACGGCTGAGATGCCTTAGTATAAAAATTTATTTTATGTTGTTCTGCAGATGCCTTAATTTTTTGGAAGGTTTGACTGGATGTGGACACTGCTGATATACTGGCGAAAGACTCAGCTAATGCGTTTGCTATTTCTTTTGGATCAGACAATTCTTGCCCTTTCCAGTTCAGGATTGAGGCTGGAGACTGCACAAATTTACGGTTAAGTGCTTGAATTTTCTTCCAGACAAGTCTGCTGTCCGTATCCTTGTTTATGGTGGAAGCAAAATCTATCCAGGCATCTTTCTTTGCTTTTCTTCTTTTTTGGCGGAAATTGGCCTTGAGTTTTTTAAAGTTAATAAAATTTGCAGTTGTAGGAAATTTTCTAAAGAGATTCCAAGCTCGATTTTTTGTCTGTTTAGCATTTGTGCATTCCTGATTCCACCAGTAATGTCTCTGTCTGCGTTTCCCAGGTAAAGATTTTGGTATTGCAGAATTCGCAGCTTGTAATATTTGATTTGTTATATGATCGTTGACACTATCTATGGGCTGAGACTGGACTATCTCATCATCAAACTGGATTAGGGAGGAAAATTTATGCCAGTTTGCCCTATAGAAATTCAACGTGGATCGCTGCAATGGAGATAAGTTTACTTGTGTTTGAATACTGCAAAGAATCGGTAAGTGATCACTGTTTAGCGGGTTATCGAGAACTGACCACCCCATATTGGCATAAATGGAGGGATTGGTTGGTTGATTGAGTTTTTTATTGGCGCATCAGCAGCTATGGCTATAATGCGCCAAACCCTTGTCATAAGAAATAAATACTTTCAGTGACCTACCGAATTAGGTCACTACGTCAGATTATAGAAACAAGTATAAGCTGTAACAGATCAAGTAACAGTAGTAAATCTTAAAATAATAAGATTTAAATATGAGTAAAAAGGTTTACTAATTTTAGAAAATTAAAAACAGCAGACACATGGTCATTGTCAGATAAATTCTGACTGAGTGTATACGGCTGAGTCAGATGGTTAAAAGCGGTAAAACGAGCATTTCTAAAACTGGTACAGTCAACTAAAATGTGTCTGATTGTTAAGATTGTGCCACAGGACTCACACATAGGAGAGTCATCAGCCCTCAGCAAAAACGAATGTGTCAGATGACTATGTCCTATGCGGGTCCGGGCAAGAACAACTTCCTCCTTACGGTTCCTGCGCAGACTAGACTGCCATGGTTCAATAACAGGCTTTATATGATATAATTTATTCGCAGCCTGTCTATTCCACGAATCCTGCCATTGGGAATGGAACTTTTGATGTACTATTTGCCTGTAGTCCGTATAGGGGACTAGCAGGCAGCAGTTATTATTGGGAATTGCTGATTTCGCAGCGGCGTCGGCCAAATCATTTCCCCTAATCCCAATGTGGCTGGGAATCCAGCAGAAGCGGATGTCATATTCACGTTCATGAAGAACGTGAATCTTCTGCTGAATGCTAGACAGAACTGGATGAGGATTATACCTCACGGATATTAAAGCCTGTAAGATGCTAAGAGAGTCGGAATATAAAATGAACCGTTGGTATTGGCATTTACTAATATGATCCAAGGCTAACTCAATTGCGTGCAGCTCTGCAGTAAATATGCTGCATTCAGAGGGAATCTGCTCTGATATAGTGCTGTCTGTAAAGACAGCAGCAGATCCCACATATGATTCTGACTTCGAACCGTCTGTGTAGACTGGCGCGAAGTCGGAATATTCAGTTCGGTGTGCTGAATGAAGCTGCAGGTAGACACAGGATGGAGTGTCCGACTTTCCCCAGTTTCTAAGCGACAAGTCGCATGTCGGGACACGAGCATGCCACGGTGGAAAGGGTTGCTTTGATGTTTGGGCAACCTTGTCTACCTTGATATTAAGTTCTTTGAGTAGCTCTTGGAAACGAATACCAAAAGGACGATTGGCAGTCTTACGGGTGTTGTACAAGTTTTCCCATCGTGGCTCAAAAACGAAGGGCCACGTAGGATGGTCTGGCAGGGATTTCAGTTTTAAGGCGTACTTTAGAGACAACTGCTTACGACGAAGCGATAATGGTGGTTCGTTTGCTTCGACGTATAAGCTCTGGACAGGGGATGTTCGAAATGCTCCAGTAGCGATACGTAGAGCCTGATGATGGACAGGGTCCAGCCATCGGAGGGCACTGTCTCTGGCTGAACTATATACTTGGGACCCATAATCTAATTTGGATCGCACAAGTGCACGGTACAGCCGTAGCAGGGTGCATCGGTCTGCACCCCAAGATAAAGAGGAGCGCGAGCGGAGCATATTAAGGGCTCTTGTGCACTTTGTGCGGAGTTGACGAATATGATCCAAAAACTTGAGTTTTTTTATCGAATATGAGTCCCAAGAATTTTGTGTTCGCTGCTACTGGAATAGCATTTTGTCCAAGCCTTAATTCAGGTTCAGGATGAAGATTACGCTTGCGACAAAAATGTACGCAAACGGTCTTCTCCGGCGAGAACCTGAAGCCATTAGCAAGTGCCCAGGAATTCAGACTATTGATGGCTTTTTGCAGTTGTCTTTCAATAACCCTCATGTTGCATGACTGGCAAAAAATGCTAAAGTCATCAACATAGAGGGCACTGTTTACAGTTGGAGGAAGTTGTTCTGTGATGGAATTTATTTTGATGGCAAAAAGCGTGACACTTAATACTGATCCTTGTGGGACTCCCTCCTCTTGGTTAAAGGAGCGAGAGAGTGAGGATCCCACACGAACTTGGAACGATCGTTTGGCGAGAAAGTTTTGAATAAAAAAGGGGAGATGCCCTCTAAGGCCTAGGTTACGTAAATCTTTTAAAATGCCAAATCTCCAAGATGTGTCATACGCTTTTTCCAAGTCAAAGAACACCGACACCAAGTGTTCGCGTTTTAGGAAAGCATCCCGGATGGATGCTTCCATTCTAATAAGATGGTCCAAAGTGGACCGGTTCCTTCGGAAGCCGCACTGGATGTTGGAGAGAAGGTCGTTTGATTCAAGATACCAAATTAAACGAGAATTAACCATTCTCTCCAGGATTTTGCACAGACAGCTAGTCAGAGCAATAGGACGATAATTGGTGGTGACCTTTGGATCCTTTCCTGGCTTAGGAAAGGCAAGAACGATAACCTTTCGCCAGGAGTCCGGAAACTGCCCTTCAGTAAAGATTCTGTTATACAGAAGGATCAGACAATCCATAGATTTTGATGAAAGATGTTTAATCATTTCATAATGGATGCCATCTGGTCCAACGGCACTTGCTTTGGAAAGAGCGAGGGCCTTTTTCAGTTCCAGAATAGTGAAATCCCCGTTGTAGGGATAAATACTCTTAGATTTAAAGCTAAGTGCCTGTTTTTCGATTTTATATTTCAGGACCAGAAACTCTGGGGAATACGAAGATGTTGCAGAGATCTTGGAGAATGTTTCCCCAAGAGAATTAGCTATTGCAGTTGGATCTGCAATAGCGCATCCATTATAATCTAGGATTGAAGAAGGGTGGGATGTATATTTTCCCTTCATTTTCCGGATTTTATCCCATACTACCTTAGAGTTGGTAGACTGGTTAATAGATGATGTAAAACGGATCCACGATTCCTTTTGACTCTGACGACGGATGTAACGTGCTTTGGCTCGTGCACGTTTGAAGGCTATAAGGTTGTTCGTGGTAGGATATCGGCGAAATATCCCCCACGCTTTGTTTTGAGCCTTTTTTGCTGCTGTGCATTGTGAATTCCACCAAGGTTTAGGAAATGGTGGAAACCGGGCAGATGATTTTGGAACAGCATTCGCAGCTGCTTGGACAATATTTTCTGTGATGTACTTAATTGCATCATTGATAGGCTCTTGACTGACTGTACTAAGATCAAAATTTGCCTGGTGTTGGAAGGCAGTCCAGTCAGCCTGATCAATCTTCCACCGTGGTAGCCTGAAGGGAAGACATGGTCTCCCACTGTGTAGCAAGGTTATCACGGGGAAGTGATCACTACCGTATGGATTCTCCTCCACTTCCCAGGTGAGTGAAGGGAGTAGAGAAGGGGAGCAGATAGAGAGATCAATGGCAGAAAAAGTACGGGTAGGCATGTGGAAAAAGGTGTTTGTTCCAGTATTTAGAAGGGTTTTGATTGATTGATTGATTTGGGTTTTATTGGCGCACTAGCAACTAAGGCTATAATGCGCCAAGACCAGGTAATATCTAAAAAATTTAACATCTCGGTGACCTAATTAATTAGGCCACCATGTCCAGATCTGAAAACATAAATAAACAACAATAACATATAAATTTTAAATACGATTAAAAACCTTTATTGCTTTTAAAAAGCTAAAAACAGCAGACACATTGTCATTGTCGGATAAAATCTGACTGAGTGTATAAGGCTCAGTCAGATGATTAAAAGCGGTAAAACGGGTACTGCTAAAATCTGGACAGTCAATTAAAAGGTGTCTGATCGTTAACATTGTGCCACAGGACACACACATAGGAGGGTCATCAGCCCTCAGCAGAAACGAATGCGTTAAATGACTGTGTCCTATGCGGGTCCGGGCAAGAACAACTTCCTCAGTACGATTCCTGCGCAGACTAGACTGCCACGGTTCAATTACGGGCTTTATACGATATAATTTATTCGCAGTCTGCCTATTCCACGAATCCTGCCATTGGGAGTGAATCTTCTCGTGTATTATTTGCCTGTAGTCTGTATAGGGGACTAACAGGCAGTGGTTATTATTGGGAATTGCTGATTTGGCTGCGGCGTCAGCCAAATCATTTCCCCTAATCCCAATGTGGCTAGGAATCCAGCAGAAGCGGATATCATATTCACGTTCATGGAGAACGTGAAGCTTCTGCTGAATGCTAGACAGAACTGGATGAGAATTATATCTCACAGATATTAAAACCTGTAACACGCTGAGAGAGTCTGAATATAAAATGAACCGTTGGTATTGGCATTTAATAATGTGATCCAAGGCTAACTTTATAGCGTGCAGCTCTGCAGTAAATATGCTGCATTCAGAGGGAATCTGCTCCGATGTAGTGGTGTCCCTAAAGACAGCAGCGGATCCCACATATGATTCCGCCTTCGAGCCGTCTGTGTAGACTGGCACGAAGTCAGAATGTTCAGCTCGGTGTGCTGAAAAAAGCTGCAGGTAGACAGATGACGGAGTGTCCGACTTTCCCCAATTTCTAAGGGACAAGTCACATGCCGGGACATGAGCATGCCAGGGTGGAAAGGGTTGCTTTGGTGTTTGCGCAACCTTGTCTACCTTGATATTAAGTTCTTTAAGTAGCTCTTGGACACGAATACCAAAAGGGCGATTGGCAGTCTTACGGGTGTTGTATAAATTTTCCCATCGTGGCTCAAAAACGGATAGCCACGTAGGGTGGTCTGGCAGGGATTTCAGTTTTAGAGCGTAGTTTAGAGACAACTGCTTGCGTCGAAGCAATAACGGCGGTTCGTTTGCTTCGACGTATAAGCTCTGGACTGGAGATGTTCGATATGCTCCAATAGCGGTACGGAGAGCCAGATGATGGACAGGATCCAGCCACCGAAGTACACTGTCTCTGGCCGAATTGTATACCAGGGACCCGTAATCTAGTCTGGATCGTACAAGTGCACGGTAGATGCGTAGTAGGGTGCATCGATCCGCACCCCAAGATGTAGAGGAAAGAGAGCGCAGAATATTCAGCCCTCTTGTGCACTTTGTGCGGAGTTGACGGATGTGATCCAGAAAGGTCAACTTTTTGTCAAATACGAGTCCCAAGAATTTTGTATCCGCTGCTATTGGAATAGCATTTCGTCCGAGCCTTAATTCGGGTTCAGGATGAAGATTACGCTTACGACAAAAGTGTACGCAAACGGTCTTCTCCGGCGAGAACCTGAAACCATTTGTAAGTGCCCAGGAGTTGAGTCGATCAATGGCTTTCTGCAGTTGTCTTTCAATCACCCTCATGTTGCATGACTGGCAAAATATGCTAAAGTCATCAACATAGAGGGCACTGTTTACAGTTTGAGGAAGTTGTTCTGTGATGGAATTTACTTTGATGGCAAAAAGCGTGACACTTAATACTGATCCTTGTGGTACTCCCTCCTCTTGGCTAAAGGAACGAGAGAGTGAGGATCCCACACGAACCTGGAAAGATCGATTGGCTAAAAAGTTTTTAATAAAAATGGGGAGTTGCCCCCTAAGACCGAGGCTATGCAGATCTTTTAAAATGCCAAATCTCCAAGTTGTGTCATACGCTTTCTCCATGTCAAAGAACACCGACACCAAGTGTTCACGTTTTAGGAAAGCATCCCGGATGGATGTTTCCAGTCTAATAAGATGGTCCAAAGTGGACCGGTTCCTTCGGAAGCCGCACTGGATATTGGAGAGAAGGTCATTTGATTCTAAATACCATATTAAACGAGAATTGACCATTCTCTCCAGAATTTTGCACAGACAGCTAGTCAGAGCAATAGGACGATAATTGGTGGTGATTTTTGGATCCTTTCCTGGCTTAGGAAAGGCAAGAACGATTGCCTTGCGCCAGGAATCCGGAAACTGCCCTTCAATAAAGATTCTGTTATACAGAGAGAGCAGATAATCCATAGATTTTGGTGAAAGATGTTTAACCAATTCATAATGGATGCCATCTGGTCCAACAGCACTTGCTTTGGAAAGGGCGAGGGCTCTTTTCAGTTCCTGAATAGTGAACGGCCCATTGTAGGGATAGATGTTCTTTGACTTAAAATTAAGTGCCTCTTTTTCCAGTTTATGTTTCAGGACCAGAAACTCTGGGGAATACGAGGATGTTGCAGAGATGTTAGAGAATGTTTCCCCAAGAGCATTGGCTATTGCAGTTGGATCTGCAATAGCGCATCCATTGTAATCTAGGATTGAAGAAGGGTGGGATGTATATTTTCCCTTCATTTTCCGGATTTTATCCCAGACTACCTTAGAATTGGTAGCCTGGTTAACAGATGATGTAAAACGGATCCATGATTCCTTTTGACTCTGACGGCGAATGTAGCGTGCTTTGGCTCGTGCACGCTTGAAAGCTATTAGATTAGCAGTGGTAGGATATCGACGGAATATCCCCCACGCTTTGTTTTGAGCCTTTTTTGCTGCTGTGCATTGTGAATTCCACCAAGGTTTGGGAAATGGTGGAAACCGGCCAGATGTTTTTGGAACAGCATTCGCAGCTGCTTGGACAATGATTTCTGTGATGTACGTTACTGCATCATTGATAGGCTCCTGACTGACTGTACTGAGTTCAAAATTTGCCTGATGTTGGAAGGCATTCCAGTCAGCCTGATCAAACTTCCACCGTGGTAACCTAAAAGGAAGACATGGTCTCCCACTGTGTAACAAGGTTATCACAGGGAAGTGATCACTTCCGTATGGATTCTCCTCCACTTCCCAATTGAGTGAAGGGAGCAGAGAAGGGGAGCAGATAGAGAGATCAATGGCAGAAAAAGTACGGGTAGGCGTATGGAAGAAGGTGTTTGTTCCAGTATTGAGAAGGGACAGGGCATTGTCATTGAGCATACGCTCTATGACCCGTCCCCTTTCATTGATGTTAGCACTACCCCACAGGGTGTTATGTCCATTCATATCCCCGAGAAGTAAGAAAGGGGGAGGCAACTGCTTTAGAAGATCATCAAGGGCTTCCTGGGAGATGTCAGTCCCAGGTGGCAAATAAATAGAGCAGACCGTTAATAAAAATCCCACTGTAAGGCGAATTGCAACAGCCTCTATGCTGGTTGTAATTAGCAAGGGCTGAACTGGGGTCTGATTACTCACAAGGATAGCCACTCCTCCATGAGCAGGACCATCCGCAATTCTATCCTTACGAAAGATCGTGATGTTATGCATAGTGGGATCATCATTCGCCTTTAGATAAGTCTCCTGCAAGCAAAAGCAAACTGGCTCGTGCTTTTGCAGGAGGGCCTTGATGTCATCAGTATTTCGCCGGAATCCACGACAATTCCATTGTAGGAATTTAGCCATTATTTTGGCTTGGTGGGTCCATCAGGCGGCTTCCGAGGTGCTGAGGGCTTACTTTTATCAGCCTTGGCTTTATCTTTTTTGGGGAAAAAAGGACGATGTCCCGTGTCCATTTCTTCCTCCGCAAAGAGTTCCAAGACTGATTCATCCTGTACCTCCTTGTTCTCTACATCCATTCTTTCTGGTGTCACGGATGACTCTTCTAAAGTTTTTGGCTTTTCTTTACCACTTGGTTTAGGTAGTGGTGGAGCACTAGGAGGTACGGATATAGGAGTGGCAGCTGATTGTGTTTTTGTGGTGGGCTTTTGTGAACTCAATAAATAGCGTGCAATCGGGGTGAATGACTCTTTTGGTGGTATAGTCATCTCAGTTTGTGTACCGATAGTGCACTTAGCAGAAACCTTCTGGGCATATGAAGGTTTCCCGCTATTTATTGGTTGTATGCGTTTTCTAGCCTCTGGGTAGGAGATGTTTAGCTCCGTTTTTAATTTCTGTATCTCCTTTTCGTCCTTCCACCGCTGGCATGCTCGAGAGTATGCAGGGTGCTCTCCTTGGCAGTTAATACAATTAGGCTTAGGAGCTAGACATTCCTTGCTCTCGTGGTCTTTAACACCACATCGAGCACAGGCAGGATTACCACGACAGGATGTTTGTGAGTGGCCGTACTTTTGACATTTAAAACACCTCAGTGGGTTGGGAACGTAAATCCTCACTGGGCAGTTTAAGTACCCTGCCTTGATGGAACTTGGAGGCCGTGGGGTGTTGAATGTTAGGATGAGAACTCGGGTAGGGACAAGATTCCCATCCTTACGCATGGATATCCGCTTTACAGCTGTCACTCCTTGTTCTTTTAATTCAGAGCAGATCTCTTCTTCAGAAACGTGAAGAAGATCCCACTCTGATATCACACCTCTTGAAGAGTTCAAAGTTTTGTGAGGGGTTACGATGATGGGTATTCCCCCTATAAATATGGCTTTTAAAAATTTTTCAGCTTGATTTATATTTGCTGCTTCAATTAGAATATCTCCAGAACGCAGCCGTTTAACGGATTTGGGTGAGCCTGCCATCCCTTCTAATCCTTTCTGGATAAAGAAAGGTGACATTTTCCCAAGTGACTGCTCTCCGGTGGAATGGAGAATGAGGAAAAGAGGTGTCACAGATGTTGTTTTCTCCTCAGTTCTGGCTCTTTTAGCTGAATTGCTTTCACTCTCATCTGACGATCGATTAGGTAGGGGCCTTGTTGGGGCCCCAGAAGAAGAATTTAAATTACTCATAAGAGTAAAAAGAAAATGTCTGATGCCTAAGTACCTCACCCACCACGGAGCCCTACGAGGGGACGCCCACTCGTGAACTAGCAGGTACTGCGTACACGAATGGGACGCCGAGTTCGCTTAGAGCACCATACCCACGTTACCAATAAGTCTTTATCCCGTCCCAGGACCAAAGGGAGGGAGACTTATTGGAACGCAGTTGACCCTAGCAGTATAGAACCACCCGCCGATTGATCCCAGTCGAGCCGGTCCGGGACCACCCGTCTCGTCGAAGCAGGGGCCAAAGTGGTGTATTAAGGCTGGGCCCCTCAACCACCAGGATCCCCCTTTCCGCTTCCACGGGTCGCGGCGCACGGCTGCACACGCCGGATTCCAAAGATGTAACCCTGGAACCAAGGTATGGGCGTTAGATCCCAGTGATGCTAATCTGGAAACCCAGCAGCATCACTGGGAGGTCCCCTCACCACGTACAGGTGTCCACGTCGAGGGGATTTAGAAGGGAAAGGTCATTGTCATTGAGCATATGCTCTATGACTCGTCCCCCTCCATTGATGTTAGCACTACCCCACAGGGTGTTATGTCCATTAAAATCCCCAAGAAGTAAGAAAGGGGGAGGCAGCTGCGTTAGAAGATCATCAAGGTCTGCCTGGGAGATATCAGTCCCAGGTGGCAAATAAATAGAGCATACTGTTAATAAAAATCCCACTGAAAGGCGAATTGCAACAGCCTCTATGCTGGTTGTAATTAGCAAGGGCTGCACTGGGGTATGGTTACCCACAAGGATAGCCACTCCCCAATGTACAGAGCCATCCGCAATTCTATCCTTTCGGAAAACTGTGATGTTGTGCATGGTTGGATCATCATTTGCCTTTAGATAAGTCTCCTGCAAGCAAAAGCAAACTGGCTCGTGCTTTTGCAGGAGGGCCTTGATGTCATCTATATTTCGCCGGAATCCACGACAATTCCATTGTAGGAATTTAGCCATTATTTTGGTTTGGTGGGTCCATCAGGCGGCTTCCGAGGTGCTGAGGGCTTACTTTTATCAGTCTTGGATTTGTCCTTTTTGGGGAAGAATGGACGCTGTCCCGTGTCCATTTCCTCCTCCGCGAAGAGTTCCAAGACTGACTCTTCGGGTACCTCCTTCTGCTCCACATCCATCTTTTCTTGGGTACTAGGCGGGACTTCCCCTTTCTTATTCTTTTCGTTCATAGTTACCTTTGTTACTTGTGGAGCATTAGGAGGTACCGATATAGGAGTGGCAGCTGATTGGTCCTTCTGTGTAGGTTTTTGCGAACTTAAGAGATACCGCGCGATGGGAGTGAAAGACTCCTTGGGAGGAATGGTCATGTCCGTCTGAGTTCCGACGGAACATCTCCCTGCTACCTTCTGGGCGTAGGTAGGTCTGTTGATATTCAGGGGTTTGACCGATTTCCTTGCCTCCTGGTATGATATATTTAGCTCTGCCTTCAGCCGTTGAATTTCTTTTTCTTCTTTCCACATCTGGCATGCTCGTGAGTAGACCGGATGTTCGCCCTCACAGTTAATACAGGTGGGTTTTGCGGCTGAACATGCTGTTGTTTCGTGGTCCTTTGCACCGCATCGTGCGCATGCAAGGACTCCACGGCAGGCCATTTGAGAGTGTCCATACTTCTGGCATTTAAAACACCGTAAAGGGTTCGGAACGTATGGACGCACTGAACAGTTGATATATCCAGCTTTGATCTCGTCAGGAGGTTTAGGAGAGTTAAAAGTCAGGATAACGCTCCTGGTTTTAACTATTTTTCCATCCCTTCGCGCAGTGATTCTCTTGACGGCAATGACTCCCTGTGGTTTTAATTCGGAGCAGATTTCCTCCTCGGTGACGTCGAGAAGGTCCCACTCCGAAATGACACCTCTCGATGAATTGAGTGTTCTGTGTGGTGTCACCGTTATAGGGATTCCTCCGATTGATGTTACTCGGAGTAGATGTTCGGATTGCCTGTCATTTTTAGTTTCAATTAAGAGGTCTCCAGAGCTGAGCCTCTTAACTGATTTGGGTGAACCTACTAACCCATCTAACCCTTTTTGGATAAAAAAGGGCGACATTTTACCAATCGGTTTTTCACCGGTTGAGTGCATAATCAGGAACCTTGGAACAGGCCCTGATGTTACTTCTGTTCGCTGCCTTTTTGTACTAATAGTACTATCTGGATCGTCGTCAATGTTTGCAGATAGGGACCGGGTTGGGGCCCCTGAAAAAATGAGTTTATCAGGATTCATAGAGTTTATTTAATTGTTCAGTGCCCGGGCTCCCCACCCACCACGGAGCCCAAAGGGACGCCCACTACCCGGCATGCAATAAATCCGCTCGGGAGTGAG